>NW_027397065.1:11206346-11522398 GCF_003265705.2 Callorhinus ursinus
GCAAAGTGAAGGAGGATGAATTTCTCCAGGTTCTGTACGTCTGATCTCTCAAAACCTTCAAAATCTATCCTTGATCTCAGCAAACACAGCAGAGCACAATGTTATTTATGCATTCATTTATCTTTTCATCAAGGGTGGCTTATGTGGTCTTTACTGACTTTGGTTTCTCATCATCATCGCAGATCAGCATCTGCATTGTGTGCACTTGTAACAGGGATAATGGATCTCACTTACAATACCTACAAACTCAGCTGAGAGCCGTGCAAAGCAAATGGCCATAAATGCACCCATCCTGGCCCAAGTCCTGATGAATAAAAATGAAGATCTTGTCAAATAATAAAGTGACAGGTTAATTTACAGCATGGAATAGTGTGAACAGGGAAAGAACTGCTTTTTCAATCTGTATGAACGGTGCCACCTATCTGCAGATTAGCAGAAAGCTTCAGAAACACTAATTCAAAAATCGGGATAAATACATGTGATGTTGCTTAGTTTTGTAAATATCACAGGAATGGAATTGATGATAAAGGCAAATGCAAGATTAGACACACACAGTTGCTTTCGAACCAAAAAAAACAAGATTCTCAACAAAGGACTGCTGTATCAAACAGTAATAAAGAGCCTCAAGCAGTTGTCTGTGCTCATGCCAGTTTTCATGCTTTAATTCAGCTGCCCTGTGGTTCTTAGCTTTGACATTGAGATCTGCACGGCCACCAGAGATAATTATTTCAACCTTCAGGCCATCAGGCGTTCATTTTTGATCATGGATATGTAAGAGATGTTTTCTGCTTTCTAAGTCTTCCAAGTGGATATCAATAGAAGGGTAAAATAAGGAAAAGCAGTATGCATTTGAAAAGAACTTGAACATTCTGCATTACAGAAATGTGAATGGCTCGATTTTTGCAAATACTTCAGTTAACCTGATAGCTATTTAGAGGTATTTTAATTTGCCCAAATTTTAAACTAGAATTATTTACTGCCACTAGTACTCTGTAACATTTGTTTAAATATTTGCACTAAACTTCATACTTTGCAAATTTCAACAGACGTACAAAGACATTAAGAGCATAAAATCCATAAGCTAGAAAAAATAACTTTTGAAGTTAAATTTGTGTATCATATCATATAATGTGCTTTTATGCAAAACTGCAATCAGGAGCATATACCTTTCACTAAAATATCTAATTAGTAGTCACAGAAATCACTGAACAAAGCATTATGATAAATCTCCAATACGTAGGGAAATTACATTTCTTTTCCTATAAAATAGGGAGAAAATACTAGTTCCCACAAAATTTGGTGCAAAGATTAAACCATTCTGTTAACATTAAATTATAACAATAAACATTAAAATATGCAAATCACTCTTAATTTTACTAAGATAGCTTATTTTGAAATTTGAATAAGTAATGAATAAAGACTAGCATTCTAAATCTATAACTGTTATCAAGTAGAGAAGAAACCTATAGAAGATCACAAAATATAATAAGCAAATACAAAATAGGATTAATCAATATTTTTCTCAACATCTTTATTGCATAATACCGATACTATTCAATAAGAAATCTATGACTAAGAAATTTACTTAAGTAGATGACTGGAGAAGACATGATTACAGCTACCCTAAAGAAGTTGACTCTGTCTTTAAGTGAAAAATCCACTGTCATAACTTTCAAGATGAAACAGAAGAGGTATTAGCATGTTAGATGCATGGCAACAGTCTAATAAACTCATGATAATTTCAGAATAAGATGAATCATTTTAAGAGAAAGGGAAACAAAATTATGTTAACTAGTATTTCAATGAGTTTAAATTGTAACATTTTCTTCAAATGTAAAAATCTTAACTATTCAGGGTTCCTAGTACAAAATAAGAAGTGAGGTCAACAGGTAATATGACAGGTTTCTGCAAGTACTATGACATGTGTGCTCACTTTCTTTTTCCCTTCAATTGAACACTACAGTAAGTGATGAAAAAGCTAAGCTAACATCTTCCTCAGGAATATAAACTTTTATATTCTACAGAATGCTAATTAAATAAAATTTCAAGAAGCGGTCAGAGCATCAGATCTTTAGTCTTCTGGAGTGTGCATACTTCAAAGCACTTTCCACATTATATCAAGTCTATAACACATTAGAGTAAAGTAGAAGTTGGCACATAAATGGTAGGATCATTTAGTGTGAAAAATCAAGCTATGTAACTCAGGTGAAATAATTTCCTTTCTTTCCAAATATTCTGTTAATACCTAATACTCTGGAACAAAACCAATCAAACCAAAAGTTCTTGTCTTTAATAAAAGCAAACTGCCCCTCTATCCTTTTTGTGATCCAGAGCCTCCCCAAAAGAAACTACTTGTCCCCCACATCAAAAAACTTATTATTAAAGGTAATTTGTATTAAAATGTATTTCCTTAAACTATGTATAGGTAAGATTCTGGTCTTTCTGAAGTTGGAGTTCAACGTGATGTAATTTATAGAGTTTATATGACAAAAAAGGACTAAAAACAAAGGAATTCATAGGAAGGCTGTAGAAAATACAAAAATACTTTTGATTTTCCTACTTCCACCTTTTTTCCCATAAAGAAAAAGAAATGATGCTCTCAACAATGAGCAAAAAGGCCAGAGATTACAAGTAGTCATTTGCTAAAGTACTTTTATTCTAAACAATTTTGGGGGGGGTGCTAAAACTCGTTTTATTATTTTTTAATTTTATTTTATTATGTTATGTTAATCACCATACATTACATCATTAGTTTTTGATGTAGTGTTCCATGATTCATTGTTTGCATATAACACCCAGTGCTCCATGCAGTACGTGCCCTCTTTAATACCCATCATCAGGCTAACCCATCCCCCCACCCCCTCCCCTCTAGAACCCTCAGTTTGTTTCTCAGAGTCCACAGTCTCTCATGGTTCGTCTCCCCCTCCAATTTCCCCCCCTTCATTTTTCTGTTCCTACTATCTTTTTTTTTTTTAACATATAATGTATTATTTGTTTCAGAGGTACAGGTCTGTGATTCATCAGTCTTACACAATTTACAGCACTCTAAACAATTTTAAACTTAAAATGATGTAGTTTAAAATTATGAAAATTCATGCAAAGGACGGCAAATTAGGATAGAGGAAAATATGGGTAATTACATGTTAAAATAGAATATTACCTTCTTATTTTATTCAAAGAGATTACTAATTCTATAGAGTACCTTTGTTGAGTTACTGCCAGATCCTCATGCTAAAAATATTTGGGGCAAAGGTACTTGCTTTCCTGCACATTCTACCAAATTTTAGACTTGCTTACTACCACTAGAAATTCAAAAGTCTTAATGATAACGTCAAGAAAAGATAACACAGTCAATATGTAGAAGGTATATTGTTGACCTAAGGAAGGTTCAGTGAGTACCAGGGATATTTAGAATATCCTTCTTTGTGGCTTCAGATTGGAGAAAACAATCTCTTCTCCTTCCCTAATCCTTGGCTGCACCATATTCACAGATTAAAGCTAATTTGCAAGTCCAGGGTCATTCTAGCAATTAGGAAGCTTCAATGATTTGGGTATAATGCTGTGGAATCCAAGTCTCCCAATGATGAATACCCATCTTCTCCTCTGCCTTCTGATATTTTTTTAATTCTCATCACAAGATGAATATTAGTATGTCCAAAATGAGATATGTTATCATTTATTATTTGAGTATATTTGTACAGATACGTCTTGTTGCCTTTATCATTTTTTATGCATCTTTATGATCTTCATGGATTTTCTTTCCTATCTTTTTCTGACTATGAGTTATTTATTTAAAATTTCCCAGAAGCAGACCTTAAGCAAGACTGTTTTCCTACCCATGGCACAGGGTACATATATTTATGCTACTTGCCTGCTCCTCACATGCACCTTTCTTTCTGTATCTTCTTTTGTTTTCTGTATTTCTTACCCCTATTCCCTTTCATTCTCATCTTTCGTTCTCTTTTAGGACTTACCTTATTCTCGTTTAATGGCACCTCTTAGTGGCGATACACCTCCTCAGTATTATGCAGAGTGAAAATGACCACAGGTTCACATATGTACAGAAAGTAAAGCCCTAAATCAACCAAATGGCTAAGAAAAAGATATCCATTTGGTTGTATTCCTTCTGAGTGAATATGGGAATGTATCTCAAGTAATTTCAACCACACGCATGGACAAAAAAATGCTGAAAGCAACTGAATAGCTATTAGAAAGTCTAATACATGGCTCAAGAATGAAAAATTATAAATAACAGCTAACATTTATTGAGTGCCTGCTGTGTGGCAACTACATTAAGCACTTTACATGCATCACCTCATTTAATCGCTCCTAAAACTCTGCAAGGTAGAAATACTGTTGGTATCCTTAGCTTATAGCTATTAAGACAGCAAATGGTACAACTGGGCTCAGAGTCCATTCTGACTCTGGAGCTCACACCATTAACCAATATGCTATTCTACATAATGTTTATTACTTTCAGCTTGTGATAAGTGATTCTTGATTTTAATTATGAGACCTTTTGCTGCTTTTAAATTCTCAAGTGATGAATATGATTTTCTATTATAGCACACCTAGATTGATGTCGTTAGTTTTGTAATGACCATATGTCACCCCTAGGGGTCAGATACACTTATACAGGGGAAGTTAGAAATACTTTAGTATCCATCAGCTAAAAAGTAGCCCCCATAGATACAATAAATATTTACCTACAAATTCCTTCACATTACTAAAATGTTGGCTTAGAGCAAGTATACATGCATTAGGTGTTGCAGGTGTTCTTTGCAAGCCTTTTAAGAAGATCCCTAAAATAAGAAAAACTCTGAAAAAGTTATTTTTAGTTATGGCGATAAAGCCTCCCTCTATATTCATGGAAGAACAAAGCAGCAAGGGTTTAGCCTTCTTCAAAGATATTTTTTGTTATCTAATCCTTGTTTTCCTGGTTGAATTTGAAAGCAGTCTACTGTTACAGGCAGACAAGTTCCTTTGCTTTTAGTTTGTATTTGAAGGATGAGACACAAGGTGAAACATATATGAGTTCGGGGGCAGAAGGTAAGAGGACCGTGATAACTTAAGAAATCTCTACAAAGTTATTTGAGAGATCACAACAATAGCTTCTTTTACATTTGAACCATTACTACATGGACCAAAGTGTGTCCAAGTCAATGGGTGATTAGGATACTTTAATTACATTATTATTATTAGATTTATAGAAAAGGTTAGTTAAATATCACACAGATTTTGCCAGTAATAATAGTGTTAGTTTTAATGACATGGCTATAATTCTTAACTTGTCCTTCCTGGTGCCTGCCTCATGGAGTACTTGAAAACAACAAAAATACTTGGGGAAAAAAGAGCAAATATCAGCATAAACATTTTTCTATATTCAACAAATATGGTTTTGACAGACTGGCTCTAATGGAAAGAAACCATTTAAGTGAGAATAGAAGTATTGACAAAAGCATAATGTCATTATTTTAATGAACACTAGACAGTTGATGATATATTATTTAGTGACTTAAAAAAAAACCAAAGTAATAGGAACATTTTTTCCAGGAATCCATAAATCAATTACTCAAATAGTTTCTGAATAGCTACTATGTGTGGAACATGGTACTACGCTTGAAAGTAAAATCCTAAGGGGCACCTGGGTGGCTCAGTTGGGTAAGCGTCTGCCTTCGGCTCAGGTTATGATCTCAGGGTCCTGGGATTAAGCTCCACATTGGGCTCTCTGCTCAGTAGGGAGTCTGCTTCTCCCTCCCACTCTCCCTCTGTGTTCTCACACTCTCTCAAATAAATAAATAAAATCTTAAAAAAAGTAAAATCATAAAAATTCCTTTTTCATAGAGTACTATTTTGAAAAAAATGCTACTCTTTTTTATTTGAGCAAAGCATTTTGCTCAGATATTATCTAATAGAGTCATAAGGTACAACTAAAAAGTAAATAATAAACTTTAAAGATTAGATTACAACATAGGCTCCTACTGTGTAATATAAATTAAATAGTATCTCTAGTGGTTTTGAAGGTTAGATCACAACTCATGGTAAAATTAGGAGTGAAATAACTAAGCATTTTTTACAATGTAGTACAAAAATGTAAGTTTATGAACCATAAGACTAAAATAAATCAGTAAAAATTGGGAAAAGAAATTGAGAAATAGTATATAAAATGAAATTATGTCTTTAGCGGTTGGTTTTAATTGTGAAATTCTAGGGCTTGGCGTCTTACTCTAGGATGAAATGTCACATGGCAATGGAAGGATTAGTCACATGACCTGAAACTGATTAGCACTCAAATCATCTGAGAACTACTCCTGGCTTATCTGATATTCCAAAATTTCTGGCATTGTCTCTGGGTTAGCTTCTATCTTCAACCTATATATTTAATAGCTCTGGTTCTTATCCCATCCCTCCTCTAACCTGATGCAAGGGAAGCAGGCCTTGCTCAGTGAGATGTAAAGGCAAAATGACTGCTAGCTTTTAGAAATCTGCAACCACATTTGAAAACACAATAATTATGTCCTTTTGTTTAGTTCTGAATATGTAATAAAAATGATTTTTTTTTTAAATAGTGTACAGTCAAAAAGAAACGGTGAGATTTTGTAAACCGGAGGTGATTGCAAGAATGAGTCTACAAGTTAAAAATGAAGTAAGGCAAAATATGCATCTTCAGGGAAACCTGAGAATGTTTATATAGAGTGGAGGGGTGTGCATTTAGACAGCAAAATCAGCATATGGCTGAACAGAAGGATACCCCATGAAAATTAGTATATGACCTAATAAAGCTAATAAACTTTACTAACAGGCATTCTTTGTCTGGTTGTTAAGATGCCATCTATGCCTATAACGATCTACTGCATATTCACAAATATTCACTTATAAAAATTCTTTTTTTTTTAAAGATTTTATTTATTTGTCAGAGAGAGAGAGAGAGAGAGAGAGAGAGAGAGCACACAACCAGAGGGAGTGGCAGGCAGGGGGAGAAGCACTCTCCGCTGAGCAGGGAGCCCAATGTGGGACTCGATCTCAGGACCCTGGGGTCATGTCCTGAGCCGAAGGCAGACTTACCCGACTGAGCCACCCAGGTGTCCCTCACTTATAAAAATTCTAAACTACCTCAAAAATTTTAAAAGACACTTATAGAAAGTTTTGAATTGCAATAGTCTTTCATAAGTTCAAAGGCATTGTCCATGACTAGAAACTTCTGAGTTTGTTTGTTACATGTTCAAGCATGAATGTATAAAATATAAAGAATCAAGAGACAGTCACTGCACTAGTAGTTGGCAGATGAGTATGATATGTAATTCTAACATACGTTCAGGTACATTTCTGTAAAGAGCTGCACTTGCTTAATAGTTCTCAGGGAGCAGGACCTCTGATGATAAGAACAAGATAGGGATGACAATAGATGACATATATATATGTCAATATAATAGATGACAATTCATGAAAGTTAAATGATACTTAGAATAACAAAATATATGGAGAAATAATAAGATTAGTTAAGAAGGTTTTAACTTTAATGTCAATCTGAAACATTTATAAAAGCAGCTAACCTAAAATTATTTCATAAGGAAGAAAGAATGGCAGTCTGCTGAACTTCAAATGTGGCAGATAGTAGATATTAAATATAAGAGCTACACATATATTATCATAATACCATATATTAGGAGTTCAATATGATTCTAATTTTTCTGGCTTATGGAGTTCCTATTTTATTCAAGTAAAAAAGTATTCTAAATAAATCATCATCAAAATATTCCTATAAACCACAGACATAATTACTATGGTAAAAGAAAGGCCATCTAAATGTAATCTATCTTTTTAATCCACATAAAGTCAGACTAGTAACACTTCTCTGATTAAAAATATTACCTTTGTGAAAAAATGTTTCAGTCATATATTTGCTATTTAGCTGGGAATTAGTAAAAAAAAGAAAGTGAATAGTAACTATGTAGATTATTTGTTCTACTCTATAAAGGGTAAATAAAGCATCCAGGGCTTGAGATAGGGTACAAAGAACGTTTCCATGGTTACATGCTTTCCCATATCAAATTAGAGCAGAATTTGTGTACAAGAGGTTTGTTGACAGCCTACATAGGCCATAAAAAGAATAGAAGGCTAGGAGTTTGAAATCTAAATATATTCTGCAAAGTCTGTTGAGAAAAAGTTGGGTGAAGAAAGCAGCATCAGGAGAGTAGCAGATTAGTTAAGAGTATCAGATGCCATTTCGTAAAAAGATCATTTTTCTTTTAGATGTGGCTCGTGAAAGTCTCTTCAAATGTATGATTAGCTACTCTTTTCTTCATTTCCACAAAGACACCTCAATCTGGTGTCCACCCAAGCTATTAAGAATAGCCATTATTTGGCATGCAGCTAGAAGCATCAGCTTCACCACCTGCCCAATCTTGCAGATGTCACTCCACCATATTCAGTCTCAAACGCAGGGCCTTCAAAAGGACAGTTAAAGGGCTGTTCCCATACAAGTGCTGGCCAAGCAAGACCTTTGTTGTACACCTGCCCCTATTATTCTTATGGGCCATTTAGTAGGAGTGAATTGTTTTGAGTACATGTTGAGAATTCCAGTTGTTCTAAACAGTATCTTATAAATTGTAAGATGGTCAGATGTATGGTCAAAGCAATTCCCAATAATTGTGCTACAGAGGGGTATTCTCACATGCTTAAATTGTTCTTTAAACACCAGCAAAGGTACCTTGACATTTGAGTAATTTCCTAGTCTGTGAACTAATCCGCAAAGAATTAGACATTGTACTTATGCCTCCTATAGTTTTACTATATACAATTAGGGGTGGAATACAATTAGGGGTGCAATTACTAGAAAAAGAAAACTTTTCTAATAAAACTGTTAAACTACCCAAGATTCTCTTTTACATAGTATTTTAAGATATTTAAAATGCTTTAACAACTTATAAGAACTAAAGTCACATATATATAAAAACACATACTCATACATGACCGAAAACCAGATAATATGTATTTACAAAGGAGAACCTGCTAAAATTAGCTAATTTCTCTGCTATGTACTTTTCAATAAATATGGTGGCAATAACATTTCAGTTACTGGTTTTCTGCTGAAAGTTATAAGAAAAGAAGGAGAATTATTTATGGCACACAGTATAAATGATTCTAAAGAGCATAATTTACAAACAAATCAACTATTAACCATTAAACTGAAAAGTCTGTACATCAGCGTATATATAGTCCTATCCACTATAAAATCCATAGCAGATGAACCATGAGAGACGATGGACTCTGAAAAACAACCTGAGGGTTCTAGAGGGGAGGGAGGTGGGAGGATGGGTTAGCCTCGTGATGGGTATTAAAGAGGGCACGTTCTGCATGGAGCATTGGTGATATACACAATGAATCATGGAACGCTACTTCAAAAACTAATGATGTGATGTATGGTGATTAACATAATAAAAAAAATAATTTAAAAAAATCCATAGCAGATTTTTAAAAGCAATGGCTTGGTATGAGTTGGTATATAAATCAGTACAACTTTTGATATGGTCAGCTCAATTATTTCAGATTAATAAAGTGGACAAAAAATAGTGAAGAACACTTAATCACTTCCTTTCTCAAGCACAATTCATGCCTAGTTTTATCAGCTGTTGTTTTGTCCTGGCTGGCTGTTTAATGACTCTTTCTAGATCAGATGGTTGAAAATTTAGGAGGTACAGGTTGAAACAGATTTCTTAAAAAGTTCTAACTCATGGCAGAATAAAAAGTATTTGTAAGAAGGAAAGGAAAAATACGCAAGTGAAGCCAGCCTACGGCACTACTACATAGACTAAGGGGAATAGCAGTTGCTAAGCATCGCATTGATTCGTGTCAGGACTAACAGCTAACGGTAACTTGTACGGTGCAGATTATGCCCTTGTATCAGGCACTACATAAGTGATAACTATACTCCAAAATTATTGCCTGGCTGGGGAACAAAGTGTATTTTTCAATTAAAATGAGCTGATCACACTGGCTGTCTCTTAAGAAGACTTGATTGGATTAGGGAGACACTTCTCCTTTAGTCCTACTGAAAGGTTAAGGAAAGGTTTTATCTTCTTCAGGTCATGCTCTTTATTGTGGAACATTTTCAAGTTCTGTGTAATGTTTTAGAGCTGCTCCCTTTTAGCCATGTGGCAAACGCAGCTATAATTAAGAAATGGTCTAAAATTTATGAATTTTTGACAATTGAAAATGAGACTGCTTATACTTAAAATCCTGTCTCTTTGTGTATAACTAAAGGCCTTTATTTTTTTCTCATTAAACTTTTGTTTTAATAGGTCTCAAAATTCTGTGACAGATTTTTGGTCAAGTTGTTTCCATTAAAAAGTACTTATTTTAAAAACTACTAACTTAAAACTGCCACACACACACACACACACACACACACAAAACAAATGGTCCACAAAACATTCTCCTTTCCTTCTGAAGGTTTTACGATGCATTGTTACCATTAACCAGTCTTTTACTATTAAACTTAAATGGCCAATTGACACAAACAGTGGAGACTGTTCTTCCACCACTGATTAAGACTGGGGTGGCAGGTATTGAGGATAATATTCATTTAGCCTTCTGAGCTTTCTGGGCAGACTTGGTGACCTTGCCAGCTCCAGCTGCTTTCTTGTCCACTGCTTTGATGACACCCACAGCAACCGTCTGTCTCATGTCACGAACAGCAACTTACTTTTTACTCTTAGATTAAGTCCTAAAAATACATGGATCATATATACAGTGTAGACATTTACAAATGCACTGTGCACTACAGACATTTACAAAGATATTTAAGTGGTAAAGAATGAAATCTATTTTATTCTCCACATTTAGCTTTTATCTCAATCCCATTTGGGGAGACCCAAAGTTATCTGTTTTAGGTATACTCTAAAAGTTCAAAATCTCTGAATGTTGTAATTACATGATAAGTCACTAAATTCTACACCTGAAACTAATATTACACTGTATATGTTAACTAACTGGAATTTTAATAAAAACTTGAAACTACAAAAAAAAAATCTGTCAAGAAGAAACTCTCATTTATGCAAAAAAGTTATTATATACCGGACAAGATTTGTCAATGAAGGAGTCAAAGTCTTGAATGAATGAAGCATGGTAGAAACACAGGCCTCAAGAACTAAATATACCAGGTCAGATTATACTAACAATCTTGGGTCAAAGATTAGTAGGTGATTGTCCCTATTTGCATAAAAGGAGTTCTCATCTATTCTTTCTTAAACTCTGGTAGTAAATTACATTGTAAATTTCAATCTCTTGGTTTAGCAGTATCTAAAAATCAATATCACTGGTTACCCTGGTGAAACAAATTCAATGCCTTCATTGTAGATTTCAAAAGAAGTACTGGTTACCTTCTGCAAAATGCAAGTAAATCTTTTGCAGGCACCCTAAAAATGTACATAATGTATACTGATACTGTTTTACCGACAGACTTCAGAATAAAATAGTACTTTTTTGCCAAATGCAGTAGTCCTTGAGATTACCTGAGTCACTTGCATTAAAAAGGCCTTTTATAACACTGTTTCATTATTATATTATTTATAGTAAAAGAAAATAGTAAAATGTAGCTAGCCAACACAGGAATGAGCTAACATGGCAAGTCTTTTCTGCTTTACATTTCATATTTTCTCTATTAAAGGATGGTTAGATACATGTTTGCTACTGGAACTAACAAAGCATAGATTATAAAATCATAACTAAAATGAAGTATTCCACTTGCCTTTCTACAAAAATTTTTGCATTTGTTTCTTTTTGTTCCATTTTTGAACCACCAAACCAATGATTGTTTTTTTGTTTTTTTTAATTACCAACATAAAGAGGAGAGGCTGTGAGATAGTTGAAAGGGCATGGAATGAATTTGGATTCAAAATATTTGGTTTCTACTTTTGTCTTGGCCTTTTAGTAGCTGTGGTATCTTCGGCAAATTCCTCAAAACGCTCTAAGCCTCAATTTACACAACTGCATAATGGGAATAATGACAAGTGCTGCCTTTGTTTGAAATAAAAACAAAAAAATGAGGTAAAACATTTCACGGAAAGTGTCAAATGCCATAAAATGCTACTTTTTATCCTAACAGAAGGTCAAATTATCAAAATTACATAAAAAACTTTTAGTATATGCTAATATTAAGCTAAAATGTAAACACCTTAAAATTATTTGCATCTTCACTGTATTAATATTTACTTATATTAGATATGCAATAACTGAATAGATAACTTGCTGACATGCTAACCCAATAAAACTCTGGTAAATTTGCTAACTGATGAAACAAAACATTTTTAGTAAACCAAGAATCTAAGCATAGACCAGGTATTTTTAGGGAAAAATGGATCTTTGGGATATAAGAGGAGACCTATGAAGTGCTTCATCTATCCCTGCAAATACTTAACACTAGTATTTTTCCCTAGCTGCCCCCTTGTAAACTATTAACAAATACTAATATTTCATTTCAACAGATTTTGGGCATTTGTTCTCTACTATATATAGACACATGTGAAGACACATGCACACATGTGCACACACACACAATCTAAGTATAACTCGAAAGTCAAAGTATGGTTTGCAATGTTACTGTGTATAGCAAATGCACAGAATCGCTGCTTAGCTTTGACTGTGCCAACAATTCTGGGAGTCAGCCAGAGAGTCAGAGTAAAAAAGGAGTGGTCCTCTATAAGTTTCCCTGCTGTGAAAGCACACCTAATAAGAGATACTCCAGTGAATGATTAATTTTGATTCTGTAACTCATTACATATCATGAGTACTGAAATAAAATCCAAAAAATCTACACACTTAAAAAAGGCCTTTAGGATAAATGAAAAAAAATTTATACCATTTCAATCAATTATGCTCAAGAATTGTTATTTTCAGATGCTAATGTTTACTTTCAGAGCAACATCCCTAAATATAATTCTCATACTTGATTTCAACTCCAGGAGTATAATGCCTTAAAATACTCTAGTATTTTTTCTGAAACTATGGCAGCTACTAGGACAACAATGGCATTTAGGATTTTTGTTCACAAAAAGTTCAGACTCCCACAATTTCAAAACTATGTAAATGAATTACTTAATATTCTCTAGATAAAACAGACTGTTATTTACACCAGAATATTATTTGTAGTTTGAACATGTCTGGTCACTGTGAAAGTCAAGATTGTGTTAAATTATTTTTAAGAAAAAAATTTCCTTTTCACATTCTTACAAGTAACATTAAAACCTGCTGATTGTGTTGGGAAAAAAGATGCAGTCTTTTAATGACATAAGATTTCTTCCAAAGAATGCTTAGGAAAAAGCATGCATCTTGGTCAATTTTAAACGCATGCTGTAATTTCACTGTTTTAATATTTATTTACAATCTAATTAAAATATCCATTTAAAATTTTCTTCTTTAATAGGATAAACTATTGAAAGACAACAAAACTGAGAAATTTTAAAAAGGCAAAAAAGTTGCACAGGTATTAATTTATCCTATTGGTGTAGTATAGCCTAGCAGTGTTCTAGAAAGACAAAGTTTTGCCATCACCATATACTCAACAGAAGAGTTAAATTCCACTATTCCTATTTACATGAGCCAAAATTTAAAACAATTTATGTGGATTCTAGGAGAACTCTATGCACACAGCAAGCATTCAGTAGATGATCTGATGAATACAAAGCAATGAAAAAGAAGATTTAAGTTGCATAGGAAAATAAAAGATTAAGGATAATATTAGACTGGGAACTTAGTAAATGACTTCAAATTATATTTTAGATGATACATACAAAATATATTGGTATATTAGAAGGTCTAAGCTATAAGCCTCATTTCAAGAAAATTAAACATATTTGGTAACTTAATGTCATTTGATACAATAAAGTCATAATACAAAAATATTTTATACTTTACTGACTCCTGAAGTAAATTAAACCACTTTTCTGAATATACTGCTTTGAGTATGCTGCTTTGAGGTATTTGGCTAAAAAGTATTCAATAACACTATCATATATTAACCTTACTACCTTTTTATACTGTTAGAATTTAACGATAAAGTTTTTTAAGGTAAATGTTATAAGTTGTTCTAAACAGAACTATGCTATTTTCTACTGAACATTAATAAGGTAAGAGTATATTACATTAATCCCAAATTAATGCAGGCAGATTATTAAAGCAAAAGTAGGAGACTTCTAATGAATGTGAGGTGTCATCCCACTGAACAGAATCATCTTTGAACTTAATAAGGTTATCTTACTAAAAAGCCAAATTTATTCCATTTTTTTAAATGTAAGATTAACTGTATCAAAAAATGAGTGAAAAAGTTCTGAATTTGTCTTTTAAGAATGTTGCTAAAATAGGCAAAACAAGTCCTAAATTTCAGACTTAGGAATTTGAGATCTTTTTCTGAGAAAGTGACAAAACAAAGCTTTTTGAAAGATTTTAATAAAAGACAGCTACTCTGATAGAGGAATTGCACATAACAAGTGTACCTGTAAATTTTCAAACATATTTTAATTATATAACAAAACGAGTGAATATTGTGAGAAACCATTATTTAATGATGTATCACAGGAAATTATTTGTCATGTAAAATATTTTTGGGGCATGCCAGTGTGTTTTTTCTTCCGAAGTGCCACTTCAATGCCTGATACCAGTTTATGATTTTAAAAGATAAATAATGTGAAAGGAAGAGTGTATAGAGAAGTTAACTTTTAAGTTATAGCTGTATTAAATAAATGAAATTGGGTTAAGATGCATGATAAATTTGTCAATTATTTTTATATTATGAATGAACCAGAATTAACAAAAGTAAAAATGGATAATCTTGAAAAATGAAAAACATTATAAATTTTTGAAGCGCCTTAAGCAAAAAGCATATCTAGAGAATATAAAAATAATGCTTCCTAAGACCAAGTTCTTCTTGAGCTCAATCACAATTCTTTTTACTTCCCCATGACCACCTCTGCCCCCTGCTGCCCATAAGTTAGTTATAGTCTAGTCTAATATTTTAAAATAGACTGCTTAAGTAAAAACTATAGGACATAGAACACATACACACACACACACACACACACACAAATTTACTTTTTACAGAAGTCTAAAATGACCTAACTGAATACATTTAAGGTTCCTTTTTCCTACTAATATTTTCTTTTTTTTTCCTGTAAAGTAAACACTTAAAAATATAACAGGGCCACTCTACTCAAACTAAAATATAGAACTAAGAACAAAACCAATGTAATTCTTTTTCTACTGGATAGTATGTAATTATATATGGAACATTTTTTTTAGTTTTAAAAAAAGGTATTTAATTTTTGCAGAAGATAATTTTCTATGTTTAAAAAAATACTATTTCTAAGCTATTCAAATCTAATGTTTAAAAAATTGCTATAAAGAGAACGAGTATTAACTAAATGAGTTATCAAACATCCGACTTCTTCACTTTTTCAAATATTTGTTAACTACACTGACAAAGCTATCAGCAAATAGTTACATGTATTCTCTAATAGAGATATACATCATTGATTTCATTCATTTATTAAATATTTATCTCCAAAGAAACTGAATGCTAAAACAAAACACAATTTGTAGAAAACATACAAAGCAGAACATAAACTGATATAGACATGCTTATTACTTAGAAGTTATTCTTTATTATCTATTTTGTGTTAGTGTATTTCCCAGGAGTGGCAATTATATAAATATGTAATCCTTTAAAGGCTCTGAAAAATAAACCTGACACAAAAGACCATAAAGGCCAAAATGCTGACAAAAGTATAAATGAATGCTTTTTAAATATTCAATAATATATGTTCTTTACAGTATGATTGTAAAAATGTTCAGGAAAATTACTTCTAAAGTAATTAAGATATTTTAAACTAATATATAAAGAGCAGTTTATTGGGTATATTTACTTAGTTAAAAATAAGTTTTTGTCCAGATTGTTTTTTTTAAAAAGAAACAAACAAAAAAACCCCACAAATGTTTTAATGACAAAAGATCTTAACAATATATATTATCCCACTTTAGTTTTTCACTAGACATATCTGACCTGATCACAAATAGAACATAATAAATACCGCTCAAATATAATGCATTTGGTATTGTGACATATAACTAGCACAAAAGCTCTTTCTTTAATCAAGCAATCATAATTGTCAAGGCATATGCAAAGAATGAGACCTAAAATACAAGTTAACATTTTAAACTACAGGGAAAAAACACATTATTTCATATGCTATGCTCTCAAGAAGACATTTCTATTGCAATTTTCTTACTGGTATTGTGACAGGGGAAAAAATTCTAATAGCTTCAGAATCATATGTATTCAGCTTTTTTTTTTAACATCTATAAAACACAAAAACAGTTTAATGTTTATTTCCTACAAGAATCCACATTCAGAAGACAGTCACCATAATTTACTACATGTGAGATAATACTGACAGAGTTCTCTAGCTTAACATTTTCCTTGCATCTTCTCATTTTTATTTAACATTACTGTATATTGGAAGAATGTATTTCTTTTTGTTATAGTGTGCTGATTTACAGCGTTTAGAGCAATATTAAGTTCTCTACAGAAATACAGAAAACTTTCCTATGCAGTCTGATAAGATTCAAAATGGAATTTGCATTATGGAAATTAAGAATCTAGCAGCAATAATAATAGCTTTCGGAACTACCTAATTTGAAGGTAAAAAGACTCCAAAGACTGTAAATTTAAATCCGACCCTTCCAACTCTTTTCCTTTGTTGTAATATATCTGAATACATTTTTTACCAGGATTTCTTTAATCCAAAAAAAACACAAAACACCCAACAACCACTATTATTTGGCTTGGATTACTCTCTTGAGATATTTGTATATATGTTATTGTGCTACTGACCTCGTGAAAGAAAAACTTAACTAGAAAAGAGCTTCAAAGAAGACTTCTTTGGGAATCTTGAGGAACTATAGAGAATTACTGATTTAAAGCAAAAAGATCATTTGAACGTTTAATGCATTCTGAAACATTTCTATCTATAAAGTAGATGAGACAAAACAGGCGTGTACAAGGAAAAGATTTACCTTTTTACAGTTTATGTTGTTATACTGAGTTCGTTGCCAAACACACACACACACACACACACACACACACACACACACACACACACACACACTTCATAGAAATCACATGCCTAACAATGTTCTTTTTAACCAGTATCTGAGATCTGAGTTATTGTATGTTACTCTTCTCTTTCTTTGATCCTCCTCAGTACTCAGCTCACTGTTAACTGTCCTGGGTGGTCTCCCATCAGAGCTTAGTGATTGGTATCCCTCTCCACTGGCTGCCTTCTAGGGATTCCTAACAGCTGTATTCTTACATGCATGTGACAACTTTATTAGCTCACTCAGATTGTGCTTCAGACCATCTCTATAGCACATATACCCTTTCTCAAACAATCCCACTTTTGTAGTTGACTTAGAACAAATAATTATATGAACACTTCAGCTGTTATACTCAATAATAAAGTCGAAATGAAGAGAAATTTCACATTATGTATAAGTCAGGGCTTGGTTTTCATGTTCAGACTAAAAAAATCAATTCCAGATTGATTTTTGTGTATATATCGTTATTGTCAGAGGATTAATTGATGAATTTTTCATTTGATGAGTCAGGTGGAATAAGCTCTGAGGCACTTAGTGAGCAGAATTCTAATTTACTCTGGTTCACACTCTGCAGTAAACTCATCAATTTTGATATTTTATCATAATTTACTTGTTCCCAAATGTTCAGAATAAGGTTCCCAAGCAAAATAAAAGGTACCTAGTACTGTGAATATCTTTGTGCTTATACATTATGTGACTAATGTAATCTGGATTTTGAAAATGTACTTATACTTTTTGAAGATATTAAGCCTTTATCTAATTCAATCTATCCACTTTGATTTTTTATTTCACTATGATCTAAATCTCCACCATATATCTAATTTCCATCTACTTATCTTAAAAAGTTCTGCAAAGCAAATACATAACACTCCAAAATACCTTAAATACCTTACTTATAACCTAACAGTGTTAAAATAGACATACAAATTATGGCAATCTTATTTTGGTTGTGAAAAAGGCATATTGCCATGATAAACAAAGATGCTAAAAGTACCAACCAAAATGTTTACTAAGAAAAATTAAATGCATTTTTATTGATCAAGAATCACATTTTCTAAAATTCTAGAATTTCATCAGATGCTTTTAAGCACTTCACAAGAATAAAAAGAAAAAAAGAACTCTTCATATTTGTTATTAAACACAACGTAGTATTTTAGAACATTGCTGTGTTTTCCAAAGGTAATCTGCCATGCCACTAAGATCTTTTATGCATTAATTTTTCATGTAAAGCAAGCTAATTTTAAAAAGAGAAATTGAGTTAACATATTATCTTTGAATATGTATCCAAACTGTCATAACTAACTGGATCAAAGTTCTTTCAAAGATAACTTCCTTCTCCCTTTGGAATTTGTATTTGGGTTATCTTTTCCAATAATGTCTGTTCACCTTTAGTATTTTCCTCACATTTTTCTTCTTACCTGCATTTTTTCTGGTGCTAAGTCCTTGCCCTAATTCTAAGGCTGGTGAAATGTGGTGGATTGCTCTGATTCCCCATACTTAATCTTCCTTTTAAAAAAGTCCTACATGTAGAGCACCTATAGTCAAAAGGGCTGGAGCAGACTCCTTCTGAGTTTAAACTAATCAACTGGATTTTCAGTCGGGCAGGAGAAAAGTCAGTTATGATGTTCTTAGTCTCCCTGTGCTGTGAATTGTCTTCACAGAACTATCAGCATCAAGGATAGGGAGCAAGGGGTCATGATCAACTAAGACTAATATAACCTCCTACTTCTCTATTCTTGCAAGCTTCTCCTTTTCTACCTCTATGACCTTGTCACTTTCCTTCATTACTTTGTCTTCCTCAGATACTAGAGCCAATAACGATAGCATCTGCACAAGAGAATAGCTTGGAGCATGATACGAATGAAACTGATTCCAAGTCAGTTTTACTGGCCTATTGCCTACCTCCTTAGAAATGAATAAAAGAGAACCTGGATTATTTGAGCACCAACCCTGTCCCAGGTTCAGAACTGTCTTAAAAATCAAACTCATATGAGTTATATAGCATGAAGGCATGATGAAATTCTAAGACGATACAACTTTTCTATTTACTCCAAGTAACTTTGTTTTGGTTAATTCATACCAGCTTCTTAATATTCACTTTTTAGCCTGCATTGCAAATTAAAATTTATGGTTGTCAGTTCAATATTAACTTCTACAAATATTATGCTAAAGCCTAATATGAAGGAGCACAATATTCCTTAAAATTATTACAGTGAATAAACTATTATAATATTGAATAAATTAATCCCACCAACCTAGGGTAAACAAGTTTAATTTATAACATACGAGAAAGAGCTTAGTTTCAGAGTGTGCAACAAATGCCAAACCACATTCTCAGTATCAGTCTGTGTAAAATAGTCCCCTCTCTCTAAGCAAGAATATCCCTCCAGAGAAGATTCCCATTACAAGGTTGATGATCCCATTAATTTAGAACACTCTTTCTACCCAAAAAACTCAAAACAGATAATCCAAAATCTGATAAATCTTCTAGGTCTTACCAGCTATCATAAAAGGTACAACTAATGGTCAAATAGGGTTTCGGAATCTGTGGATTTTACTTGTTAGTACCACTTTAATTTCTGTTACTATGGCTAATACAGAGCTATGAGATCTCTAAAAAAACAACACTGAAGTGAACAGAAGGGCCAGAAAATAAGATACTGAATTTGCTCTTAAATCATAGTAATCTGTGATGCAATGAATATGTTGTTAAGGTTCAATAATGTCAAAAGCATCAGTAAGAATCAGTATTTCTTAGAGGATATGGTATACATATAATGGAATATTACTCAGCCATAAAATAGAATGAAATCTTGTCACTTGTGCCAATATAGATGGACGTAGAAGGTAATATGCTAAATGAAATAAGTCAGACAGAGAGATATAAATACAAATGATTTAAATTATATGTGGAATCTAAAAAACAAAACAAATATAGAAACAAAAAAAAAATGGACTCTTAAATACAAGAGAACTGATGGTTGCCAGAGAGGATATGGATGAGTGAGTGAGGTGGGTGGGATGGGGAAACAGTTGAAGGAGATTAAGAGCCACAAACTTACAGTTGTGAAATAAATAAGTCATGAAGATGAAAAGTACAGTATAGAGAATATAGTCAATAACACTGTGATAATGTATGTTGAGACAGATGGTGACCTCACTTATTGTGGTGAGCACTGCGTAATTTATAGAATTGTTGAATCACTGTGTTGTGCACCTGAAATTAATATAACATTATATGTCAACTATAGCTCAATAAAATCAGAATCCATATATCTTATTATTAAGTTGTGTGCAGTTATACCTTGAAACATAGCATCCAAAACAGTAACTACTTCATTCAAAATGAATTGTTTTTGTGTTTGGATTAAATAGTGAGAGAGTGAACATGGACTGAACATGAAATTACTTTTTTACTGTTACAGAATTAGAGTAAAATACAATGTATTATCAGAAATATGGTAAAGAGTATTAATGAATCACATTCCTTTTGTCTCTGGAATGCTAAATCAATTTATAGCCCAGATCATCAATGAAAAGAATTTCATAATTTCTACATAAAATGATCTATAAAGAAACTCACTGATACAGCTTAGCAGGTGGTATTCTGAATAACTGAAGGTTAACCTTTTAAATCCAAATTTTCATTTTAACTTGTGAAAATCTAATGCGTTACCATTCTCAGTAAATAAGATAATCTAATGCTACCTCAGTAACTGGGTTCATCATTACTGAACGTTATGTAAATAACTCATTATTTCTATGCTATAAACATGAATGGTATGGGATATTAGACAAACACAGTGGAGGCCAAGGGCATGTTATGGAATTATTTTCTTGATGTTTGCTTCTTTCTCATGGAAGTAGAAAGTACGGAAAAAAGAAAGATTCCCTGTAACACGGCATGGTTACTATTTTTACTTAATCATTTACTAAATTAACAAATTTCTCCTCAGATGTTCTCTTGCCTTCAATAACAATGTCTTCCATACTTTATCAGTGACTATGAGTTTTTCAGGTGCATCAAAACTTCCTTTATTTGAACTGGAAAACCAAGCAATCATGCTCATCACTAACTTCATTAATTTTTTGAGGTAATACTGCCATCTTGTGGACTTAAAAATATTTCTGGTAAAGAATATCAAAGGCAAGTTGCATTTTCCTAACTACAGGCATAAATAGGTATTACTTCTGAGTATAATGTAGTGTTTGACACTTGAGTGCGCCAGATAATCAAGATTTTGCTCTACATTGAACAGAGACTTTTACCTCCTTATATAATTAATCCATTCATGATAAAATTCTTGGTTGAACCAGGTAATCCCAAAGGTGTAGTCTAGTGGCTCCCAAACACAGGTCCACAAAGCTTCAAAAAAGTTTTCATGGATATATGAGGGTCATGAAGACATTAAAAAAAAAAAAAGGTAATGTAATGATTTTCACACAAGCCTATGAAATCCAAACAACTGAGAATCACTAATATAGGCAATAAATAGTCTTTAAAAAGAGCTATCTTGATGATTAACTTTCTAGTCTATATCCCAAACTCTCAATTAACCTATTTATATTAGGTGTGCCAAGTATAAAATTGAAAAGAGAATGAAGATAATATTGAAGAAAGAAGCTTCATATTAGGCTCATAATGGGATCATGATAGGATTCTAAAGTAGAAGCATCTCCAAAGGGAGATTTAGGAAGACCATATGATGAGAAAGAGTTCTACCATAGCTGGATTATGTTTTTTATTTAATATTTGTCTGCAATACACATGTCTCTTTACCATTATTCTTAATATATGCAATATACCAAGTAAAGGAAGCTGTACTGGGTACTTTATATAACACACAAGAGTTAAAGTATAGGTATTATCTCTATTTTGCAGATAATCTCTTCCTCAGTCTTTAGTGTAGGTAGTGCCACATACTATTAAAAATAATTTAATTCATTGTTCTAAGTAACAGCATTAAATGTTATTATATGGGCACACTTTCTATCATTGTGAATTATGAGAAAAAGTACATAAGCATCAAAAAGAGGCAGGAGCAAATCATCAGCCAGAAAAATTTCAACAGGGCAATAACTAAGTGAGAAACAGAAACTAAGAATCATTATTTAAATGCATTTTGGCATTTAGTTACATATCAGATAAAAAGCAAAAGCTGCTATCAAGTACACTGAAATTTAAAGAAAGTACGAAATGTATAATGTATTAAAATAATCGCCAATATTAGATGTTATCTATGCTCTACTAAGTTTAATAAAGGTAATTTAAATGGTATTTTCAACAGGTGGTATTTATGCTCTAAAAAGAATATGACCTATTTCAAGTATATTGTGAAGCAAAATTAGGGCACATTAGGTTAGTGTTAAAAGTCACATTTTGTTCCAACGGTTTGTAATTCCAAGAGTTTCTGTCCTGGCTTTTTCCAGCTCAGAGCATCAGATGACTAATAAAAATTATTAGCTTTACACACAGATTACTCTAACTGCTATCCTTTCCTACCTGTTAGTAACAGCAAACTAGAGGAAGCATTATTTACAATGTGGGTCTTGTATGAACTCAAAGCTCTTTAAGCAGAGATCTTGAAGAAATATAAATTGAAGGAATTTCTTTACTATCTGAAATATTCATGACCAAAGTTTTGCAAGACAAAGACAGGATATAACAAAGACAAGTAGTAGCAGCAAATAAAGCAAATAAAATTTTACAGAGAAAACTATGGGAAAAAAGTATGGGACTATCAGAGTAAAAGAAAGGCAAAATCATAAGCTTTTGGACTATTCCGTCAGAACACAAATGGAAATGGAGAATTAGTACTTACAAATGTATTTTTTCCCTCGTTGGGATGAGCATGCAGGAAACTCATCCTATGTATTCTTTCACTTGAAATATGTTCTGAATATAGCTTATAGGCCAATAATAGAGTTAATGGCCAGGGATACTTGATAAGACAGACATTGTCCTTGCCCCCATAGGAGAGGGAAAGATAAACAGACAATTACAGCTGTGAAACCACTTCAAAGGACAAATAAATGTGCCATAAGAACATATAACAGGGGTTAACTTAGGAGATACTGGAAGGAGGATAGAAAGGTTTCCCTACAAAACTGACATTTAAGCTGAGATCTCAAGGTTGGAAAGACTATCAAGTCTATAGTATAGCTATAGCTATATTCTTTCAAGTATAGCTTGAAAGATGCTGAGAATCAGGTAATCAGTACACATAAAAGCAACAGAAGGGTTTAAGATGGAAAGTGACATGATCAAATATGTGTGTTCAAAGATCATTCTGGCTCCTAAATGGAGTTGGGACTGAAAAGAGATGAGAGTGGATCTAGAGTCACATTATAAGACGAATGTAGTAGTCCATGTGAGAGATGATAGTGGCTTTGATTTATAATGTGACAGTAGAAATGGATAGGAGATAAATTCAAGAGAAAATAAAGAAGTAGAAGTGACAGAATTTGGTGTCTGATTACATGTGGGACATAAGGGAATAGAAGATGCCTAGGTTTTTGACATGGGCTGTGGTGGTGATGTTGGTGCCATATCAAAGACAGGGGAACAAGTTTGTAAGGGAGGGAACAAAGGGAGCAGTGTGGTTACTTTGGGTCATATCCATATGGAGAAGCCAATGCGAGATCCAAGGAGAGATGTCAGCTCTTGGATATAGCAGTCCAGAGTTCAAATACTGGTTTGGTGTAGGGATTCACATTTGGGAGCTTTAAACGAATCAATGGTAATTGAAGTCATGATGTGTAAGACAGTGCTTGGAGAGAGAATGTGAGGTAAGCAAGGGGTCTACAACAGAATGCCGATAATGTCCAATATTTAAAACCAGATATAAAAGAAGCTAACAAGAGGGACTGTGATGAATGAGTCAAAGTATCAATTTGTTGTGAAGAATACCTTGTTGAAGGTTTTCTGGTGCCATGCCCAAATTGTTTCATACACTAACAAGATGTCATTAGATACACTTCAGCATGAAAAAAATAGGCTAATCTGTATTTTTATTTTATACATTTACATAAAGATTTTAAAACTTTTATAAAGAGGTGGTAATTACCTGTTTAATACTTTGCTTTACCTGTAATGGCACTAAAAAAATTCAATTAGATTTATTTACTGTCAAGCTTGTAGAAAAAGACAAATTTTTAAATTTATTATTTTACCATATTTTATTAAGATGGCTTAACAAGGTTTTATTTTTTTAATCTTATAAAGTGGTAATATAATTTTTATCTCATTATAGAAGAAAAGGAACTACAGTTAAGGAAACCATGGAAGGAAGTGTATTTTTAGGTGAAAACTTGATAGTATGGTAATACATCTTGGGCAATCCCTTGTAGCTCAAGTGGTGATAAAGCATTTTACATTCAAATTATTGGGTTAAACATTAGTATAATTTCTGGTCTTTGCCAATCTTTTTATGTTCATCCTGCTCAGAGTACTCCAATTACTATTCGGTGCCCTAAATTGCGAAATCATAAACAATGAGATAAATAAATGCAGCTCTGTTCTTTTCCTTCTTTTTACTTACAAGTAAGTGGGGATAAGAATCCTGCCTCTTCACGTGTAATTTCTTTTTTTAGAAAGTCAAATAAAAGTTTAAACTTTTTACTAAAAGTTCTTTGTCTAGACAAAAGTAACAACACTGAATAGAATATATTCACAAATTGTTGATGGGCTTATTTCTCATACATCTAAATCTCCAAATACACATTTATTTTTTTTTCTTATTGAGATTATCCGCAAGGAAAAAAATTTAAATGTATATGACCTGCAATATATTAAATCAGTTAAAATAAAAAATTCACCAGATTTGCTACTGTTTTCTTGAAGAACAAAAAACTGCTATAGTAGTCTCCTTGACGGGTTGTGCCTAGATCACTTTGGATCCCAGGTCTGGCACACTGTTTGCATAGAGCAGTAATAAAGACTAAGTGCTGCCTTAGTGCTTGTGTGTCTTAAATGATTTACATGGATTATTTTACTTAACTTCATATCAGCCTGAGAAGCTGGTACTACTTCCATCCCCTCCTTTCAGAGGAGGAAACTGAAGTTTAGCAATGTTGAGTAATTAAAAGTGAAAACATACGTAGATCATAATTCTGTTTGGTGGAAAAAAGACATATTTGTAGACATATGTACATACACTAACATCTACATAGCTTCAGGGGGAAAAAATGGAAAGATATCCATCAGACTGTTAATCAAGATTACCTCTGACATGAGACAGAATGCGGGCAGAAGCTTTCATTCCTTATTTCTTTAATTGTTGGGACTGTCTATATATATTTTTCCTTTTAGTGTTTTTCAGCAATTTTTCCAAGGAACTTTTTAAAAAAGAAAAAGAAATAAAGAATATGGCTACTCTGAATGGAAGCTTATGTACCAATGTGAGTAAAAGGGAGAGAAAGTAAGAGGAAAAGAAAGGAAAAAAGGTGGAAGCTTTTGAGCAATGAAAGGATATGATCCAATTTGTGTTTTCTTAGTAAGTTTAATCATATAAGAATAGGTATGACTATTTGAAGGCACAGAATGTAAACAGATCACTATTTAGATAGACTGGGTGTGAAGTGGGTTTTCACAGAAACTGGATTATTCTACCTGAAGCACAGGATGAAATTTTAGCATGTTTTCATAGATAATAGATCAGAAAATACTAACAAATCCTTAGGGGGGAAATGAAAAACAAACAGAGGGTTATGAGGAAGAGAGAGAGAGGAAGCACAAGAAAGGTTACGTAAGGTCCCATTTTACACAGAAACTTACTGGTAAATCCAAGATTTAATGACTACGTTTTTAAACTACTATATGCCCTAGCCTTCTTGTAGTCCCTCAGGAAATGTACACAGCATGGATAACCAGAAAAATGAATGTGAATCTTCTCAAAGAAGACGGTATATGGGTTATTTGGACCACCAGTTAGAGAGAATCACAGACAGAGTGGCAATTTGTAATCCACCGAAAAAGCTTGTAATGGCACCAAGAGAGTTGAGGAATTTTGTAAGCCAACAATTGGTTGATTTGTCAACATACATATTCCCAACAGTTGATTTCAGGATGGCAGAAGATACTGACAAACAAAACCAAGAGATAGGAGAAACAAACTAGTAAAAGTGAGTAGATCCATAAAAGAGTAGAGTGTTGAAAGCCTTGTTTCATGGCTCTACCCAGAAGATTTAGCTTGGGCAGAAAATGGAGGTGGGAACATGTAACTTAAAAACAGGGTGGGCATGCAATATTGTGAAATCATACAGGCTTCTGAGAAGATCTCTGTTTTTTCCCAGTCCACTTTAGCTTACTGAGGGAAATCACTTAGTCATTACACATGCACATAATTTATCCTGTGCTTTCAAGGAGTGCAAAATGAATGTAGACCTTAGGTGTTATTAAATGTAAAATGGCTCATTTTCTCCTGAATGTATAACTATCACTAGATTAAGGTGATCAACTTACATTAGCATTAACTAAAAGGATTTCCAAGTTTGTCAAAAGGTATAGTCCTTTAAAGAAAGAATGCTTAGAAGGCATTTCCCCCTGGAATGGTAAACTTTAGATTGCTATAAATTGTAATGTCTTATTCTATTTGTATCTATCAGTTATAAGAATGATGGCTAAGAGACAAATTAGATCACAGAAAATATGTGATATTAAGAAGAAAACCCTATGTGACATAACTGCACTTCTTCCTTAATATGGCATATAGTACTGTGCTGTGATAATAAGTAACTGCCATAAAGACAGTTTCTCTGGAGAATAGAGAAAATTTCGATTTTACTTTAAGTGTCTGAGTTGAACTGTAGTCAACAGAGCATATCAAAATGAGTCATTAGATTGGGTGGACAATGACCAGTACATGAGTATTATGGTGTTCCTACTCTCCATGACATACTAAGTCAGATTAGGATTCCTAGGTTGAGGCAGCTGAAGTGACTTTGCTAAGTCACGTGGCTAGTTAAGTGGTGCCTGTAGCATATTAATGATGGCTACAGAATCTTTGATACTCTTCTCATTGAGACGTGGGGTCTGAGTCCACTCTGCTTGAATTTGGACTGGCCTGTGACTGCTTTGACCAACTGAATATGATGAAAGTGACACTATGCCAATTCCAGGCCTAACTTTTAAAAGGACTGGAAGTTCCTGCTTCCTTCTCCTCCTACATCAGCCATTATGTATGAAGTCTGACTACCTACAGGCTGCCATGCCATGAAATATTAAAATATCAGTGTTACTACATAAAATACCAATTTTCTATTAAACTGTATACATTTAAGGCACTTCTAACTTTCATTATACTCCAGAAGAATGAAAAGCTCCCTGACAGTGGGAATTTGGGGTTATTCACTGATACATCCCCATTATCTAGAAAACTACCCTGTGCATAGATCATATGTTCAATAAATATATTAAATGAATTAATAAGTATTCTACAAATAAGTATTAGAAAAAAAGCTCAACCTATCTCTTACCACCTGAGGGGGGAAAAAAATCTTTTATGCAGCTGGTAGAAAAATAATCTCAAGTCAAGAGGAAGAAAAATTTGAAGAAGAGCCCTAATCCCGTTTCACTAACAAAGGGTTAAAGACCTACTCACTATTAAAGACCAACTTTTCTGATTTCCTAAGGACTGTTACTTTCCTCTTTTCTGTTAAAGAATCAGTTTCATGATTATGAGTGGAGACATCAACTTCCTTAATAAGCAGAGTCTAGGATATTAAATTTTAGATCACAGTACAAAAATATAGAATGCAATACATTGAAGATACTGTCCATTTGCTAAGCCATGACTGCACACTCCATGAACAGACAAGATTTTTTTCTTGCCTCACTCAATTTCCAATGCTTAAGTATAATTTTAAATGCCTTATACACTGGCAAATATGACACATTTTAACTTTCATTCTGAAGGAAATAAAAAAGAGTGTTTTCTTTTGCTCTCATTCTTGTGCATTTATCTAGGTGCTTCATGCAGCAAATCCCTCTTCTGCAAAAATTCACTGTGGATTGATGGTTCACTCCAGATGGGCTGTAGTGGATGTGATAAAATGCAAATGTGAATTTCTCCAATGCTAATTCTTCAAGAAAGAAGCCAAACCTAAGGCAAGATGCAGGGACTGAGTGAGGATATTAACAACATGTGGCACGAATGAAGATTTTTTAAAAATACTAACAAGCTTCTGGTACAGGTGAACTCTATTAGCCCCGCTAGACATCTGGCAGACCAGGGGAGAAGTTGTACAACAGAATAAATGTAAAAGGTGAGGTGTGAAGGTAACAGGGAGGTCAAGGTGAGGACAAACTCATCTCAAGGGATCTAAGCAGGACAACAGAAGCAAAGGAAGAGGAAGACTACAATGCAGTAGATTCAACTATGTTGGAATGTAGGTAATTAAGAGGAAAAGGCTCATCCCACAATGAAGAGATAGCCTTGAGTCAGCCAGGAAAGGATCTACTTCCCCAAAACACAAAGAAACTCAGAGAACTGTGCAGATGTTGGCAGCAAGGACAAGTTTAAGGAAGTAGAAATGTGAGGCTAAGAGGAACCCAGAATTAGAAAGGAGAGAATAAAAAATGAGTATGGACCTAAGGCATATTTTTAAATCCGTATTTTTAAAGCATGCCTAGTGAATGAGAAGAACTTGGAAAAGGATGGCAAGGGTCTTGGCTTTGGAGTGATATCAAGACTACAGACCTCAGCTTTACTCTGCTGGAGGGAAACTCGCTAGTGTCCATGTGGATTAATAATGTTCACCTTGCTCCTCCTGCTTGCTTCTTCTTCCCTGGCATAGGGGCAGAAATCCTATGTGATCCAAGGACTGCTGTTTGTGACTCAGCCCCTTCCTCTCACACTTGGGCAGCAAGCTGCCCATAGAAAGTACACTTTCTTCTTTATGGCTCAGTGCCATAAGTTTAACGTGGTGAGGTCTGTGAGTAACTCTGCTGAGTTCTGGGGAGACAAACCTATTTGGCTAGTAGACCTAACCTGCTCCTCAATCTATTATTTTATCAGCTATAAAAATGATATATTGATTTCTATCATCTGATTCTTTTTCTCTCAACTGATTCTAAATTTGGGTGGACAAAAAAAGTTGCATCCTAATTTCACAGGTGTTAAAATATGAAGAAAGTGTGCATTTTAAAGTTGACAAAACAGTAATTTAGATACCTTAGGATTGTGATGTGCTAATTTATATGTGTATATGATAGAAAGGCTTGGGGGAGGGGAGAAAAAGAAGAAAGAAAGAAAAGAAAGAAAAGAAAGAAAAGAAAGAAAAGAAAGAAAAGAAAGAAAAGAAAGAAAAGACAGAGATTACTAATATTCTCTTATCAATTACCCAAATGAGAGCTTGTCTACACAAATGCTTAGATTTTCTGTAGATACAAAGGCTCTGCGTGGGTTTCAATTCTAAAATAGATATTAGCAATCTCTTTGTTTTTTCCTACTGTAATACAGCTTTTAAACCCTTAGGAACTCGAAGTTATGGAAAGTTAAGGTTATATATCCACTTAGGCTTAGAAACCAGGGTAAGTTTTATAAACTAACACTCTTAATTACTTTTCTGTGACTCTAAAGAACTGCTGAGATAGGTCTGTTGCATCAGTCTCATTACAAAGCTATTCATCCAAAATATGGGGAAAATGGAAGAACTATTTAAGGAGGAAGAACAGAGGTGATTTTAGAGCTCAATTTTCACAGAGGCTTCATTAGTTTGACTGAAGTGTTTGTTATGAGTACCCTGAATCCGATGGAACTACATTAACTTTAAATTCAAATTCATCCATAGGCAAATATAAATGAGAGTTAGATGTTCATTCCTACTATTTATTCTCACCTTCCTTAAACTATGGTGGCCTAAGACTTTTCCCAATAACCAGATATTGGATCTTATACATTTCTGTGTAAAGCACTTTTCTGTAAAGTACAATGCATACTGCAAGTGAAATATACTGATATGAACACAAGTTATGTGGTTCCTTTATTATCTAAATATAGCCAAAGAGATCTAAATGAACACATCATAACAAATTTTTAAAAATGTGTTTTTCCAACTGTTTACATCATGAGTTAAATTTTTATCTTTTGTGCAATTGATATGTTAATAATGGACACAAAGGACAAGAAAACTATGGATGGAGAGCAGTATTTTATAAAAGTTCCAAATATAGATAAAGGAATTTTGTATTATAAAAACTTGCAGTACCAACAAAAAATATTGATGAAATATATGAGAAAAATACCAAGGCATGTACTGGGATGGATTAAAGAAGAATATTCTTATAGCCTCCTTGTACATGTTTTCTGTATAAAAACGGGAAGCTTATAAATCTTCAATGTAGCACAAAGTTATTGGTAGTCCTTAAAGTCTTTAAAAACAAAGCCTCTTTTCGTAATAGTCTTTTTTGTAAAATCTCCAAATTAAAAAAAATATTAAGTGGAAAAGTACTTAATTGTAATGCATGCCTGTTAAAATTAATACTTTTCTACCATTAGATACATATCCAGAATCAAGTTCCTAATCATGCTTTAAGTCCCAAACACGGTAAAATAATTTTGTTCTTTTCATATCAAGGCATTTTCATTTTCACTAGAACTAATTACCTTTAAATAAATGATTCAGAGATGTCAAAAGCGACTCTCAGGGAATGTTTCAAGAGGTCCCAGTTTCCTGAATTATAGCCTAGAACATCTGCTTAGCAATCTGGCAAGTAGTATGAAGCCAAAGCAGAACATCTCATATATAGTAGTTGTATCTGACCTCAAGAATGTGACAGCTGGCTATTTGCCTATAACCTTTATAATGTAAAAATGTAAAATACTGTATGCAAGAGAGACTAGTAAAAACAAGAGTGCCAACACCAGAGGCATGAAATGTAAAGAAAAACAAGTTGCCTTAGGAAAGTAAAGTTGTTCTTCAATTGTTTCTTCATGCCAAAGGAATTAGAAAATATTGTTCAAAGAACTTTGCTTGTTAAAAAAATTTAAAGCAACATAACTTGATTTTTTTACAACCTTCCCAGAAAAACAAAACAAAATAAAACAATTGGAAAAGTTAAACCTGTTCTAAAACTAGAAAAAAAAAATAAAGCTTAAATTGGACCTCCCAGAAATGAAGTGTTTAAGATTAAAAACTGTCAGAAGCTTTGTAGGTTAGAATCAGATAGAAAAGGAATGAGTTTATCAACTACAGAAATAAAAATTAATTCTCTTCATTATGACAGACAGCTGTTAGAAGCCATTTGACATATACTCATAAACCAAGCAGAACCACACCAGTTGAAGTGTGTACCTAAGTGGACTGATGAGTACTCCAAGTAAACAGCATCACACTGTTACAGACGCTAATACTCTCAACCTGATCTTCACTAATCAGCAGGGTTATGACACTTACATGACCAGACAGGAAATCACAGTTCAGTCCAATCTAAATTCAAATTGATCTTGGGATTTTTAACCACTCTCAGATTCAGAGGTCTAGAAACCTATTAATCTTTTATGAGATCTCTTTATTAGATCATGGCTGATCATCAGCTACTAATAAGGTATATGTAACTTACAAAATCTCTTAATGGAAAAAGGATTTGAAGTTTTCCCGTCTACCCTATTTTCAAGCCATTCAAATTTATTTCTAAGGCAATTGTAGATATGCTTGATAGTATGTAGATGATGACAAGGCATTTTTATGAGAGTTTTTTTTTTTTTAAGATTTTATTTATTTATTTGACACAGAGAGAGAGAGAGAGCACAAGCAGGAAGAGCAGCAGAGGGAAAGGGAAAAGGAGACTTCCCACTGAGCAAGGAGCCTGCCGCTGGGCTCGATCCCAGGACCCTTTGGGATCATGACCTGAGCTGAAGGCAGATGCTTAACTGACTGAACCACCCAGGTGCCCCTTATGAGAGAGCTTGTATTGGATAGTTACATTAAGAATAATGTAAATAACTGGTAATGGAAATTGGAGGTTTACATTTGAGGCAATAATGGAAGTCTTAAATGTGCCATTTATTCAGCAGTCAAATCACAGAACCTGCAATCACCCAGTACTCCTGAACCCAGAAAAGTTTATCTAAAGATGTTCACACTAATCTTCAACTCCTATGGTAAAAGATGCAGCAGTAGGTAAAAACTACTCTTACTGAAACTACTGGATTCATACCTGAACAATTCAAGAATGACTTACATGTGAGAAGAATAATAAGAAATTCCAATAGGCAGAAATTAGGAAGAACACTTTCAAATACAAGGAAAAGCAAGAGCATAGGTAATGTAGTAAGTGCACACGCTGAGTTCAAGGATGGCATATATTTCAATTCAAGCACAGAATATGCGTGAAAGAGGTAAAAACAACTCGTGATAAGTTAGAGTGGGCTTTGGCTGTATCTCAATGTAAGTTATCTCTCAAATGTACTAACTGCCAAGTTTCCATATATGTTTTCCAATTCAGTCAGTATTTTTTCTAGTGAAATTTTAATATTACATTCATATAGAAAAGTGCACAAATCTTAAGTGTATGGCTTGATGAATTTTCACAAAGTGAACACACTCGTGTAACAACAGTAAGATTTTTTAAAAGATGAACACAACCAGCACCCAGAAACCCCCACCACAAAGCTACTCTTGTAGACATAAACTCTATCTTGATTTCTAACACCAAATGTTTGGCTCATTTTGAACTCTGTATAAATGGAATCATGCAATCTGTACTCTGTGATTGGCTTCTTTAACTTGACAGTAAGTTTAAGAGGTTCATTCATGTTGTTGCATGTAGTTGTAAGTTTGTTCATTCTTACTGTATTACAATACTCTATTATATAAATATAGCACATTTAGAATGTATAATTAGAATTAAGAACTGAATTTATATAATATTTAGATTATTAGATAATCTAAATATATAATATTTGGATTATTATTAGATTAAACTGTTGTATATTCAACTTTAAAGGATACTTCCAGTTTTCAAAGTGGTTAATGTTAATTTGTACATCTACTGGCAATGTGTGAATATTCCAAATGATCCATGTCTTCTGTATGTAGTCAGTATTTTGCTTTCTAAAATATTAGCACAAATAATGTATTGTCTAACACTGTATAGTTGTAGTCCAATTTCAATCCCACCATTCAAGTAAAATTATAAAAAAAAAAAAATTGGTCACCCAAAATCTCAGACTACACACACGACAGTAAAGAGTTACTTTGCACTCCCCTTTAGTCCAGTGGTTCTCAACTGGATTATTTTCATCCTCTAGGGAACTTTTGGCAAAATCTGGAAACATTTTGGTTGTTAGAACTGAGCATATGCCACTAGCATCTACAGGTTAGAGGCTAGGGATGCTGCTAAAACATCCTACAATGCACAGGACAGTCCCCATAACAAGGAATTATCTGACCCAAAATGCCAATAGTTGTGAAATTGAGAAATCCCGCTTACATGAACCAATCCTTTATTAAACACATATTCTTGCCTGGGGTAAAAAGAAAAAGAAGAAAGTAAGAATGTATTATTCTAGGTAAACATAACTGCACTAGATAAACAACTGAGTGCATATGCTCTATTGTTAATTACATCCAAGGAATCTGCATAATGCATAAAAAGCACCAATATGTTATCTAAACAATCAAAGATTACAATATTTTACATCTCATAAGAGAAGAAATTCATTTTGCTCTTACATAAAAGACCACTGAACGACAACAGAATCTGAATTCAAAAGTATTTTTTAAATTTTTATGATTTTCTTTTCTAAATGTTTACTGTCTTTAGGTTAATATGGCAGAAAAAGAAAAGAATGGAGGGGCGCCTGGGTGGCTCAGTCGTTAAGCGTCTGCCTTTGGCTCAGGTCATGATCCCAGGGTCCTGGGAACGAGCTCTGCATGGGGCTCCCTGCTCGGCAGGAAACCCGCTTCTCCCTCTCCCACTCCCCCTGCTTATGTTCCCTCTCTCGCTATGTCTCTATCTGTCAAATAAATAAAATCTTAAAAAAAAAAAAAGAAAAGAATGGAAGTGGAAAAAAACAGACAGGAAAATCAAAGGCTATTCCATTAAACCTTCATTTCAAATATGATGTTACTTAAGTAATAATATTTACTTATAATTTCATAAATTAAATTGGTACTTCTGTTGATAATAAAAAATGAGTTGATTTTCTTTCAGTATGTTTCCCATGCTTGAACATGGAATACTAAAAGCATGTCTAGAAATAACTAATAGTCAAAAAGAAAGGCAAAACTCATTTTGTTCTTTATTAAAACCATAAAATATTTTAAATCCTTCCAATTGAAATTTCTTTATTAATATTTCTAAATGTACCTTTCCCCTCTTAAGAAAAAATATTCCCATTAAAAATTTGTGATTGGTAGAATACACAGTGAGTGGTTATGGAGGCCAATGTAGAACTTGAAAAATTTTAGAACACTTTTATGAAATTAGTTTTACTCTCTGCCTCTTAAAATCCAAAGGGAGGAATAAATCTCATTTAAGAGATAACGATAATTCAAGCAAAATTTTGTCATATCACCAACAAATAAGTTTTATTTAGTTGGTTATTTTTCAATGATAAGAGCAGATTTATAAGTGATAATAAATTAATCTTATCTGGAAGTAATCAAAAAAGTGTATTTGTTGAGTATAACCTTTGCCTAGTGGTAAAATATGATCACTATATGTTGAATGGTATAAAAGAAAAATGAATACTTTGGACCATAACTATATTCATTCTTTTATTCCCTTCATAACCATAATTCTGTTTTCACCATATTGAGAAGAGGAATGTCATTATGGGAAGAGAAAAAAATTAATATACGGAGTATTGACTATGTTTTCTTCAAATCTATACAGAACAAGTAATCACCAATTGTTTTGCTTGCTTGCTTTTAATCCCAAAATGTAATTCAGGAATAGCCTTAGAATTCAATTCATACATTTAAAAAAAGTTTTAATATAAGACATATTGAATTTAAATTGGTATAAAAGCTAAATAAGTAATTACCCATATAGTTATGGGTCCTTCATCCCATTCTCTACCTATTACAATTTCTTTAAATTCTTTCATATGTAAGTAGTTCTTGAATTTAGGATTTCGATAAGAGTAGTTTTTACCTACTAGTATTATTATCTTTTACCATGTAAGACTTGAAGCATCAGATACTGGTATGAATATGGTTATATACACTTTTCTGGATAAGCAAAAACTTGGAAACTAAAATCAAGGTTGGGAATTTCTATAAAGACTAGGCTAAAAATAAATTCATTTTCAAAAATCATGTCTCATTCTCTATATAACTTATGACAGCAAATCTTGAATGATTTCATGAATATGTAGCCTTATGAAAATTATCAACAAATTGCTCCATTTTTCAATTTGTGTTTTCTCTTCATATTGCTAGCATCTGAATGAGTGGTGTAGCTGCACCAAAGAAGAAAATATTCTCAGGAAAAAAAAAGCAGTTTTTATTTCATCTGAGTGAACCTATGTTGCCAACAGACAAAAACAACTACACCTCCCAAAGAATCATTCACAATAAGATACAAAGCTAAGAAATTACTTTCACTAATGCTAAGACTAACATTCACAGTAAGATATTAAGCTAAAAAAATACTAATACTAAAAAATGGGTAACTTTCCTACCAAATCATCTGTTATCAATGCATCTTTGATAAAACATGTCACTCAATGAATAAAGCGTTTAGGTCAAGTTTTCACTGATTGTTTTTTATAACAATATATAAGAAAGATTTCCATATTCATTATTCAGCTGGAGGCTTATAAAGATAAACTCTGTTTTGTATATACTTGAAAACTATCAGTGCAACAAAGATATCTAAGTATGCCTTCTTATTTCAGTAAAAGAGAAAGGAATAGCTAACTAGGCTAAATAACTTTTCTAAGGTTCAAAGCAAGTTAGGAAAAGAAGTAGGACCATAAGGCAAGGCTGTATTACAACGTACTTCCAGATATAACTTTACAAGAAGCAATAGGAGGTATCAGAAGGATGGCAGAGTGAGCTAAAGGCCTAAGAACTGTTCTCCTAGAATAAATAATGTTTAATAAATGCAAATGCGATGAGAAATAGCAAATGAGATATTCCTTATCCTAGCAGGAATGTATGTATTCCTTCTAACAAAGAGGTTATTTCCTGAAGCCTGCTTCCTCACTCCCATTTAACAGTTCATCAACTACTATGCTTCTCAATCTTCCTTTCCTTCCCAATCCACACGGCTGACCATCCTAACATCTAGTTTATGCCTTTATAAACAGAAGGTATCTATTTAACTAGATATGTACTGTTTACTCCATACCAGCTCTTCTCATTCAAATATCCTCCTACAAAACATTTACTTAGACCTATCTGGACATGGGTGAGCCTATGTACTGTCTGAAATTTTTGAATTGGGACATATGTAGTAAATGAAAAGCTGTTGAATGTGTTTGTGTGCCAGGTGCTTCAGTAGTTCTGCATTTTCAATTAATAACAACACTTTAGTATAGCAACCTTCTCTCTCTATTCCCCAAGCAATTAGTGATCTCTTAACGAATACATTAATACAAAAAGAATTCAATATTGACAACATCTCTGTGATAGATCTTTTGTAAAACAGTTATGTTTTTGTAATTAGGAGGAAATTTCAATATTAGAAGGAAAATAGAAAGAATGAGATTAAGTTTTGAGAAATAAAACCAAAATTTTCCTATAGTTGGGTTTCTTAAAGTGGGCATGCCTGTGTCATTAAAAAATTATTATAATAATAGAATCTATGGAATCAATTTAAGACCTAGGAAGACCAATTCAGACCATCTAGTATGAAAATGTCATAAAACTATTTTCATAAAAAAAAAAAATACACACACACATTCTCTATGACGCAAATTTCAAAAGTTAAAAGTAGCAGTCACTGCTTTGGAAGAGAAGAACATAAACAATATCGTGAAATATATTAAATGTGGAATGTGACCATATTAAATATTCATAAATTTGATCTCTTTTCTACAACTTTATGAAGTCAACAGACTTCATCCAACTAAACACAATGTTTTTCTGTCTCAGTGTAGGTTTTCTAAGACCTTTTCAACTGCTATTCGCATTTTTTTCCATTACTTAATGAGCTCCTTCCTTAGTAGCCTTTCAACAAACACATTAAAAGAAAAGGAAATACAAAAGTAAAAGCAAGTAAATTCACAGTATAAGTTAATCTGCATGACATTAGGAGATACATTAATGTTAGGATTAGTTATGCTTTTTCTTGCAATTTTATAACAAGTGACTTAGGCTTATCACAAAACTAACTCTTCAAAGTGTCTGCATGACCCAACACGTCTCTTGCTGAAACAGAGAGATATGATGGAGAGAGTCCAGAAAGTGGGATCACGGCACTGACAAACAAATGGCTTGGGAAGAGTATGGTGGCATAGGCACTTCATGTTTCAAATAAGATTCTCAACTTTCTCAATGTTAAAAGATCACTCCTCTTTAGTACTCCTCAACTCAGTTAATGTTACTACTGTCTCCCCTATAACACAAGTCAGAAACCCAGCTATTGTATTCAATTGGTTTCTTTCTTCCACTTCCCACATATTAGTCAAATCATTGTAATAGGCTTCTGTATCTCTCGAGTTCTATACAAGCTCAGTGGTTCCTCAGTTCATTAAACTATTTGTTTTTTTTTTAAAGATTTTATTTATTTATTTGAGAGAGAGAATGAGATAGAGAGAGAGAGAGCATGAGAGTGGGGAGGGTCCGAGGGAAAAGCAGACTCCCTGCTGAGCAAGGAGCCCGATGCGGGACTCAATCCCAAGATTCCAGGATCATGACCTGAGCCGAAGGCAGTCGCTTAACCAACTGAGCCACCCAGGCGCCCCTCGTTAAACTATTTCTGCTCATATATGTTACTTCAATAGTATATTACCAGTCACTGAATCTACTCTTCTGAATTATGCCAGAACTAATTTTCCAAAACACAAATCTGACCATGTTATTTCCTCTTTTAGAAACTGCTCAATGCTGTTCCATAATCCTTAAGACAATTTACAAATACTGTAAGTGGACACATCAGTCCCTGATGATCTCTGCAGACCTAGTCTTATATTCTCTCTCACATCAAACTCAATGTTCAAGCTTTATTCAACTAAAACTTCTATCTAGAATACCTCTCCTTACCTCCAAGTGCCTACTCATACTTAAGGATTTCATGTAAATAACCCTTCTTCTGGGAAATATTTCTGCAGAGATGGCCTTGAGAGATGCTTTCAATAGGGGCACCTGGGTGGATCAGTCGGTTAAGCATCTGCCTTCGGCTCAGGTCATGATCTCAGGGTCCTGGGATCAAGCCCCATGTTGGGCTCCCTGCTCAGCAGAGGAGTCTGCTTCTCCCTCTCCCTCTGCCTCCTCCCCCCACTCATGCTCTGTCTCTGCCTCTCTCTCAAATAAATAAATAAAATCTTAAAAAAAAAAAAAGAGGGAGATGTCTTCAATATGTTAACCCATAGTACCCTATGCTTACAGTTTTGGGTCATATTTGGTACTATATTGAATTTGCCTGTATCCCCCATTAAACCACAATATCTTGAGGACAAGTACTATGTTTTATTCGCTACTGTATCCCCCTAAACTTAGAACAGTGCTTGGCCCTCAATAAATACTTGATGGATCTATAGATGAATTAGAAGAGTGATGGATGGATAAAAGGATGGATTTCACAGGGTAGGAAGATTAGAACAAAATTTTTGCCATTAACAACTTTGAGTTTTCAAAACAAAATCATTTTCAGGATGCTTATGTTTTTACTTGCTAGGTGTAGTTACCCCTGAGGAATGATATTACAAGTCTATCTACACCCCCAAGGCACTGCCAATACCAACTTAATCCCATGTCCCCTGGGTCCTTAGAATAGTTGGATTATATGCATTCAGAAAAATAACTGCCAATACAACTAAATGCCAGAAGAAACCCAGTAATACTGTTATAGGAATAGGTTAGAGAGTGGCAGGATTTAGAGAGAAAAACAGAGAAAATAAACCAAAAACAAAACTAAACACTAAATAACTACCATCTCCACCTTCATTACTATTAACATTTATTAAGCACTCATCATGTGGCAGTTATACATGAGCTTATACACATCATGTTCCTATTTAAGAGAGCTGATATCACATACTATTGTCTTTTAATAGATTTAACATAAGGAATGGTGCCTGACAGTAAGCCATCACATTTTTCTCTTTTGCTAATGGAATTCCTTTACTCCCTCCATCCATGAAAGAAAAAAAAAATCAGCTTCATGTATAGTGGTAAGTGCTTTTCATACATTTTTTTTCATTTAATCTTCAGGATAATTCCATGAGTTTGATATTACTATTATGGTTACTTTATGGATTAGTAAACCAAGATTGAACAATTCAACACTTGACCAAATCAAACACAATAGTTACAAAGCTAAAACTGGTAACTAGGAATATTTAACACCAAGCCTATGTTCTTATCTACTAAACCATACTGCCAGACAATGGTAGAAATGTATGTCCTGCCCTTAATGAGCTTGCAGTTTAGTAACAAGCACACCCATAAAATTTTAGAAAATGGGACTGCTATTATTAGGCAAGTTGTTACAGTTACAGCATGGTGCAATATATCCTAAAGAACGTAATAGGATATTTCCCAAAGCTACAGTATTTAGGAGTTTTAACTATCTCACCTCTGTACATTAACAAATTGAACTGCAGAAGCTCAAGATGAGATAATGTTGTGGCTTTCTTCTAAATGCTTCTTTAAGACAATGCCTAATATTAAAATCATTTGTCTTAAAACAATTCAAGTATATCTAAATGTAAGGAAAAAAGACTATATAAGTAACAATATTTGAGCTAACAAAAAAGTTCTCCAGGGATTAAAAAGAAAAAAAAAGAATTAAGACTATACATAATACTATTTATTATATATATAATTTCTTGGAGAAAGCAATCTTAAATCCCACTATCTATGGTATTTATACAGATTAGAGCATCCTGAAGCACACATTACAAGACGTCAACACCATTCATGCCAATCTTTCTCTCTCCTATAAAACTGTTTCTCTACTATGCCACAACATGCTTAGTATGTTAATATGCCACAACATGCTTAAATAAAATCATGCACCTGAAGTGTAAAAATAAAACTTCTAATAGACAAGCTCTAAGTTAAACTCCTCTAGCTAAATGAACTAATCCATTTAACTTAGTTATCATAAAATATAAACACTACACTTGTTTTTCATTTTCAAGATTATATTTTATCATTTTATTGAACCAAAAAATAAAAGGAGAAGTCTTAGGACTAGGTCAATATTTTTAATTGTTTACATATACTGACTACCTAAAAATACGTATCTTCTACAATGGACTCACGGCTTTAAACTTAATTTATTGTTGTAAATGCTTTCTACACAGCCCAATTTTTTTCTCTGAAGTGAACACTGCAAATGGCCTTGGATGGGCAACAATGAAAAAGCAACACCATTTATTAACTTTGTATATAAGTTATCCTCACCCCTGAGTTTCCTTGGAGGGGAAGAGGAGATCTGAATTCTACCATACAGTGCCACAGGCAGAAAGTGAGAAAAAACAAAACAATTGCATCCTGGAGGAAGATAAAATGCCTGCGGCAGCAAATGACCTACTACATACCTTTGCATACAGGCTTTGATGTTATAATTTGTTAATTTCTGGGAAAAAAGACAATTACCCAGAGGTTTTAACTGCATAAGTGTTTAACTTCTTTAAGTTTTTGACCACAAACAATACAAACTGTTCAAAAGGGCAGTATGTTTTCAAATCATTACAATACTAAGTAAATGTGCATGAAGAGCTCAAAGGAAAGATATTTTCTTACTGTCAGAAAACACAAACTGAGAAGTATATTAAACTTTCCTTAAAAAGTTTAAAAATATTATTGGCATGTGTTTGTCTGGATAAATGTTCTCTTAAATATTTTCAAGACCAATTCTCTTTAGAGAAGATAATTTTATTCAAATACACAGCTCATGGTATAAATTAAGTAAGTAAGCAAGTACTCATTTCCCAACAGAATTGACAAGTCTTTCAAATAATAGTTTATTTTAAAAAAGATACTACTGGGTTAGCAATATTGAATTTTAACATACACAGATACTTGTAGGTATGTAGGCATGTGTGTTGTGTATATGGTATAATCATGGATATTTTCAAAACATATCTATTTTTAATAATAAAGAAATAAATGAATCCTTATTAAAGTGAGTTATTGTTTAACATCTTGTGTTCAAGCTGCACCAGAAAAGGAAAACATCAATGCTTACACATATATCTCCTATCTCAAATAGTGTCCTTTTTTTTAGGATTCCTCCATTTCTTTTAGAGAGAGAGTGCGAGGGCGGGGCGGAGGGAGAGAGAATCCTCAAGCAGACTCCCCACTGAGCACAGAGCCTAGGACACTGAGATCACCTGAACCAAAATTAAGAGTTGGCAGCTCAACCTACTGAGCCACCCAGGTGCCCCAGCATCCTTCATTTTTATTTTTATTTTTTAAAGATTTTATTTATTTATTTGAGAGAGAGCACATGAGCAGGGGGTAGGGGCAGAAGGAGAAGCAGACTCCCTGCTGAGCAGAGAGACCGATGTGCTCAATTCCAGGAACCCGAGATCATGACCTGAGCTAAAGGCAAACGCTTAACCAACTGAACCATCCAGGCACTCCATCTTCCTTCATTTTTTTTTTTAATTATTATGTTATGTTAATCACCATACATTACATCATTAGTTTTTGATGTAGTGTTCCATGATTCATTGTTTGTGCATAACACCCAGTGCTCCATGCAGAACGTGCCCTCTTTAATACCCATCACCAGGCTAACCCATCCCCCCACCCCCCTCCCCTCTAAAACCCTCAGAGTCCAGAGTTTCTCATGGTTCGTCTTCCCCTCTGATTTCCCCCTCTTCGCCCCCTTCATTCTTTCCCTCCTGCTATCTTCTTTTTTTTTTTTTTTAACATATAATGTATTATTTGTTTCAGAGGTACAGGTATGTGATTCAACAGTCTTACACAATCCACCTCCTTCATTTTTAAAGAAGTTTGCAATCTCTATATGCAATCATAAAGACAATTTAATAGAATTGTTTCAAATAGGCATAAGGATCACAACTTAATAATAAAATTGTTTTAAAAGCCTCACACTATTAAATATGCTAAAACTGTAAAAATTATAATAAAAACAATGGCTTTCATTATCAAAAGGAAAAGCAAAGTTGAACTGCTTACATGACAGTACTTTCCCTAATTTTCTTAAGTTTCTTTCAAAGACATGCTTATATTTTCACCATGTTACTACAGAAATAAAAGACCAAAGGAAAGCTTCTTACAAATACTAATTTTCTTATGATATCAAGAATGTAGTTTTGATTTATAAAATATTACATTGTGAAATAACTTATTATCATTCAGAATTTATAGCACATATGTTCATTATAATTTAAGCTCCAGGTAACAAATAATAACAGTTTCCTCTGCTGTGCCATTTCTAGATGGCATTCCTAACCTAAATTGGCCTAAATCTAATGATATTATAAAATTAAATGTGAATGACCCTAAAACTTTGTCGATTTTTTTAACCTGCAGAATGTATACCTAACATAATACTACTTCTGTGCTTTTTGTTAACATAATACTACTTGTGTGTTTTCTAAAAAGATTTTATTTATTTGAGAGAGAGAGCAAGCATGAGCAGGGTGAGGGGCAGAGGGAGAAGCAGACTCCCTGCTGAGCAGGGAGCCCCATGTGGGGCTCGATCCTGGGACTCCGGGATCATGACCTGAACCGAAGACAGACACTTAACCGACTGAGCCACCCAGGTGCTCCAACTTATGTTTTTTATTACTTTTTATTAACACCCTACTACTTGTGTCTTTTAAAATTAATACTACTGGAAGCCTTCTTCCACAGCCTTCAAACTTCAACAGGCATATTCATCCTTGTATATACGTTTCATAAACAAGGTACCATCTCCTTTACAATAATGATTATAAACACAAAGCAATAACATAGATTCTAAAATTCTAAGATTGTTGATATCTGAATGCATACTTGACAGTAGGATAACTAATCAGTTATTCATATTTGGAGTAAACTGATAAGAGCTTATTTATTTTAAAATATAAAAGTACATGATTCTAAATATACAAAGTATGCCGAAGTATTCCATCTAATTCTTATAACATCTCCCTATAAATTTTAAGTGGTGATTTGTTTTATGTCCAGAAAAACAAGATTCTATATTCTATGTAAAAAAAAAAAAAAAGAGTTAAAATACTGGCCTATTACTATCCAGAATTACTGCTGAAATCCAATCTTAATTTTAAAAAGTTATATTGTAAATAAAAAATAATATGCATCTTTTTCATATTAAATCTTTAAGTCATAATTAGGCATTAGTCAGAATTTCTAGTATCATACATAGAAATAGACAACTTATCCAGGAATTAACATTTTAAAATACGCCTTTTACTTACATCATGTAAACAGCTAAATAAAATCATCACCAAAGAGTATCAGAAGGATGAAATGCTACTGAAAAACTCCCCTGGAAACTAATAATTATTTATCCTTAAATTCACTTGATTACCATGATTTTCTTTAAAAATCATATTTTACTGATTATGTAAATATAATTCATTTAATCTAAAGCTTGGTGACTTTAACAGTATAAACTACACTTTCATAAACAACCTAACTTCTATAATTTACTATCTCGATTATTTCAAGTGAAAGTTTAGACTATTTCCTATTACTAAAGGTTGATATTCTTTTCATTTTAGTTCTTCTCCTCAAATTAAAGTAACTCAGGGGCTCAACTGATATATGGAAGTAATTAAGTTTTTAAAATCATGTTCAAGATAAATAAAAATATAAAGCTGAAATCTGAAAGAAACCAAAAGTACAGTGAAAAATGCAAAGCTGATTTACCTTTAATCTTTTCTTGTTAAACCTAGGCTACTCAAGAATTGTCAACTAATTATTTCATTTTATTGATGACATTTTTCTCTAGGGAATTTCTTTTAAAAGTTTAACCCCGGAGCAAGTCATGGCTTCTCCTATCTTTGAAAGTGTCCAGAGCATTGATTATAACTGCAGGAGGTGTTACCTTCTACCCAGAGAATCTCACCCTGCACAATCTTACACACTCTCTGACTCCCCAAACAGCTTTGATTCAGCAATTCAAACTGCTTCAGCTGATATTAAAGGAAGAACCACAGAAAAGGGATCAGCAGTTATAACAGAATAAAAAGAGGGGAAAACACAGATTGTGGATATAGTAACACAAAGCTCAAGAGTAAAGCAGACTTGCAAAAGACATCAGAGTGACTCAAAAAAAGAACATGACAGAAATTAAACAAGTTTTTTATGTTTGCCTTCTATGCATTTAAACTCACCTCAACCTCCACTAAAATTCTGATCACATAGAAACCCCAATGCTTTTGACATAAACTCAAAACCCACGCCCTCTCTTTCTGTTTCCAGAGTCACTTCTTAGGTAGCCAAGGGAGCGAAAAACAAAACAAAACAAAACAACAACAACAAAAAAACACACAACAGAATTCAAATGTGCATGTAATTGAGAAACAGAAAGATCAAGTCATAACCAAATTATAATTTTGGGCAATATTTTTTCATGTAAAAGTGGTACTGAATTGTTTTGAGATCCAGTATTTTTTCTCTTGCACTTAGTGAAAAGGTCTACTTTAAGTCACTTGATGTCAGGTATAAATATAGGTAGAAAACAGATATTAAGGATAAGAGGCCTTGTAATATTTTTCTTGGGATGATGTGAGAATATCAAGATGCTCTATGCTGTTATACTTCACTCTCTACTTTGACTATAGAAAGAACTTCAGTATATGCTTAATTAATTAGTTCAGTACTAGAGAACTGATGCAAAGTACTCTCACAGCATAGCTTATTCATATCTATCTCAGAAACAGTGACCAAAATTCCAGAAGGTAATTGGATTTTCAAAACTGGATGTGGTTTTTTCCCCAATTCAGTCATGACAGGGCAGAAGGTAATGATATATCTGTCATGATGCAACAAGCAGACCTGTCTTCTGTCAGGAGTTGAAATCATAAAGGAATACGCTGTCGTTAACAACCTCTCTCCAAACACTAGAGCTGTCAGTCCATTGTTTTCTTTTGCTGGCATGGGGGCTAGTGTGCCCCTTGTATACCTTGTCAGTTGAGTTATGTGTTAAGCTTTTTTAACCTTTTCTGGAAATCTTGACTTGAACAATCTTTTATGAAGTCTATAATGTAACAGCTTATATTTTCTTTGTTTAATACATAGTTTCTCTCAAAGTTTACTTTTAAAATTTGGAATTAGTGCTCATTTCAACCTATAATTTAGTAGTCCATATTTCAAATAGAAAAAAAGAATTAGCAGTTATTTTTTTAAGTTTGAAATGTAAATTTTAGTGGTCTAAATTTAGCCAGTCTTTAAGGGGAAAAAATCATGCATTTTATAATATGAAATTTAAGCTCTTTTAGAAACAGTTAAATGAATAACTACAATATAGTATATTTCATGAATATTATTTTTCACAATTTTTAACTAAATTATTATCTTTTTAGTTATTAAAGTAACACCTGCTCAAAGTAACAAAAAAAGAGAGAGAGAATTAAATAGAAAAACTGAAGAAATAAAAGTAAAAGAAAAAAGTTCATGGTTTCTTGCACAAATTTCCAGGAACATCCATGTATACCCACATATGTATGGAGGTGTATGTGCATACATGTGTAACTACTTTTGGACAAATGATCTCATTCTTGTGTTTTCATCTGATAATTCAGACATCATCCTATATGAATGAACATACACACACACACACACACAACACTTTCTTCTTAATAGCTACATAATTTTTAATGATATGAATATACCATTATTTAATCAAATAGTCCCCTACTGATGGATAGTTAGGTATTAGAAGTTTCTGTGTTATTACAAACTGCTCTAGTGTAAATTACCACAAATGGAATTTAGGGTCAAAGGTTAATAAGCACATTTCATTTGGGGTGATACAACTAAGCTGCCACTAAAAAGATTGCTTCAAATTACATTCCCAATAATATCCAAACTGGGTATTTTCATAAAACTTATTACCAATTTATTTGCCAATCTTATATGTGGAAAAATGATACCTTATTTTAATGAGCATTTCTTAAACCCACAAATCGTTGAATTACTATCAAAAAAAGCATCGAAGCCTATAAGTCATTTCAACAAAGATATACTTAAAAATGTTTTGGGGGTCTCTGAGACATTAAGCATATATCTGCTAGACTATATTTGCTTGTACTATATAAATACTAAGTAATATCCCAAAAGTTGCCAGATGGCATTGCTCCAGTTAAAAATAAAACTATAGGGGCGCCTGGGTGGCTCAGTCGGTTAAGCGACTGCCTTCAGCTCAGGTCATGATCCCAGGGTCCTGGGATGGAGCCTCACATCGGGCTCCCTGCTCTGCGGGAAGCCTGCTTCTCCCTCTCCTACTCCCCCTGCTTGTGTTCCCTCTCTCGCTGTGTCTCTCTCTGTCAAATAAGCAAATAAAATCTTAAAAAAATAAAAATAAAAATATACCCTAAACTAATATGGTACTTCTTACTACTATCTACTAACAAGCAATACCCACTAGAATCCTCTTAAAATTTCCATGTCACCAACTTTTTAAGTACTTATCCTGAAATAGTAATACCCTGAAACACTTAGTTGGAAGACTAGGAATTGAAGGCAGGAGTCAAGAAGGTGTTATCAAAATTTTATTACTTGAATTACTGAGAAAAAACAACAAGAAACCACACCCCATTTTAGATAACCATCTATAACGGCTCCATGCACATCGGTGGAAAAAAATCCTAATACTGTAATCAATCAGCTTTACAAAATTTGCCTGTCAAAAAAGCCGGGGTGGGGGGGAATCCCAAATGCATTAAGGAAAGAGGAATCATAAGAATAGAAAAGTTAAGTATAGCTACTAAAAGGGAAGCAAACAATTTAAAAACTAGAAATATCTAGGGCGCCTGGGTGGCTCAGTTGGTTAAGCGACTGCCTTCAGCTCAGGTCATGATCCTGGAGTCCTGGGATCGAGTCCCGCATTGGGCTCCCTGCTCAGTGGGGAGTCTGCTTCTCCCTCTGACCCTCTTCCCTCTCGTGCTCTGTCTCTCATTCTCTCTTTCTCAAATAAATAAATAAAATCTTTAAAAAAATAAAAAAAATAAAAACTAGAAATATCTAAGTCAACTTTTGAAGTCTGTAATTTATATCAGTCAAGCAACAGTTTATGTATTCTTTAATTTAGTTGCCTCATAATCAATGATTTTTAAAAGAAAATCCTAAAATATTCTAGTGTGATGAATACTGCTACATAAGGATGTCATCTTCTAATATTTACAAACAGATTTTGTTTTACAGAAAATTGCTTTAATGTAATTTCTTTTAAAAAGGTATGAGTTGCAAAGTGACTACCTATCACTGGAACAACCAGATAAAAAACATGTAATTAAAATGCTATACTGAGGGCGCCTGGGTGGCTCAGTTGGTTAAGCGACTGCCTTCGGCTCAGGTCATGATCCTGGAGTCCCGGGACCGAGTCCCACATCGGGCTCCCTGCTCAGCAGGGAGTCTGCTTCTCCCTCTGACCCTCTTCCCTCTCGTGCTCTCTATCTCTCATTCTCTCTCTCTCTCAAATAAATAAATAAAAAATCTTAAAAAAAATAAAAAAAATAAAATGCTATACTGAATTCTTTTGATTATCTCCACTCCTTCCACAATTCACACTAAAATTTTAGTTTAAAAAATTTATTACTCAAATTACTGAGTAAAGAAGGGTGATACTAACCCATAGGTACAAAACAAATGAGAGTGCAGAGAAAAGAGGACACAGACATCACTAAATTTTTGGAAGACTGTACGCTGATAGAACTGGATTGGTACTACAAAGGAAAAAAAACTTAAGTGCCCAGAGGGAAATAATGAGTAGAAGAAAGCCAACTCATTCACAGAATTTCAGAAAAACTCAGAAACTGGGATGCCAGTTGTCTTGGAAAGCCTTGAGACTAAAAAACGGAGGCATTACTTTTAAGTTCACATAAGGTGCAATTATCCCATTCCTTAAAAAAAGAAACCCAAAACCCCAAAACCAGGTCATAACCTCACATTATGCAGATAGCCCTGTAAGAGATCAAAGATGTTTCCTTTTGAGAAACAAACTTGGAGAAGGGCTGGGAGGACAAAAGACCACAGCAGGGGACGAGAGAGACACAGAGCTCCAATCAGGTGCACTGTGCAAGAGTCTGCAAAATGATTCAAAAGACAATTCCATTCCAAAGTATGGTAGAAGAACTCAAAATTCTGTAGAAGGGTTAAAAGATAAAGTAGGTAACCTACCAGAACAAAACTAGAGCAAAAATAGATGGAAAATAAGAAAGCATAGGCAGTTAGACAAAACATTTACAGGCTCAATCCACAACTCCAAAACCAAGATACAGTAATTCTAGAAAAAGAGAAGATTAAAATGATCAAGAAACAACACAAAAAGTTTTCTAAGAATTGAGAATCATGAGTTTACAGTACAGACAGAAAGGAATCACCAAGTGCTGAACACAATGAAAAATCCAAAACAAAGATAAAAACACCAAGGCACAGGAAATTCCTTAAAAGCAGAATGACTAATTTCCTGACACCAGGCAAAAGGAAAAGAAGCTTCCACAGAGGGAACAAAAGGATTCAAGATCAGAATGGTACCAGACTTTTCAGTTAAAGCACTGGAAGCTAAAGGACAATGAAACAAAGCCTTCAAGTTTCAGAATGAAAATGATTTTCAACTTGGAATTCTATGCCTAGTTGAATTATCAAAATAAAGGGAGCAAGTTAAATAAAGGCATTTTTTTTTCAAAAAGACAAGGTTTCAAAAACTTATCTTGCAATCACTTTATGATGGCTCCAACAAAAGGAAGGCATATATCCAAAAAGGTGGGGTCATTAGATCCAGGAAACAGGAGTTCAAACACAAAGAGACAATCTAAGGGAAGTCCCAGGATGACAGACAGGTACACAGGCAGGCTTAGAAAGTGACCAGTCAAGACTGGAACAAAAGTCCACAGGGTTCCAAAAGAGAGTTCTCCAGAAGAAGAACAGGAAACTATGAGATGCTCTGACAAGTTTGACCCTGTAAAAATACTACTGAGAGATAAATCAAAATCTAAATGAACAACTATTGCAAAGAAAATAGAAAAAAAATATCAATTCCATGCAACAAACTTCAGCAAAAATGAAAAGTAATCACTGTACCTACCTGGATCAGCCATAAACAATATTAAAGTAGTAGTAATATTGTAAAGCTTGATTGCTGATTTAATCCAAAAACTGTGATGATGGGAAAGAGATTCTTGTCTACCATAACAGAAAGTGACTGATAAATCAAAAGACAGTATTATAATTTAAAAATATGGATGGAGAACATACAAGTAACACCACAAAGTACTGAATGATTATATCTAGGCAACAGAATAAGTGAGGAAGGATTAGCAAAGGATAATCACTATTTTGATATATGCCTTTTGATTTTACTTGACTTTTAGATTACTTGCATGTATCCTCTGATGTTCTGCAGTTTTATTTTAATACATTTTAAGTGTAGATTTCTTTCCATTTGTCTTGCTTAAGCTATGCCATGCTTCAACAATGATTGATGTCTTTACTGTCAGAAATTAATATATTGCTTCTTCTCCCCTTCTTTTCTATTGTTTTTCTGAAACATCTACAAGAAGAATATTAGATTTTATTCTATTCTTCATGACTTTTTATCTATCAAATTTTTTTCTCAGATTCTCTGCTATATTCTGCCTGCTATACTCCTCAACTCTAGGTTTTAATTTACCAGTTCTCTCTTCAATTGTGTCTGATAGTTGGTTGCCTCACCTGACTTTTGTGATGAATCATTTCCTCATAAATTTTTAGTTTCTGACTAGAAATTCATCTTCATTAGGGATTTACCCTGGGTTGGAAAGTGTTGCTACTGGAAGTTACGTGTTTGCTTCCACCTAGTACCCCAAAAGTTTCATCAATTCCGAATCAATTTCTATATTCATATAGCTTGTTTGAGATTCCCACACTTATGTAGGTTGCCTAAATTCAGGCTACAAATCCAAATCCAACTTTGGGGTGTGATCTGTGGCTTCTACTTTCCAAGGGAGGATGTTTATTTACCCCACCTGGCCTCTCTGTCAAATAAACCTCTTTTCACCTTTGGGCCATGAACTGATTTTTCTACCCCTGAAAACTTAAAGGGCAGAAACTTCTAGGCCTTAGCTATACCCAAGGGTCTTGGTATTAGCACCTGCCTCTCAACCTCAAAGCTGTAATGTAGACCTAGGGCTTATATCTCATCAGCTATCCCCTTTGGGTTGCTATACACTACAGGGACTTGCCATTGTGGTTTTAAGTTTTCTCTTGTAGTCAGGCATTTAAAGATTCCTTTTTTATCTTTTGGACATAACTAGATACTTAATATTTTTGTTGTCGCTTTGTTTTATCCATTATTCTTATGTGTCTGTTTGTGGAAGGGAGAAATGCATATTAATTAGCTCAGTCCACCATGTTTTAGAACCCAAACTATATCAATTACATCGATAAAAATAGCATAATTTTTAAACTTAGATATAACAATATGAAAGTTATACTCAAGGTAAGTAATTATGGAAACATCAGATTTTTCTAAATAATCCAGCTATGAGAAATTAGTAAAAATGTGGGCTTAGTGAAGTAATCAGACGTCTTACAAAATTATTAAAATCAATAAATTTTGTCATGTTGAGTATGAATCATTTATATAGTGTTTTGAAAGTATTCTTCGTAACAACCTTTATTTCTCTACTGATTTTATTATAAAACGTTTCCTAGAACTTCTTTCTGTCATACTAAATATAATTGCCATCAAGTTCTACCTTATCCATTATACCTAGAGCCTGAGAAGTATAAATAAACTCTCAACTAATCCAAAGAGTGTTACCTACACCAGAGGTTCTACTGTGGTACCCAGATTAGGAGCATAAACATCACCTGGAAGAGTCTTAGAAATGTAAATTCTCAGGCTCCAACCAGACCCTTCTGCATCAAAATCCCCCCTTGGGACAAGGCAATTTGTGTTTCAACAAGCTCTCCAAGTGATTCTGATGCATGGAAAAATGTGGCTCTCAAACTACTCTCCATAAAACTTTTTGACAATACATCTCAATCAGTCAAAGCCTGGACAGGGAGATATCAGAGAGGTGCCTAGCAACCAAAATTTAAGGAGGTACTCACTCTCAGGGTCCTACAGATACTGCACAACCCTGAGAGTGACAGACTCCTTAAATTCTGCACCCTTGTTCTACCCTTGTAATTAGTAATTAAATGACTTTAAGTAGTGTAATGACTTTTCTTTCCTTGCCCATTTTACAGAGACCAACTGAAATGCTTAAAAAGATACACATGAGAAAAGATCAAGGAAGAAACACGTATGAGTAACGCTCAAACTGCACAAACACTGAATAATCAGTACTTGGCTATATCATATACTGTTTCTTACTCCAAGTAATGTATTATGCAATGAAGACTGTTAAACACTAAAAATATGAGCTATGGCAACCTCAGAAGCACTGTAGGGATGTATCTGATATGTACTATTTCTTCAACATCAAATCTTAATAAACTTTTTATAATAAAGGTCTAAAGTATCTAAAATGCAAGGACTGGAATATCTTTAATTTTCAGACTGTTAGCTATGGAGCCCTAGGGTTTGGGGAAGAAATCTCAGGGGTCGTTGTAGAAGTTGCTCCAATCCTCACCCCAGCTTCAACCGAAGTAGCTCCATAGATTTAAACCTACTTTTTACAGAACAGTCTGCTCAGAGGCAGGGTTTTACTGATGGGAAAAAATTTTAACCTTATAATGCGATGAATTCAATATTAGGACCTTTAATCTTATCCTAAAAATCTGCAAGAGATATAGCAGAAAAATTTTTTTTGAGCTGTGCAAGCAGGAAAAGTTTATTAGTGAGAGTGGGTGAGCTCGAGGGACAGCTGCCATAGCAGACATACTATTAACAACACTGAGTAGAGATCATATGGTCTATCCTGAGAAATATCAGAATTCAGTTGTGATATGAAAAACTGACAGATCGCAAAAAATCGAGTAGTGCTCCCACTCTTTTGTAAACTTTGGAAACATTTCTTTGAATACAATTTTAGAACCAAGTCCACAAAATAAAAATAGAGCAAATCTGATTAAAAGGTAAGGATGAGACAGCTTTTCTCCTCCCAATCAGTCTTCCTCTGCCCGCTTCCTAGAACACCACCCCTTTCCCACCACACATAAACACACATGGTAGCCCCTGAAGAACCACCACGGAAACACCATGAAAAGGTAAAGCCAAAGTAACAAATCACTTTATCTAGATTAAAAAGAGATATCCATTTTTAAATATTCACCATGTAGAAATTTACCACAATAAAGTTCATATCCAATTTTTTATAAAGAGGAAAAAGTGTATCAATTAAAATTTTAGGTATACAACACATAAATACTAAATACACTAAATACTAAAGTACTAAGAAATCAGCTGATTTTTTTTTAAGGAATCATGAGTTGCTATTATTGAGAAAAGCAGAAAACAGTCAAGGCAATGAAATGCTGTTAGCTTCTAAACACTACACTTCTACTTACAAGAACAAAATGCCTGACTAGTCTAAATTTACTGACAAACTTCCTCCCTCTTGTTTGGGATATCAACAGATAGTTTGTTCATAGATGTTTAGCATGACTTATCATACTCTTTCATCTTGAAAAATCTTACATAACAATAAAATATTCTAAAATAGGAAAGGCTTAATTCATCTAGTAGCAGGAACAATATAATTACATACAGCATTTCACCAAGCCCTCATATGTACAAACATGATTTTCTTTACTAAGTTATATTTTCAAATATACACTGTACTGTGATCACATTTCACATATAATGTGCTTAATCACTGATAGGATCTCTTATAACCACAAACTAATGTGTCAGAGAGAAAGTTCATTTCAGTATTTATAGCCGGAAATATAAATGTTTAAGTAAGACAATATTTATGTGAGTTACCTCAACCTAAATATTTACTTAAATTCTACTAAATTTTATTTAAATTCTACTAAAACTGCACTGCTGACATTGGCAACCAATCAAAAGTAATGTCTTGTGTTCTTTGCATATTCACGAACACTGAAAAAAAAATACACAATTAACCTAAGAAATTCTACTTGAAGCATTTTAAGGGCCTCAAAAACTATTAACAAAAATATACTCTAAGAGCTGGATTGGGCCTTAATTTTATCATTTCAGAGGTAAAAGAGCAGGGAACTTATCTTTGACCTTTGAAATCATCAGTGTATCAAGCAATTCTTCTCCCATTGTAATTACAAAAATGTAATAATGTAGCTCTTATAAAGCATACATACACATATATTCCTAAATAACTTTAAGTTCTTATATGAAATCTTTTTTTACAAGACACTTTTTTCTGAAGAAAATCTCTATTCATATTTGAAAGAAACCTGTACTTTGCAAAATTTGGCTGTTCACTGCAGAACATAAGAATGGCACAGTATAATTAACATAACATAATAAAATAAAATTAAAAAAAAAAAGAATGAGACAGTAAAAAAAAAAAAAAGTAGCCAAACATTAAGATGTTAACAATGCTAGGTCAAAAAACAAAAAACAAATAAAAACAAAACAAAACAAAACAAAAAAAACAATTTCACTATTATAGGAAAGAAAACCTTGAATACAATTTTAAAATATCAGTTTCTAGAAAAAAAAAATATCAGTTTCTAGAAAGGCAGAATTCAGGTAAGAATAAAGTAATTCAGTAAATATTTCAATTTACCATTTTACAGGCCTTTGTCTAATGCTTAAAGCATTTTATTTCTGAGTTCCAGAGTTTTTAAAGAAATGACAAACACTGAGTTATTCCAACTCTTTCTTTTAAACTCTTCTTTTAAAGAATAAGAAATTAATTTCAAGTAGATTTCCTTTAGTTTCCAATTTAACTAAATTAGGTAGGCAAAGATTTACAAAAGCACTCTTGATGTTTTTATAAGTATTTTAAATAATATTGATAAGTATTTGATAATTTAAGTGAAATTTCAAATAATAAATTTAGAATCAAAAATATTCATCTCGAAGACATTATCTAAATAAAATACCATTTTGTTTTTCATTCTAACTGCAAAATAATGCAGAATAATCTTTCATTACAAATAAAAAAACAATTTAAAGGTAAAATTATGTTTAGAATGTACTTTTGAAGAGACAGGATAATTTATAACACATAATAAAACAGAGCTATAAAATGCCAAAAAAATATAAAAGAAATTGCACTTACATCCATAGCTCTCTTAATAAAAGGTATCTGTGTGCCACTGTCCAGATCTTCATTTATAATAAGCCTTCTAGCCCACTGACCTGCCCTGACAACACCACTACCATGAATTAAAACCATCAGTTTCTGTGGATTTGTCAAAGCATCCTCACTCATAAAGATAAAACTCTTTGGTTCACTCTCAGTGGCATCTACCTGTAATTAAAAAAAAATTAAATAATAAATAAATGTTTTCTGGTCAGGCATAGACATAAATGAGAAAACAACTAATGGTTACCATAAATTACAGAATGGCTATTACAGAATTATAGAAGTAAAAGGGCTTTAAAAAAAATTACAATATTCATTAGACATTAACAACTACATATGAGATGGATTAGCATAAAAGACATGATAGTAATAGGACAAACGAATACTGGAAATACATCTCCCTATATTATTGATGCACTTTTAGTATTATAATATAAGTAAGAATAACTGATTTTTTGAGTGCTTCCTATGGTATAGATGCTATGCTAAATGTTTTAAAAACATTATCTCAAACACAATCTCATTAAAGTGGTATTATTATTATTATCTTCATTTATAGATGAAGAAATTGAGGCCTAGGGAGTTTAAATAACTTGCCTAAGATCAAGGAGCTAGACTCTATAATTCTGTAACAGAAGTATATTGCATCTGTAATAGAAAACAGAAAAACCCAACTGGAGCATATACCTGCTGGAAAATCATATATTAGCCAGGAATACTACTAAGCTTTTAAAAGATGGGAGAGGGAACTATTTAAAAAATCAATCACCTACTGTTCTATGTAAATGGTCTTTGAAATTTCATTCATAATTTGAACATAGGCTCGTATCACAATTATTTTATGAGGGAATATTATTTATGTATTCCTATAACATAAAGTTATTTATAGGATGAGTATTTTTATACATTTTATGTAGTACTTATTTATGGAATGAATATTTTATACATTTTCTTTGTACTTAATGTTTAGGTTTAAACCAGATGATGTATGTTTTAGATTTGAAAAACTCAAAAGACTTACAAAAAGATAACTTCCCAACCTTTACACATGACTGATGGCTGGTACTGAATGGTATTCCACATCAGCAGTGGCCAGTAACTGGGAATGGAAGCTTGGGTGCAGCCATGTCAGAGCCAGAGGCTAAAGTCTTGATGGCCGGTAATACACAGACTCACATAGAGAAGTTCAGTCCACATACTGTGTAATGAAATAGCTCTTCACTTCTTCAACAGTATATATTCATAAAATTATGAAACTAAAAAATAGACAAAAACTCTAGATCCCCCCCCCAAAAAAATGTCCTGGACCTAAATGTTCCCAGTCACTATTCCTGGGAAGAGAAAAAAAATTAAAATGTCTTTAATTCTAAAACAAATAGATCAGTGGCCATTTGTTTAAATGGCAAAAAGGGCAATTATTTCAGCAAGAAGAGCATAGCCACAGGGCTTCAAAATACACCCTCTCCTCAAGGAAGCCTTTCCTGACTACCCTATTTAAACTCTCCCCAAGAATTCCCTCGTCCCTTCCGAGCATATACCACAATCTAATGTATGTTTTACTTTATATATTTGTTTATGTAACTGTTTATTAACCATCTCCTCCCACCACCAGAATGCAAGTGCAGGAGGGCATAGACTTTTCTGTTTGGATCCAGCTACATTCCCAATGTCTACAAGAGAGGCTGGCACATTGTAGGCACTCAGTAAACAAAGGAATGAATAAACTTTTAGAATAAGGAATGTTATCTAGCATCACCAGTGGCCTCCTTTAAATAAAAGGCATTTAACTAAATAATGTGTCCTCTTAACTTGTTACAATACTTGCCTGGTTCAGAAAGCATATATTGAAGATTAAACTAATATATGACTGTAAAGAATTTTAAAAGAGCTACACAATGCTAAAAATTAAAATGGCATAAGTGTATATTAGTAGTAATTAAGTATGCAGTAATTGAAGTATGAAGTATAAAACAGACACATTAGCTTCTCTTGCACGTGATGTCCAGAGTAAGCAAATTATGATGATGACAGTAGGTATGACTGAAGTCAGAGGAAGGGAAACAGAAGAGAGATGGGGAAAACCAAATCTGAGAAGAAAAATTCCCTTTTACCTATGAATGTTATATGAAAATAGAGGAATCACTCAGTTACAATGGCTTTTTAAAAAAGAAAAGTGATAAGAACAAAAGAAAAAATTAAAAAGCAAAGCTGTCAATGCATAATAAACAAGAGGCCACAGTGGTTACCAGTCATTCATTTACCAAAGAGTACGTCTAAATGTGCACAAATAAAAGTTCCTCTTAAAATCATTGAGGCCTTAAGGGATCCAGGAATGGCTATGGAAATGGACATCTGTTTATCTTAATAAGAAGAAACCCTGTAGCTATAGACTTTCCAGTAGGTGCTGTTCACTATTTCTTTTCTCTATTTGACTAAGTCCCCTGTTACCAAGGAACTGAGTCAATTTTTTAAGCAATGGAATGTTGGCACTTTAAATTCCACAGTAATCACTTTAAAACTGGAGGAGTGCTTATTTTCAGAAGATAAAAATGTGTTTTTTATATTAAAATGTTGTTCAAAAATATTTAAGGGCTGCAAATTAAGGTAGCCATGAATAAATGAATAAAAGTTTTACTTGAACATGCAGAAGAATTGACTTTAAAAACATGAGAACATCAGAATATTTAAGGAAAAGGCCAATGAAAATGAAAAATGTAGTGGTATTAATGATTAAGGAGTAAGAGCAGTATTTAGGATGGTCATTGGCTTATATTCACCTCAATTTAACACAGAACTCTGAAGTTGGTATCTATAACTTACTCTGTAAAAAGTTAGTACTAAGTTTAAATACTAAAATATCTATATGAATAAAACGTAATTTTCGGCATTAGCTTAACTGAGTTTGAAAATGGCTGTTCCAAGGCCATTGTCTTCAAACAGCACTAATTCACTAAACTGAGCTTTCATTAAGGAATGCATATAAACATCATTGGAGTGCACCACCTAACTTTATTAACCAATCAACTTCAAAGAACAAATGATCAATGAGAACAATTTTTAGCAGCTAACAATTCACTTTAGGATACTCATGAACCCCACTAATTGTGATCATTTAAACATGGCTGAATAAAATGAATGAAAATTTATAATCAGGTTATTATGTTAATTTATGTAATCTGAAGTTCTACACAAATATAAGATACTATAATTGAGAATAATTTGTCCATGAGAATATATGTAAGGTATGGATAAACATGGGACATGATCATGATCTTTACCATGAAATCATAGGTTTCCACAGGGTGCTGTTATTTACGGAAAGGAAAAGGAAAAAGAAAAGGAAAAGGAAAAGAAAGGAAAGGAAAGGAAAGGAAAAGGAAAGGAAAGGAAAAGGAAAAGGAAAAGGAAAAGGAAAAGGAAAGGAAAGGAAAGGAAAGGAAAGGAAAGGAAAGGAAAGGAAGGAAAGGAAAGGAAAGGAAAGGAAAGGAAAGGAAAGGAAAGGAGTCTTTCTTGAAGTTAAAATAGTCCAACTATAAAACTAAAACTTAGTTCATCATCAAGAAAAAAAAAAACTTTCGGTGGTATTCCTATAATAAAAAGAACAACTGTGATACAAAACTGTGATACAAAAACAAAACAAAAAACCACCTTCACTGCTAGCTTTGGGATTTAAGAGAACTCAGGACAAAATGAATAGTTATAGAAGAAAAATTTCACAATGATATAAAATATATGATGATAATTTAAGGAGAGACATTAATTTCCTAAAACAAACAAAACAAATTTCAGTTTCTTTTCAGTTTATATAATCAGGAAATGTTTACCAACCAAAAATGGACATGACACTTACTACAGGTCTCATATAATGTAAAGCTTTCTCTATGCTTATTAGCTTTATAGTCTAAATTTAAATGAGAGGAAAGTAACCAAATCTACAAAACAAAGTCCTCCTAACCCTAATCTCAAGCTTTCTATAAAGAAAATTAGTGAAACTTAATCATATAACATAATCTATATGGCCAATTATCTTCTGATCTCTGCTGGAAATCTAAGGGATTAAAGGGAGTTTAAAAGTTCCATATACAAGTATTAAAGAGTTAAATGGCTCAGTCTTAATTGTGTTGTAACAATAAATCAAGCTGTCTCCTTAAATATTGTTCTTCAAAAACTTTGAAAGAAATAAAATTAGCAAGAAAGGAAGACTGAACAAAAGGAAGATAAGTTTCCAAATAAATGAGGGTTAGCCCAGCTATTGCACAGAATAATATTTTATTCACTTGTACATTACAAGCACTTGGAATAGTGCCTGGCAACCTAAAAGACTCTTAAACAAATATTTGTTGAATAAATGATGAACAATGTGACCTCGGATTTGAGCGTATTTATATAAAATTAAACATAAAATAGATTTTCCTTTTAAATATTGAACTTTGGAATTAATTTGTGAGGATAAATATTATTAAAAAATCCTCAAACCCCCCAATTCTTGGTAGAATAACATTACCCAAGGAATTTAAAAATCTCATGCAAAATTTCATGTAAACAAAGTATTTATAGGCAAAGTTTTGTGCCTTAAATTAATTACTTTCATTAAGCCTTCCAGATTTTTATATATCACACTCAAAGAGTTATATTAGGAACAGTAAGGATCATCTAATCCAACAGCACCATTGTTTCATAGATAAGATTACTATTTCTTCATTTTTTGATTATATCATGTTTTACATTAAAAATTTTTTTTGTGAATTTGAGACTGAGAACAAATCTCAAACTTTTTCACTCTGAGATGGGAGAATGTACAAAATTTGAAAAGAATGTTCTACAAGAAAGGGAAGGAGCCATGTTATAAAACAGGAAGCATGAGGAATGAATTTGGAAATGTGTACAGCAAATAACATGGAAATAAAATATATAATTATAAAAATCAGGAAATTAGAGTGAATGTCTAGTGTAATATCAAGTACACTGGTTTACTTCAAAAAATACATAAAAGTAAATTATACCAATTAAATGAGAAAAGGCAGAGGGGGTAGTCCTTTTAAAGGCATCATCACTTTCAAAAAAGACTGGTTATCACTATTCTTTTTTCTCTACATTGAAGAGTTTTAATTTTAAAGAATTATTGTGCACAATGAAATGAGGTATACTGGCAGGCATTTGATATTATCATTATCAGTATCAACATATTAGGACCTTAATGTTTAAACTTATCACAGTTAAACAAATATAAATAGTTTCTTCTGAATTGAAAACTATTTGATTTGGAAGTTTAATAATTTTTAAACTGGACTTACTGGAATCGAGATTTTTTTCAAATTACAGTCCTTTTCCAAGAGCTCATATACATACTTTGTGATAATCTAGATAGGAAAAAAAATAACACATTAAGATGTAATATTATCCATTATCAAAATTCACATAAATTATGTTATTGCTCTGAATGAGTATCTCTCTATCTTTGAGTGTCCGCCCCCACCAATTTTATTGAGAAATAATCGACATACATACATCACTGTATAATTTTCAGGCATTACAGCATGATGGTTTCATTTACATATATTGTTAGATGATTACAACAGGTTCAGCTAACATCCATCTTCTTACGTAGATAGAAAAAAAAGAAAAAAGTAAAAAAAGGACAGAAATTTCTTTTTGTGTTGGAAACTCTCAGGATTTATTCTTTGCCAAACTTTTCCATGTATCCTACAGCAGCGTTAAATGTAGTCATCATGTTGTTCATTATATCCCTAGTACTTATTCATTTTATAACTGAAATGTTTTAATACTAAATCAGGAGATTCTGGCTTACTTCCTGCTGCTACGTGACTAACTATGAACCTTAATACTAAAAATTAGGGCCAGTTAATATAAACTTGCAAAAATATATAAGGACTTCCTGTTTTTTTCAAAGCAGTACTCTGAAACCGTATTTTCTTTTTTCAGTGTTTCTAGAATCTGTTTTCTCCTATGATTTCCATATAGGAATTGTACCTGATACAGTACTATCCTGACTGAATCCTAATACCTGTTTTGTATTTACTGAATCCAGGAGGAAAAGGTTGGAGGTATTCTATACAAAAAAGAAAAATTAATCCAGCAAAGTTAGGCACCAGTTAGTATTACTGTTTGTGGCAGGCAGAAACATAGTTCCCCAAATATGTCCACATTCTGACTCCTGGAACCTAGTCATATGTTATGTTACATGGTAAAAGGAATTACGCAGATATGATTAAGGTTAAGGACCAGAGATGGGGAGATTATCCCGGATTACCCAAATTAGCCCAATCTAATCCTTTAATTTTTTAAAACTGGAAGATCACAGAAGAACAAAGGGACGCAAAGTGAAATGACCTTGAATGGTCATTGCTGGTTTTGAAGATGGAGGAAGGAGACCATGAGCCTCTAAAACGTGGGAAAACCCTTTAACAGTCAGTTAGAAAACAAGTCCTCAGTCCTGTATTTACAAGGACCTGAATTCTGCCAACAAACAAATAAGCAGTAAATGGATTCTCTCCTGGAGTCTCCAAGAAAGAACACAGTCTGTGAAAACCTTGATTTCAGTCTGGTGACAATCATACTGGACTTCTGACCTGTGAGATAATATATCTGTGTGGCTTTAAGCCACTGAAATTACAGTAATTTGTTACAGCAAAACTGGAAAGCTAATGCCTTATTTCTGTGAAGGAAAGTAAAGAGAGTAAGGAAAGAGATACCAAGTGAAAGCAATGATTTAATAAATTTTAATGGTCATTTTAAGAAGTGTTGCTCTCTCCAAAAATGTCTTTAATCATCTATGCACAATATCTCAGAGAATAATTTTAGCAGCAACATAATTAAAAGTCAAATTTTATAAAACAAAATCAGAAGATTATTTTTTTAGAAAATTAAGATGTCAATTGCTTTGGTGCTGTATTCTGTAATCTAAAATACATTACCTATCCTGCTTTCTTTAAAGAGCCCAAAATTCTTTCTTCTATGTATATGTATTCATTCATTTTAGAAGGAGTATATTGGATGCATGCTAGAAGAGCTTTACCTTGGCTAGTAATGATAATTTCAAACACTACAACACTACACTAGAACAAGGCAATAATCCAATAATAATTAATCAAATAGTATTCCCACATCTTTATGTAGTAGTCAAAATTATACTCATTATACTTTCACCAGAGGTAGTGGTGCTGTAAACCTTAAAAAAAAAACTAAAAATATGTAGAATCAGACAAAATTATGTATGAATTTATATAATGGCCTGCCACTTCAAGAAAAATGACCTGAGATTAGCTAAAATGAGTGGCTTATCATTTCTGAAAATTTCCTATTACCTATGAAATCATAAAATATCCTTATGTTTAAAGCAATAATAAAACCAATCAAACTTAATTCAAACCCAAGTTAATTCTACCACTACGCAAAATACTTCAGAGACATAATTTGAGAATTAAAAAATTAAACTATTTTGGCAGTTCATACCTTAAGTCAATATGAGATAAAATATTACAGTTAATTCTCAACTTTCATACTACATGATAATAGAAAACGATTCAAAAACTGCTTACACTTGGTTTCAAAATACGTTATAGGGCAAGTGTCTTCACAAAATATCAAACCAAATAATAAAACCATACATTAGTAGAGTTGGAGAGACACTGTGTAACTTGCCCAATTTGCCTTGCTCTCTAATTCCTGACTGTAGAAGAAAAGCAACCATAGATTAAACCCTCTATGTCTTAGGCAATTCTGTCTGCCTTGAATGTTCTCCCTTAGCCCCCGTCACATGTCAACTGTTTCCGGCAACTTTTCATGCCTCATCTCAACCCTTCTAAGATTAAAATGAAGTGTCCCACCTCTGTGCTCCTCTGGACGTGATTGAATAGCATCCTGTAATATACGAGCTTTGTATCATGCACCTTTCTGTTACCTGTAGCCTTAGGACATTATAATTTGGGTATCCTACCTTTACTCTTCCTTGTAGCCACACAGAATAGTATCTGGTACACTGAAGGGAGTTGAAAATAGTACACAAATTCTCCTCACTATTCATCCTGTCTATACGTTTTGAGGGAGAAGTGTTTGGGTTTTTCTTTTTTTTAAATCTTTAAATCTTTAAAAAGAGATTTTAGAAAAAATCTTTTCTAATTGCTGGATCAAGGTTTAGAAAGAGAGCATCAAGGATCCATTGCCCTCCTGCTTACATGGGATTGTACTCTGCATTTAGAAAGACCAACAAAAGATAATTTGAAAAGGAGATGAGAAAAAAATCTCTGTCCAAATGTCATTTGTGTTCAAATATTCACTGGAAACATTGTTTCTAGGGAAGTTCATACAAGGCTTAAGAGACTAAGCATGCTCTAAAGTGAAATCTTCACTCTAATAAGAAACAGAAACTTCTGGTTTCTTGTCCAACGTATAAAGAACTTGGAAGCAGTCACTACCATCTGCACAAAAAGAAAAAAAAGCTGAACAAACTAAAAATCAACAACTCTCCTTACATCTATCAGAGAAATGAGGTCAAAGAGCAAACTACTGTCCTGAAAACTGGAAAAACAGGCAGATGCAGAGAATCAGGGCTTACAGGAAGCAAAACCCCAGGTGCAGAAGTCATAGGTTGAAGCCAATACTATGGAAGGAACACCTTAAACTGTAAGTGATTAATTGCTCAGGCTCAGGATGGACTAGCTTAATGATTAAAAATTAATAGGAGGTGCAGCCTTAAAGACAGATCTCCCAAACGTTTCCCAATTTTATTTCCATGAGTCCCACGAGGTTCTCACTGTGAAGACATGAGAAAAATCCTTTCCTGCTTGCAGCAGTGGAAGGGGAAAAATAACCATTTTGAAATATTCTAAACCTTTCTGTTCTCCTTAATAAGGCCTGCCCATAAAAGAAACTATTTTACCAGCGCTTAACTGACATGAAGGAAGGGAAGTGGCCAATTCCGGCTCACTAAAGGAATGAGACCTAATGACAGGAGCATAGAACATTTCCTCCTATATTCCCACATTATCACTACATCATTAGGGTTCCTATAAATTAACAGGGAATTACAGAAGAACTGTAGGACTCACACCCTATTTAAGGTCTCTAGGAAAACTCGAAGACAATAAGGGAAACAGAACTAAACAGAAAATTTTAGCCTTGGACCCCAGAGCTATAACAAATAGTAAACACAGCCTAACTCCTGGCCAGATAAACATAAGACCTGAAACTAACCACCCATCTACTGAAGTTCCTTTCCCCCAATACATTATGTCTAGCTTTCAACAAAAAATTACCAAGCATACTAAAAGGCAAAAAGAAACAGTCTTTGTACTCTACATTTAGAAAAATCAACAAAAGATAATTTCAAAAGGAGATGAGAAAAAAATCTCTGTCCAAATGTCATTTGTGTTCAAATATTCACTGGAAAGACTGTTTCTAGGGAAGTTCATACAAGGCTTAAGAGACTAAGCATGCTCTAAAGTGAAATCTTCACTCTAATAAGAATCAGAATCACTCTAATCAGAAACAGATTCAGATATGGCAGAGAATTCGGAATTATAAGACTTGGAATTTAAAACAACTATGATTAACATGTTAAAGAATTTATTGGGAAAAGTGGACAGTATACAAGTATAAATAAGTATGTAAGCAGACAGATAGAAACTCTAAGAAAGAATCAAAAGGAAATGCTAAATCAAAAACACATAACAACACATAACAAAAATAAAGAATGGGGGCACTTGGGTGGCTCAGTTGGGTTTAGCGTCTCCCTTTGACTCAGGTCATGATCTCAGAGTCCTGGGATCAAGCCAGCATTGGGCTCCCTGCTGAGCAAGGAGTCTGCTTCTCTTTCTCCCTCTGCCCCTCCACCCCCACTTGTGCTCTCTGCTCTCTCTCGTGCTCTCTCTCAAATAAATAAATAAAACCTTTTTTTAAAAAAAAATGAAGAATGCCTTTGATGCACCCATCAGTAGGAGGGACATGGCCAAGGGAAAAAAAAATAGAGTTTCAAGATATGTCAATAGACATTTCTAAAATAGAAATGTAAAGAGAAAAAAAGAATGAAAAAATGGAATAGAATATCTGAGAATTGTGGGACAATTATAACAGGTTTAACATATATAAAATGTGAATACCAGAAGGAGAAGAAAGAGAAAGGAACAGAGGAACTATGTCAAGTAATAATGGCTGAGAATTTCCCAAAGTTAATGACAGACACAAAACCACAAATCTAAGTAGTACAGAGAACTCCAAGCAGGATAAATACCAAAAACAATAACTAGCTTTATCATATTAAAACTGCATAAAACCAAATACAAAGAGAAAATCTGGAAAGAAGCCAGATGAGGGACACAGGGGATTGGAGAAGTGAGGGGAGGGAAGTGTGGGAATTTAGTTACAGAGGAAAATAAGAATTACATCACACTTCTCTTAGAAACAATGCAAGCATGAAACAAGATGAAACCAGAGAGGGAGACAAACCATAAGAGACTCTTAATCATAGGAAACAAACTGAGGGTCGCTGGAAGGGTGGAAGGGTGGAAGGATGGGGTAACTGGGTGATGGACATTGGGGATGGTATGTGTTGTAATGAGCACTGGGTATTACATGAGACTGATGAATCAGAGACCTGTACCCCTGAAACAAATAATACACTATATGTTAATTAATTGAATTTAAATTAAAAATTTTTTTAAAAATTAAAACATTTAAAAAAGAAACAATGCAAGCAAGAAGACAGTGGACTGAAATATTCAGTATTGAAAGAAAAAAACTCACTGATCTAAAAATCTGTATCCAGTAAAATCATCCTTCAAAAGTGGAAGAGAAATAAAGACAGTCTCAGACAAAAAAAAAGTTGAGAGAATTTTTTTGCAAGGAGATCTGCCTTGCAAAACTGTTAAAGGAATTATTCAGAGAGAAGGAAATTATATAGGTCAGAAATTTGGATGTACATGAAGAAAGGAATAGTATGAGAGAAAGAACAAATAAAGGTAAACTGTATTTTTTTTTTCTTATTCTTACTGGATCTAGTAGATAACGGTTTGTTCAAATAACGACAATGTATTTTGTGGTTATAGCTTATAGAAAAGTAAAATGAATGACAGTAAGGTTAGAGGTTATGGGAGGTAGAAACTGATAATACTCTATTATAAAGTACTTACACTACCTGTGAAACAGTATACTGTTATTTGAAACACTGGAAAGAAAATAATTACTACTGATAATTTTCCTGGATTTCTTTTAATGAAATCACATTGGAAGAGAAAGGAAAGTAATTTTGAGATTATATATTCAAGAAATAGAGCCCTTGGCTACTAATAGAATAATGCCCTCTAAGGAATTAGAGTCTAACTAAACTCTTTTCTAGCTCAGGGTTTCTCAATCTAGGAATTAAAGAAAATTTTAATGAAGGGATGATCAAAGAAACTATAGAAAGAAGGAAAATGAAGTCTGATAAAAAATCAGTTCTCAGTGGAGTACTTCCAGCAGAAGAGGTATGTTCACTCTGCAATAAATTTATTTAGATATTTACTGAGCAATTGTTGTGTGCTTATCATGTATCTCATACATTTCAGCATTATTTCCATTCCTTAATTAAATAAGAAGCAAACACTGATACCCTTTACCACTACAAAAGCACTGAAATTATTCTGGCAGATTAAAATTTAAGGTGATTGGTGGGAAGAGGGTGATACTAAGAAGGCTCCAGAAAGTACATCAGACCCTTTTGGAACTGGATTTGAGAAATGAAATGAGATGACAAGACATATATGACAAGAGATATGACTGGATAGATAAAAGACAATTAATATAAATATTTAAATTAAATGAAAATATAAAGTTCACTTTACTACTAAGTTGTAAGGCTTCCATTCTTTCTTACTCTGAAGGAAATCCTCTCATTAGCAACAAACTAAATTTGGCCTGATAGACTCAGAGCAATAACAATTTTTATTTTGCAACTTTATTAACAATGTAAGATACAAACTTCTCTATTGGGCCTATCAGGAGAGTAAAAACTTTAGTCTAAAACAAAAAACAACAAAACTCATAAATTGTTAGTTATATCTACCCCTAAAGAGAAACACCAAATGCTAAGAGTATCCTGATTTGGTAAAGGTAAATAAACTGAACTGAAAGAAAAATTCTGAAAGATTTAACTATATCTATAAAACTCTTTGCCTCCTGCAATCAAAGAAAAATCTCAGAAGTTAGACTAAATAAATTACCTACCTGAATTAGTAAAAGATGAATTTTAAAATGTTTTAACAACTTAGGCTAATCAACTTGGTAGAAATCTAGTTCTAAATGACAGAATGAAACTAAATAATTTGTAACTGTACAGTGAAGCAACAGTTTACTTCAGTTCTCTGCTCAAAATGATTATGTACATGGTATTTTTACTAAACAGATATTCATAGAACAGTTGAAAATAGCTTAGTTCTACCTAAGCATCTCCTTTTAACATTATTCATTTGCTGAGGAAGCTCTGATTTCACAAATAAACCAAGAGGAGTCAATATAGAAGTCTGACTTATAGGGGCTCCTGGGTGGCTCAGATGGTTAAGCATCTGCCTTAAACTGATAATTTTCCTGGATTTCTCTTAATGAAACCTTTGGCTCAGGTCATGATCTGCAGGTCCTGGGATTGAGCCCGATGTTGGGCTCCCAGCTCGATGGGGAGTCTGCTCTTCCCTCTCCCTGTGCTCTCCCCCTCCTTATATTCATTCTCTCTCTCTCAAATGAATAAATAAAATCTTTAAAACAAAGTCTGACTTATAAATATATCACAAATGTAAACAATGTTTGATATTAACAGGTTTTACCATATCGGAAGTTTAGAGACAGACTTTTCCTTTTAACACAATCTATACTAAATTTGTATCTATTTTGTGTTACTCAGTTCCACTTCACTTATTAATAAAAATAGCATTTAAAAAAACTCCATGGCAGGGGTGTTTTGAGGAAGATGGCAGCCGACTAGAAGGACCCTTGGCTTGTATAGTCCCATGAATACCATTAGATAACTATCAAATCATCTTAAATACCCCAGAAATCAACCTGAAGACTGATAGAACAAATCACAATTAAAGGGAGAGAAGAGGCCACAATGAAGATGTGTGTTCATCAAACTAAAAAGAATAAAAACAACAAAATTTTTTTAAAAATTTAAAAACTCCAAGGCTTTTAAGAAACCAGTCCTACTCATTTTGTCTTCAAACAAAGTGCAACTGGTAGGAGATTTTAGGTCTGAGCAATGACTTGACTTAGAACATGTTATCCCCAAAAGGGAATGTTAGGAACATTCACACAGTCAGTGTAACTTTTACTTTCAGGGCTGAACCATGACAGCTTTATTGGGGCATACAACTCTAGATCAGCAGTTATTTTCTCTGGTGTTTTTGGTTTCCATGGTTGTAGCTAATACTTTTGCTATCAGCCTAATTGAGCTTGTAGGTAATCAGGCTTCGTTTTCTGGTTTCTTTTACAGCATTCCCTATGTCTTTTATGGACTGCAGATTCACTATCATGTCTAGGTCTAGATTTTGTTTTATTAATTTTCTTGAGGACTCAATGTATTTCCTGAATCTTTTTACCAATTCAGAATAATGCCTCATTTAGTCTTATTTCCTCTACTTGATTACATTCCTTGAGAAAGAAGGGTATAGTTTGCACTTAACTGTAGTTCAAACAAAAGCAAGTGGAATAAGGTACTCAATAAAGTTTTGTTGATTTTTAACTTTTTCTAAATATTCATTATTGAAATAGCAGAAATAAGCCTAAAAGAGAACCCTGTAACTCAGTCGATTATTCATTTATCCTCCCAATTCTTTCTGAGGATTTCTCAGTCTCATACATTTCAAACTAAAATATTTAATACAATATACACAGTGTTCTTTGATTTTAAGGTGAAAAACAGTGACTAATAATGAATAAGATACTGCTTAATTTGGGGCATTTTGTAATATTTTATCTTCGGTATATCTGCAAAACTACTGCAGCTAAAATTCAGCATGGCTGATTCCAAAGTTAGCTCATGTTACTATGAGAGTGAACTTTACTACTGGATAATCTGAGTATCTGTAGTACTTCTACTGTCAGAAAATCTGAATGAAATACTACAGTTCCCAGAATATGCCACTCCTACAGCCCTTCCAGCCTCAACTCCTTCTTAATTACTATCTCTACACCTTCAGACATAGATACAAAACACCGAGTCACGTTACAGGGCTAGGAGTGTAATTCAGCATCAGTTTCATGTTACTGGCCAAGGAAGTGGGTAGGAAGGTCTTGGCTACCTCAAAGAAAAGTCATCTCCTTTCAGTTTTTCAGACTGTGATTTGGGGAATGCAGTAAAAGCTTAGTAGATCACAGACCTGTACCCCTGAAACAAATAATACATTATATGTTAATAAAAAAATTAATAATTAAAAAAAAGAATTTAGTAGAAAGAAGTCACCTATAGTTCCCTCTTCTGTAAAATCTCATTATTCTGCCTCAGGGCCTCACCTGAGCTTTGATTAATTAAAAATTTTTTGTTGGTATGAGTATACACACATATTTGTTGTGTTGTGTGTCTGTATGTATACATATATCTCATATATTTCAATATGTATTTCAAAATCTATATATCCATCTATATAGAAGATGGATATAGGTATATATCTACATGAGTATAGTATAGGCACTTATGCATATACATATATACACACACACACATCTATATTTTATTTATTTCCATATTTACCTATCTACAGAGAGTAAAACTATGAATATACATGCATGTACATGCACAGACATGAACATGTTTACTGAGGGCCTAGAAGCAAAAACAATGCCACCAATGTGACCAATGTGTATATAGTGTATTTATATATATATATATATATAAATACACTATATTATAGTATATATATATACACACACACATATATGTAAACACTTTTTCAATAAAAGTAACCGGAGCTCCTTGGAGAGAGGGTTGATTCAGAGGCTTGGGTTTTATATGTCATTTTCTGTTAGGAAGAACCACGGATCCTAAGAGAAAAGGTTGATTCAGGGCTTGGAGCACAGCAACTACAAATCTGAAAAAAAGGGGGATTTTTGTACCAAGAAATAAGAAAATGCTGAAACAGCAATGAATAAATGTTAAAATAACACAAAAAACTGTCTGACAATAATTCTTCTGGTCAAATCTGGGAGAATTTAGGCATTAAAAAGATGATAGCAATATATTATACAACTCACTAAATAAAATAAGAATCTATGAGTCCGTATGATATAAACAACTGAATGAACAAAGTTAAAAAAAAAAAGAGCTCTTTCTTATGTAGAATACCAACTAACATATATAGAAGACATGATGGAATTAAAAAAACATCAATGGATGCTAAAATTAATAGGTGAGGTTCTGAAAAGAACATAGTCCCAAGTATCTGCCCAAAAAGTACTTATTAATTACAAAGAGGAAAATAATAATATATGGTATGATCTGACAGACATCACCAATATTGGAGCAAACAAAAAAATGTACTTTTTTTTTTTAACTTAAATATAGTTGACATACAATATTAGTGTCAGGTGTACAACAGTGATTCAACATTTATATATATTATGAAATATGCACCATGATGTCTACTTACCATCTGCCACCATACATAAGTTACTACAAGATTATTGACTATATTCATTCATTCAAAATCACGTACTCTTGATATCATGCATTGAGGACAAAAAGTAATTTCTAGGGTACTTCTGTCAAAAATGCATAACCTGAATGTAATCATGAGAATACAAAGGACAAACTCAAATTAAAGGTCATTCTACAAATGTCCTGAACTCCTCAAAAAATGTCAGTGTCAAAAAATATAAAGAAAGGCTAAAGAATAATTCCAGATTAAAAGAGAATAAAAGGACAATGACAATTAAATGTAGTGTATGAACCTGGATGTGATCTTGGACTTGAAGAATATTAGCTATTAAGTACATTATGTGACAGGTAGCAAAATTTAAATGTGGCTTGTAGATTGTATTATATTAAATCAATATAAAATTTTCTGATTCTGATAATTGTACTGTAGTTATCGAGAGAATGTTCTTGTTCTTAGAAAATATGCAATGTACTGGTGGTAAAAGGGTATGATGTTTCCAACCTATTCTCAAATGGTTCAGAAAAAATCATATAATATACATGATTCCTTATAATCATGCAACTTTTCTGTAAGTGTGAAATTATATCCAAACAAAAAGTTATTTCAAAATTTCCCAAACTCTTCATATTCCTACTTCAGGTGCTACTAACACTGCATCTATTTTCACAAGTATTTCAATTGAAATGTGGCAGATGACAAACAGGCTAACAACAATTTGCTTTCATTAAAACATTTTCATTTCTTGAAATGTTATGACAAGACCACAACTATACTCTATGGGTATAATTTTCATCCGTTATTGGTTGTCAAAATCAAGGACTCAATGGAGTAAGTCAGAGTTTGCTAAGTTTGAGCCTGTGTTTATCTCCCACCTAAAATTCTAAGTCTCTTAACTTCCCCCATTATTCTCTAATGCCCCGAAACTCAATTCAAATGCGACCTCCTACCTGACGTTTCCACTTATTCTGCCAATGAACTCTACCTTTCTTATGACATTTAGTATGTTCCATCTTGATTATCTCACATTCTCATTTGCCCACTGAAGTGAGCACCTGAAAAGCAAGAATTATATCCTACTTTATTTAGCATCAACCACACTGTAGATGAGCAATATATGAAAAATGAGTGAATGAAAAACAATTGGTAGTGCGTGCAAACATGTGGCTTTTCAGTTTATCAAGAACTGTAAGTAATACAGCACACTTGAAACTCTGCATATAACTTTTAACTCCCTCAAAACTTAACTAATTATAGCCTACTAGTGACTGAAAGCCTTACCAATAAATAACGTAAAGTCAGTTAAATAACACATATGTTGCATGTTATATATATTTTGTACATAAGAATATATATGTATATTCTTACAATAAAGTAAGCTAGAGAAAAAATGTTATTAAGAAAATCATAAGGAAGAGAAAATACATTTACAGCACTGTGTTTACTGAAAAAAAATCTGTGGTGGACCTGCACAGTTCAAACCTGTGTTATTCAAGGGTCAACTATTATACTGGGGCTCAGAATTATTTAAAATAAAGATCTACCCAGTAAGTCACCTAACTATTTAAAAAACACTTTTCCCCCCTTAATGTCCCATTTATCCAAACTCTACATTCCATCCTAGCTCCCTCCTAGGAAAGGATGGAGGGAGGGAGAGTTGGAAAAGAGGGAGAGTTGGAGGAAGAAAAAAACCATACAATTTCTAAATAAAATTTAATATTATTCAATAATGTCAGTTTAGTTAAACTAAAAAAGTTCTCTTGCATCTTTACATTAAAGAGACTATGGAACAGCAATGAGTTGTTTAATTAGAACTAAGGCACATTTACCCCAGGTGCATGTCCTCTTAAGTCAGAACTACTTCTTAAATTTCATAAAATTGTCTCCATCTCATCCCTATTTTTCCTCTTTAAAGCTTTTATACTTCACCATCAGTGGGTACATTCTAATCTTTAGTCTTTTGAAGTAACTGCTTTTCCAGCATATCTTTGAAATAAAATTCATTCCTCTAACCTTCCATTAGCATTCCCTGGAGTTCTAGTCTGTATCCCTAGCTGTCCTTCATTTAGCTCAGATGCTCTCAAATTTTCCTTTTACCTCTTCAAAAGAAGACTCCTCCTTATTCTATGCCATCTTTTCTCCAATGACCAGATTCTTAAACAGCTTACCAGAGCAATAGATTTGTAAATGTATCCAACTATAGACGTCTCCTAGAGATTTCACGGGCACCTCAAACTGACTACATTCAAAGTAAATCCAAATATACATGTTTTAGATACCTATTTTCCTTCGTTACATTCCTCTGGTACGTTCATCAACACCACAAATGGCACCACCACCCACCTAACTTCTCAAGCCAGAAGCCTAAATGTCTTGAGTCCTTCTCCAACCTCTACTTACAATCAATCATCAAGTCCCTCCAGTGAATAGTGGAATTTCTCCACATTTCCTCATGTGGCGGAAATATCTATCACCACTCTATCACCACTCCAGTCCATTATAGTCTATCAAAAGGTAGTTACCTCTTCCTTGGATTGCTTCTGGGGCCTCCTTCTGCTACATTTAATACCTACTTCCTTCAGCTCCTACCTCCTGTTAGCAGGCCTATTACTCATTTAAAAATGCAAATCTGATAAACTCCCAGTACTATTAGGGTAAGACCCCAATCCTTAAATTGTACAATGTCCTGCTGGATCTGGCCCCGGCCTACTTCTCAAGTTTCATTTGTATCATTCTATTTCTTCATTTTTTGTCTTGTGTAGCCACGATGACTTTCTTTTAAATTCTCAGATGTATCAGGATCTTTTCCAGCTCACAGCTTTTGCAAACACTGTTGCTTTGCTCGGAATCCTCTTTCCATTCTTTGCTTATTCAGTTTAACATCTTCCTTGCCTGCCCCCCAATCTACCCACAAGACACAGCTAAGAATCTTGCATTCCTCCTTCCTAACACTTAGATCATTAATGATGTCTTTTCCAAAATCTGTCTTTGCCATTAGACTTTAGCTTTCAACTATGTAAATTTGTCTCAGGCTGAATGTCTAGAGCCTAACCAATGTAAAGGAAATAAAATATTTTTTTAATAAAAATAGCAAACATATGCATAACATTCACAATGATGTAAGTTCCTTCAATAAATCTTTACTCTTTAATCTTCACAACAACTCTATCGAGTAAAGGAGGAAACCACAGTATTTAAATGGTTATGTAACCTGCCCATGGTCACAAAGCTACATAAGTCATAGTCTGGATTCAAATGTAGGCAGTTTGCCTGCCCTGAAGTCTAGAATCTATTTTCTGAACTTATACGATATACTGTATCTCCTATGTTACAAAGTCAATAAAGTCAAAAGACGGCTAATACTATTTTATGCCTACATGCATAATGAAAAGACATTTGGTTTAGAGGTTAGTAAAAGAAAGATGTAATGTTTTTTTAAAGATTTTGTTTATTTATTTATTTGTGTGTGTGTGTGTGAGAGACAGAGAGCAGGGGATGCTGCTGGCAGAGGGAGAAGCAGGATCCTCAGTGAGCAAGGAGCCCGATGCAGGACTGGATCCCAGCACCCTGGGGTCATAACCTGAGCCGAAGGCAGACAATGAACCAAGTGAGCTACCCAGGCGTCCCCAGAAAGATGTAATTTTTACCCCATGAGGTTCACAGATCCTACCCAGTCAGTCCTATCCCTTTGGGTTAAGAATCCCTGGCTTAAGCATTATCACCTGGAGCCTGTAGAACTTCCCACAATAAGCAACGTCCTGGGCTCAAAAGGGAAAACTGTCCTGATCCGTATCTTTTCTGAGATGTACACTATAAAAAGGAGAGCTCTAGATCCATTTCCTGGCTATACAAATTTATATGATTTTAGTTTTAATATTAGGCATATTCAGATGATTTGAGATGAAACATTAGAGCCAATTTTCCCTGCTTCTCTTAATAACAACTGTCTATGTTTCAAAAACAAGAGGAATAAAGATTCCATGGTTCCCGAACTCAGGTACTCAGGACAATACAATCACTGTGTCATCTGGGTAAAGAATCCCACTAATTTTTCATGATCTTTTCTTTCATCCTTGTCACTCTGTTGAAGTAGATATTTATAAAAACAATTACAAAGGCAAATAGGCATATTTGAATGACTTTGTGCCAATTTTTATCAGCATACTCAAGTAAACACATTACAGTTGACATGTAGAATATGGTTTAATAATGGGTATGAGAAAGCCAGAAAAAGAAACAAACTATACATCGGATATCACATATGCAAATAATAAAATTGCTATAAATTATTTACTCTACTGAATGAAAAGCACTTAAAAGAATAAGACTACATTGTAGTTAGCAAAACAAAACAAAACAAAAAACACAAAAAAAAACAGGTACACTAATAAACTCAGAGCAGCCTTTGCTATGCCATCTGAAATCTTCAAGTAATTTGTAAAACTGAGATAATCTCAGCAACTACATTATGGATTAACACTATGCCTCTTTATCTTTTTTCAAAACAAGGTAACTATTCCCTGCAGTGACAGTAAGGATAAAAACGATACTATTTTCACCAATCTCCCTTCACCTTCCCACATAGAGGGCTTTAACAATTTAACAACAAAGTCTAGAAAAGTCTTGACAATTCTACTGAACATAATAATGTAGAGTCTACTGGGAAACACTATTCTAAGAAAGATGGCCTATCTGAAGTCAAGAGATACTCTCTTTCATAACCACTCTCATTGAGGGAGAGGAAGAAACCAGTTTCCTCCCATCCTCCTGTTTCTCCAACTAAAAGAAAAAAAAAGGTTAGATTTCACCTTCCAGCTACAGTGGACTTACTGGTATTTGGATTTGCCTTTTTGGTATAAACAAATAGACAAGTGTGTGAAATATATTAAATTGTTTTCAAACAGTGGGGAAATAGATGGTATAAATCTGTGATCCCTGAGAGAAAGGAAACAAAGGAGATGAGCCCCATAATTACCTTGGCTTTCTGCCTGAAGGCAATTTCTGGGCTGTGGCCCAGGTATGATAAAACTCAAGCAGAACCCAGTGGCCTTTATGAGTTCAAGAGAAAGAGATTCAAGTTTAGGGAAAATGAGGCAACTGGAATTTGCAAGCAAAATATCAGACAGAAGTGAGTTATGCAGAAAAGGAGCTCTAGAAATCAATATATGAGTTTCTTTACGTCTTTGGCTAAGCTGTATATGCAGAGGGAGAAACTTCCAAGAGACCAAAGAAAACTACTGGGAAAAAAAATACTGGAAAGTTTAAAAGTGAATGATTTCAAAAGCTTATAAAGGGCTTGAAGACATCTGAGTTAAAGCCAATCAGAGTGAAAAGGCTTCACTGAATACCTGGGGTGACCCAAGGAGGATAAAACCTCAGAAGAGAACTAAAATATCACTAGAGTAGTAACTACCTAGATCTACCTTAGCAAAGCTGAAAAACAAATCTACAACTGATCAAGCTGCTCCACAACAAACTTAATGGCTGCCAAAACAAATGCAATGTTCTTTAAAGGGAGACAACTGTATCCAGACACTCACTGATACAACATTTATAATATCCACCATGCAATACAAATTACTATAGACATTCACAGAAAAGGGAAAGTGTGATCCATAAATGGGGGAAAAAAATCAGTCAATGAAAATCGATCTAGAAATGATAGAAATGATGAAACTAGGAGGCAAGTACATTAAATAAGTTACTGTAAAAACCGTTCAAGGATGTAAAGGAAAACACAATAAGAAATGGATAAAAAAAGAACCAAAAGGTGCTACAAAGAAATGAAAAATACAATATCTGAAATAAGGAATTCAATGGGTAAATTTAACGGGAAATTAAACACTGGAGAAGAGTAGATGAGAGAATATGAAGATACAGCAATTAAAGCTATCCAAAATGAGAAAAAAGACAGAAAAAATGAACAGTGCTTCAGTGCCCTGTGGGACAATGACAAGTAGTTTAACATACATGTAATTGGAGTACAAGAAGTGAGAAAGAGGAAAGAAGAAATATATGAAAAAATAATGGAACATCATCTTTCGGATTTGATAAAAACTATAAACCTAAGTATCCAAGAAGCTCAAAAAAGAATATAACCAGAAAGAAAAGAACCCCAAAGCACATTCATAATCAAATTGCTGAGAACCAGTGATAAAGAGAAAATCTCAAAAGCATCTAGAGAAAACAATATATTATACTGAAGGGATCAAAGATAAGAAAAACCATTTCTCAAAAGAAACAACACAAGCCAGAAGAAAATCAGGAAACACCTTTAAAATAATCCAAGAAAAAAAAATATCCCATCACCTGGAAATCTACATAGAGTGAAACTATTCTTCAATAATGAAGGCAATATTAAGACCTTTCTGGACAAACATAAGTCAAGAAAATTAACTGGCAGCAGACTGGTACTAGAAATATTATAAAATAATCTTTATGCTAAAGAAAATGACTCCAGATGGAAATGCATATATAGAAGAAATGGAAGCACAATGTTATGAGGCTTTCACATTATATGTAAAATGGTATAATTTTATTTGAAGATAAACTGTGGTAAGTTAAGGATGCATACTGTAAACCCCAGAGCAATCAATAGTGAAGTAAAACAAAGTGGTACAGCTGATAGCCAAAAGAGGAGGTAAAGTGGATTACTACCAAAAATACAATACATTTAATTAGAGTTATTACTTTCAGCTAACTTTTTTTATGTGTGAAAGGATGAACTTTTAATGAAGTCTGTGATATACACTAATCATTTCCCTGTTTCTTTTGCATAGACATTAACTATACAGTTTTCTCCATGGATGAAAACTATGGACTCAGAACACAGGCATTCTAGAAATTCAATACAGACCATTCTGCCAAAAAAAATCAGATTCCTACTTAAGTAAAATATAGATAATTTTTTACAAACCCAAATGTTAATTATTATCAGTCATATATGACAATATCAAAAGAATAGGAATGATCAAAATTTAAATTGAAGTTCAGAGGTAAATCTTTTCTCAGAGTTTGAGAACATAACCATTCATTTTGAATACAATTCAAGACATTTTAAAAGCAGATTTCATTCTGCAAAAGACCTAACAGAAAAACAAAATGTTTCTACTTCTAAAAACCCATGTAAGAAACAAAAACACCTTTCCAATGATCCCTACACAATTTCAAAAAGTAAACTTTAAATGCTTATATATTAATTTAATGAATACATGCTAAAGTTGGTCACCAATAAAATACAAAACTTCTTAAACTGAAAAAATATCTTATATTTTGGCTTGCCTAAAGCAAATGAACTAAAAAAACTTACCTTAAATAATATAATACGTAATTTCAGTGATATCTGAAAGCTATTTTATTATATATAAATTTTTTGCTTTGGAGAGCCTTACCAGCTGGTACCATTTGCCCAGAGAGACAGCAGTTTTTAGTTTCCCTATCTCAGCACGTTTCCAACTGTCAATTCTAACTGTATGCAATCCCATAGTGACAGAATACTTTAAGAGAAATGGCTCATTAACTGTGAATCTACGAAGTCCACTCTCTTCAGTGAATTCAAATTAAACCCACAGACTTGCTAGCTCATAACAGAATTCCCCACACATTTTTTGTTGTTCTTTTGCACTGTCGACTCAAAGTAAAATATTCACACCATCTACTATAAAATATTTTGCTCAATTCTATAAATGCACTGACATAAAAAAAATGTAGTGGAAGTATTTCTTCAAAAATCATGAATTAAAGAGCTATTTTAATAAAATAAGAACTTCCCAATTCTATTACAGTATAAGTAGCTTACAGTTTTGCAGAGTGTATTGTGGACAGTAAAGCTCAAATGTGACATGCACAATAGTTTCTTAGGAAATTCCCAGTAACAACTCTAAGAAGAGACAGATACTGAAAGAAATAAATAGGATACCTCTTTATTGTTTTATAGACTACAAAATTCCTAACTAAACCTTTCACCTCTCTTCTGTGCCAGGTAGGTCTGCCAGCTGTTTCTACTTCCAGGTTGTCAATACTCACATTATATTTTTCTTTAATATTTCTACCAAATCAGTCATCACCAAACATAAGTTGTTTCAGTAACTTGTTGTTAGGCTCCAGAAGATATCTAGTTCAGCCACACTAGGTTTTAGCAAACAAATATTTTATCTGACACACTAGTTGTGCCCCTGAGTTAATTTTAACATTAGCACAGAACAAAGATAGCTGTTCTAGGAGCTAGATGGGACATCAGTAGAGATGAACACTAAATGTTTTCTAAGTACTCCAGTATAGCTTCAACTAGTTATTCTGTATTCAAAGAGATATTTCAGAACCCTAAGCACACCTAAAAAATATACAAAATCTTTTCATATAGTATACTCTACATCTTAGCAATCAAAACCCACATTTAACCTTAGGTTTGCGAATCCTAATACCTGTAAACATTTTGACAAGCTGGTCTTCCCTTTTTCAAGTTACATCTGCTCTAACTTCTAGAAAAAGGAGTTTAAATGCTCTAGAAATGTATCACTTTCTAATTCAAGATTTGATAATCTCATGTAGTCAATTAACCTCTGCCTCAAACTATTTCAGAATAGGTCAGACACAACTTCCTGCATGGAAATTTTTTTTTTTTTTTTTTAAGAGAGAGAGAGAGAGCGAGCATGAGCGGGGTTGTGGGGAAGAGAATCAACGTGGGGCTCGATCTCACAACTCTGAGATCATGACCTGAACCAAAATCAAGAGTTGGATGCTTAACAGATTGAGCCACCAAGGCGTCCCTGCACTGGAAAATATTTTTAAGTCAACTTACAGTCAATGACATGCTAGTTTTTAAGGTATTCCATACAGCTTTGAATATTGTTATACTGACCCCAAGTACTCAGTTTGAATAAATTAAGTTCCAGAATTCTGTGTAAATTCTCTATCATACTGCAAAATAATCAGAATCCCTCTGTTCTGATCAAACAGTTCACAAATGCCCAAAAAGAGATTCTCAATAGTGTATGTTATCTGTACACACACATACACTCAAATATATGAATATGGATATGTGTAGATGCATGAGTGCATCCCTAAAGGAAAAAGAGGTTCAAGGAACAATTTGTGCAGTCTTTTCTTTAAAAATTGGGGGAAAAAAACCTGACAAATTCATGAAGAATAAAATAAAGAGTGTAATGAGAAGTCCCATCTGCCTATGACATAATAGCCAAGCATGATTTTTTAGAATCTTTTCCTTTAACTAATTTAACAAAATGTTCTTAAAACCTAGAGAGTATTGAGATGGGGGTGGGGGTATCAATTAGCATATATTTTGGAAGTCAAATATAGTTTATCTTTATCGGTAATAGAATTTAGCCTAGTTTTCATTTCTATTATTTCTAAAATCCTAATTAATTTTGAGGAAAGGAAGAAAATAAAAAGATGTACAAACTTAAAATATATCCATCCCTCTTCTGGCTCATGAAAGATATATTTGTAAAATATTTGTATGTAAAAAAAACCCTATAAATACTGCAAACTACATTTCATACAAAATATACTTTGCATTAAATATCTACCTGAATACAGATTTTTTTTTCCAGAGTGTGGAAAGATAAAAATTTAGTATAAAAGGACATTGGCTCAGAAAAACATACCAGATGAACATAAAAGGTTAATTTTAATAATCAAATTCATAATTCATTTAATCTAGGAAATGCCAAGAATAGTTTAAAGAGATATTCCATTTAACATGAACTAATGCACCAACTGTCAGTAACAGTGAAGATGACTAAATGATTCTGAAATACAATATGCTTGTGTTTAATGACATCAGTAGACATGTAGGAAATTTGCAATAGATTATTTGCCCAGTTACTATGCTGCTTGTAAAACCATTACTAGACGACAAATCTTATTCTACTTTTAGAACTGCCCTTGATCCAAGAAAAAAAAAGAAAAATAGCATAAAACATATTATTCTTTTCTTAGACAGGTACATTTCGGTGAAAATACAATTTTAAGAATGTTATGCTTTTGTTTCTGGCACAGAAAAACCTCTCTAAGCATTATTCATATTATTTCTCTCCCCTAAAGTTAACATACTTTAATGCCATATGGGCACAAATTTACTTCTGTTCATTTAAACTTGCAATTAAACTTTATAACATAGAAAACTGCTAAAGTAAAATAATCCCATTCCACTAAAAGGCTTTTTTTTTTTTTTTTTCTAAAATAACATGGATGATGTGCCAAATGGCTGGGGTGGTAGCTCATTATACCTTCAGAGAGAATCCAAGTTTGAGGCTTATCTTGGGTTCTCACACGTAGTGGCAAAACCTTGGAGTGCTATGAAGGGTTAGAAAGGGCAGATCTAATGCCTGAATGGAGTGAATACATTCAGAGGGCACCGCTTGTTTAGTAATCTAATGAGCAATGCATTCGTATATTGATCAATGCATTTTATTTTAACTTTATTAAATAACAAAGTCCTCTGTATCTAAAATATTCAAACCATTCCACATTAAGAACCCTTTGTGCTACCCCAAAAATATTCTTGTTTTTCTTTAATCTATGTCAACTCCTTTAAAATCATGAAATCCTATTTAAAGAATGAAATAATTTGTGAAATTCCAATTAATAGGGAATCAGAAAGTTAATATACTTTCAAAGAAATAAGCAGCAGCTTGGTCCAGTGTATCAATAATCCTAAATATATATTCATAAAGCGGGCAGATGAGAACATAAGGCACCCCCAGTTATAGGAGAAAGATCAAATAAAGACTTCTAAGGAATAGGCAGAAATATGGAGGGAAAAGCCTGGACACATAAAACAACATTGATACCTTCAGTATCAACAGTGATAAATTTTTACTGCATACATAAAGTCTGAATAATGTTAGAGGAATTAAATTATTAAATGTTAACAACTGTATACAAATTCCAGCTGTTAGTAACATGACAACTAAGCCAAAAAACAGATGAACTTCAAAACAAAAATAAATACTGCCTTTTTGAAATTGAAATGCAGTCACATATCTAATTATATTAATCACCTTCAGAAAGAGCATCCACAAAAAATCCTATACCTAATATTTTACTTAATGGTGAAAGTCTGAATGCTTTCTTCCTAAGACTAGGAACAACACAATGATTTGCACTTTTAACACTCCGATTCAACACTGTGATAGAGGTTTTAGCCAGTGCAATAAGATAAGAAAAGGAAAGAAGAGACATACAAATCAGAAACATAGAAATGAAATTGTTCCTATTTGCAGATGACATGTCTACATAGAAAATCCCAAAGATTCTACCATGAAAAAAATAAAATCCTGGAACAAATAAGTGAATGCATCAAGGAACATAGGATACAAGATAAACTTACAGAAATCAATCTTATTTCTATATAAAGCAATAAAAATACAAATGCTTAAGTTAAAAATATAATACCATTTACAATCACTCAAACAAATGAAATACTCGGTGTACAATTAATAAAATGAGTACAGGACTTATATGCTGAAAACTACAAAATGTTGATGAAAGAAATCAAACACATAAAAAAATGCAGAGACATACTGTGTTCATGTAAAAATCAACATAAAAAAATGTCAGTTCCCCAGAAATGATAAGCAAGTTAATGCTTAAATGTTATTAAAATCCAAGCAAGATTCTTTTAAGATACAGACAAGATTATTTTAAAACATGTAGGAAAAAGTAAAGTAACTAGGATAAAACAATTTTGAAAAAGAAAAAGTGGGAGGAATCAGTCTAACCCAAGCTACAGCAATCCAAAATATGTGGTATTGTAAGAATGACAGACATATATATCAATGAAACACAAGGGAAAACTCATAAGTAAACACACACAGATATGCCCAAGTGAATTTTGAGAAAGATGTAAAAGCAATTTAATGAAGCAAAGATCTTCTTTTTTAAAAAAAGGTACTGGAGTAATTGAATACCCATACGCAAAAAAATGAACCTTGGCCTAAACCTCACACCTTATACAAAATTTAACTAAAAATGGATCATAGATTTAAATATGAAATGTAAAACTATAAAACTTCTAGGAAAATACATAGAAAAAATATGCAAGATGTAGGATTACGCAAAGTCCTTAGATTTAACATCAAAAGCATGATCCATGAAAAGAAAAAACCTAATTAACTAGACTTCATCAGAATGAAAAACTTTTCCTCTGTGAAAGACCTCTTAAAAGGATGAAAAGACAATCTATACCCTGGGAGAATATACAACTGATTCTCATTACTCACGATACATGTATTCTATGAATTCTCCATGAACACTGAATTAGTTAATATTGAAATACAGGTTCTTGCAAGACTCTAGTCACATTTTCATCTACCAATCAATACGTAACACTGTTCTATATGTATTTCTGTTTAAAGCCATCTTATCTAAGATATATTGATTCATTAGCACTGAAGTCAAAGCCAATAGCACCGTAGGTCATGCCTGAACAAAGCTTATCTAACATATGTATTTATTCTGTAAGGCACATCACAGTCTCCATGCATTCAAGAACACTAGACAGCACTTCAACACTATCTTGAAAGTCTTTTTAAAGAGAAAAATCACCAATAAAAGAGATGAAAATGCAAAAAAAATATATATGGCACTAAATACTCTGCAAAATGTACCTAGTTTACAATACGAGAGTTAAAACAGAAGGCAGAGCATCACCTTGTTTGACTTCAGCTGAAAACATGTGTGTAGGGTGACTCAAAATTTTCACCACTTCGTGCATGTCTGTAAACGACTATAAAAGCACCACAGTATTGATTTTTGTTGTTACAGTCTAGTTTTAGCAAGTAGGTGAATTTGCAAATACAAATTCCATAAAAAATGAGCACAGATTGTATTTGCAAACCAAATTATCTGAAAAGAATCAGTATCTAGAATATGTAAAGAACACAAATCTTAAAAGTAAAACAAACCAAACAATCCAATTAGAAAATGACCAAAAAACAATGAGACATTTCACTGAAAATAATATACAGATGTTAAATAAGCATATGAAAAGATGTTCAACATAATTAACCATTAGAGAAATGCAAATTAAAACCACAATGAAATATCATCGCACATCTATGTGAAAGGCTAAAATAAAAAATAAGTGACAATATCAAGTGCTTGGTGAAGATGCATAGAAAATGGATCACACATACATTGCTGGTGGGAATATAAAATGATAACAGTCACTATGGAAAACAGTTTGGCAGTTTTTAAGAAAATTAAACATATAACTACCATACAAGCCAGCAACTGCACTCCTGGGCATTATGCTAGGGAAATAAGCAATTACCCTGATACAAACACCTATATACAGATGTTTATAGCAGAGACTATTTATTCTATTAGTCTCAAACTATGGGGGGAAAAATCCATGTCCATTAACAGGTGAATGGTTAAACAAACTATAGTATATCTATACCATGGAGTAATGCTCAGCAATAAAAAATATATATATATTAATACATGCAACAACCTGGATGAATCTCCAGAGAATTATGCTGAATGAAAACAGACACTCTCAAAAGGTTACATACTAACTCTAAATCCACTTATTTAACACTGAATAATAAAATTATAGAATTAGAAAATGATTAATGATTACCAGAGGTTAAGAATGGAGGGGACTGAGATGGGCAGGAGGTGGGTGTGGCTATAAGACGACAATATAAGAGATCCTGTGGTAATGGAGATGTTCTATATCTTGACTGTATCAATTTCAGTATCCTGGCTTCAATATTGTACTATCATTTGCAAGATGTTAGCACTAGAGGAAATGGTGTAAGATTCAACTTCTCTGCATTATTTCTTACAACTGCTTATGAATCTACAATTATTGCAAATTTAAAAGCTAATGAAAACAGTGAAATGCAGTTATGCATTCAACTATATTATTTAGTACATCACACTGTTTTTTTTGAGGTAGAAATTTGTAAGTTTTAAAATTCTTATTATTTACTTCAAATAAGTCTAATATAAGTTAAAAGATGAGTTATGCACTTTAAAAGGTGAATAAAAGGATAAATTACCTTACAGGAAAATAATTAAATATAAACGTGCTTACACAATAAAAACTTGTTTTTAAATGTCCAGAGCAACAATAGTAACAAAGTACTTCATTATTAATTTTTCCTCAACAGAAAAATGATTTAGCTATTTCAAAATTACAACTAAAATCAAGGTTTAGAGTGCAAGTATAGCACTAACTTAGTTCTGCACAATCTGGTATCACAAATTTGATCCAATTATAGAAACCGGTATTGTTCTGTTTCCTGGCCACTGGATGCATCTCTAACAAACCATCTGATAACCGCAGACCCCGACAGAAAGAAGATAAATGACTTCCAAACTATTTTTCCTTTCAGAAAGAGAATCAAGGAGAAAAGAACAAAAACAGCCTATAAATTTTAGTTTGGTGCCACTATCCTTATTTGCAACATAATGCAAAGAGCCATACAATTCACCAAGAAAAAAATAATCCATTGCCTACTTCTAAATGATATGGCAGTGACATATGTTAATTAAAAAGCATAAAGTTTTTAAAAGGCAATCACTGCAATTAAAATTTTAACATGTGTATAACAGAATACAGCAAGAAATTTACACAATAGCTTAGGTTGATTGAGTTTAACAAAAACCAACTCTCAAGAGCTGTGAAGAGTCTGAGATTTTACTGTACTTGCAAGCTAAATGTTAGCATGTTACTGTTTCAAGGGTGTTGATAGAAGACACAAGATTTTCGGGTCTGAAACAAAGGCCTTTGCTACTCATGGCACAGCAAGCAACATGAGCATATTTGTGTCAGTCTTCCTTGCCCCCAAGTCCCATAGGGGTAGGGCACTAAGCCCAGATGACACCTGCAAACACAGAGTTGCATTATGAGAGGGGCCTTGGGCCAAGGGCCCAGAACTTTTTGAGCAGGCAGCTAACATTAGTGCAAACAAGCCAGGCCCACTCTCCCAGGAAAACTGGCTCAAATCAGCAGATGGGAAGTCTTCCAAACTCGCAAACTCAGCAAAGATGTGCAGGAAAGGTCCAGCTCCTCCCCAGCACCAGCATTTATATTTTCTTAAGTACAATTATTACACCAGACAGAAGAATTCAGAAAAACTTAAGATGTAAGTATTAAGTAAACAAGTGAATTACTCCAAAAATAGTTTTGGACTTAATTTTTTTTTTTAAGATTTTATTTATTTATTTGACAGAGAGAGACAGTGAGAGCAGGAACACAGCAGGGGGAGTGGGAGAGGGAGAAGCAGGCTTCCCGCTGAGCGGGGAGCCCAATGTGGGACTCGATCCCAGGACCCTGGGATCATGACCTGAGCCGAAGGCAGACGCTTAACGACTGAGCCACCCAGGCGCCCTTGGACTTAATTTTTAAGTGAAATGCACAATGAACACCACATGAAAACCACAACCAAACAACATGAACACCACACCAAAGATCCAATACATATGTTTTCTATAAGCTAAATTAGTCTGTGGCCAGAATCTACAAATGAAAAATCATTTCTCTGCCACCTTTTATTCACCAGTGAAGTTGTAAATTGCTATAAAGCTCCCTAACTTTAGAAGTCTGTGACATAGTTGAAGAAGTGGTAGAAGTGTATGAGAAATATCTGGGAATAAAGAAGGTTAAAATTTCTAAAAATGTTTTCAGAAAGACCAGGTAGTATAGCCCACAAAATCTCACAACTCACCAGAAGTTGTTTGATGCTTCTCAAATTTTAATGTGCGTATTAATCACTTGGATATAATATTAAAATGTGGACTGATTCAGTAGTCTAGGGTGAGGCCTGGGAATGGGAATGGACATTTCTAGTATGCTACCAGATGCTGCCTATACTCCTTACACTAGGCACACTTTGAGTAGCAAGAATTGCAAGACTTTCATTGACTGCCAAACCATTGCCTAGGCAAAGTCTGTGGTGCATCACACTCTAAATTTGTTCAACAATGAGATTTTGAAATTCTTTGTCACTGGAAAAAATGTCAAGTTACTCATGTATACTGCCTTCAAGTTGTGACTAATAATAATTAAAAATTTTACTTTCAAGTAGTGTTAAGTCAATTCATATGATTATATGTTCTATATAGTATATCTGTGTGCTTTCTCCACACAAAAATATTTGGAGCATATTGGCCCTCAAGATTATCTTAATGCAGTTCTTAATTATCTTCTGGTATAAGATCTATGTATAAAGGTAGTACTGATTCCAACTTCAATTAACCAATTTAGCTCACAATGTGCTCTTCCTGCTGCTAGTATTAAGAATAAACCTAAATATATAATTCATTTCTTGGCACTTTTTAAAAGGTCTTTTGATAACATTTGAGCAATATGTAGGTTTCTGTACAAGTTCAGAGAATAAACTCATTTTAACAGGGTTGTGAAAACTTGCATGTTGAGAATAAACTAATTTGATTTCTGGAAAGAAATGTCAGGATCATGTATTAAGTACTGTGCCTCTCAAAATTAGATTTGTCTTTATAAATCCTTAATCCCAAGAAATATGACTCTTTCAAAGAATAATGGCAAATGCATCTGTTCACATTCAAAAAGTTTGTCTATCCTCAAATTATTTAAGACTACTAATAAAGGATACTATTCAGAATCAATCATTCACATACGAAACAACATAGTAGTTACAAGTATAGTCAAAAATAAAAAGGATTCATTAAAAAAAGAACAATTTCCACCTGCTTTCAATAAATGGATCAATATATCAATAATACACTATTACTGTCATTATTTCTTATTGTGATTTTACTACTCAAAATTCCTCAGCATAAAAACAGAAGTCTAGATAACAAGACCCTGAGATCTCGTCAAATAAAAATACCTCACTATGATCTGACCCTCTAAAAATGTTTTTTAAAAGAGCTAATCATTATATATTCAATAACTTTGATGAATGATAAAACTGATAAATAAAAAAATGACTCTACAAATTAACTCTCTTGATCTGCCTAAAATACAACATGCAAATGTTGAAAAGGACAAATTTTAAGACAACCAAGACAAGCAAGCAAACATTTCACAGCTTATTTTTTACTTCTATATTTATATAAAAAAAATTTAAATATATTACTTTTTCTCATAGTGAAACCAGAACCATCTTAAAGCGTTAAAATCTACATTAACATAACTATAATTTCTCCAGTGTGACCTTTATAAACATTTGGTAATTTACCACTGATGTAATCTATCTCTATAGTTTTGAGAAAGGATTTTTAACTGTTTCTTTAATAGAGAATTAAAATAACCTATTCAGGTTATCTATTTCTTCTTTAGTGAGATTCTATAGTTTGTGTTTTTCAAGGACTTTGTTCATTTTATCTAATTGTTGGATTTATTGGCATAAAGTTATTCATAGTATTCCCTTACTATCCTTTTAATATCTGTACAATATGTAGTGATATTCCCTCTCTTATACCTAAAATTATCAATTTGTACCTTCTGGCTAGAGTTTATCAAATTTTCTGATAATATCAAAGAACCAACTTTTGGTTAGTGATTTGTGTTTTTAGTGCTTTTCTATTTTTATTTAATTCATTTCTCCTCTTTATTTCTTCTATTTACTTCGGTTTTAATTTGCTCTTCTTTAGTTTCTTAAGTTGGAAGCTTAGGTCATCAATCTTAAACCTTTCTATGTTTCTAATATAAACAGTCAATGCTATAAATGTTCCTGTAAGCACTGCTTTAGCTGCACCTCCACTAGTTTTAATATGCTGTATTTCCATTTTTAGGAAATTAAATGGATTTTCTAATTCTCTTTGGAATTTCTTCTTTGACTGATGGGTTATTCAGAATTACACTGTTAAGTTTCAAACAATAAAATTGGGTTTTTCCATATAACTCTAAGAGAATGTACTATATATTTGGTCAGAGAACACACTTTTTATGACTCCAATCCTTTTAAGTTTGTTGTGACTTGCATTATGGCCAAAAATGTGGTCTATTTTGTTTTAGGGGTATTCTTATGCTGTTAGATGGAAAGTTCTAAAAAATACCAATCTGATGACATTAGGTAATAGTGTTGTTTAAATTTTCTATATCCTCACTGATTTTCATCTACTTGTTCTGAGTTTTTAAGTATGATACTAAAATTTCTGATTGTAACTGAATTTACCTACTTCTTTCAATTCTAACAGTTTTTGCTCTGTGCATTTTGAAGGTCTGTTATTAGGTACATAACCTTAGGATTATTATGCCCTCTTAATGAATTAATCAATTTATCATGATTACTTGACTCTGTCTACCCCTGTAATATTTACTTGTTCTGGAATCTCATTTGTCTGACATGAATGTAATTGTTCCAGCTTCCCTTTGATTAGTGCTAACATGGTGTATATTCTTGCCATATTTTTATTTTTATACTTTGTGTCTTTAAATTTAAGCACATTCTTATAGCGAGCACATGACTAAGCCCGCCTTTTTTAGCCAATATAACAATCTCTGCCCTTTAATTGGATTTTTTAGACCATTTATGTTTAAAATAATTGTGATATTGTTGAATTTAAATTTAACTTCCTGCTGTTTCTCTCAGGTCTTCCTTGTTCCCTTTTTGCTCATTTCCAGGCTTTTTTTACACTGAGTTTTTTAGTTATATCACTTTATCTTCATTACTAGTTTATTAGCTAAGTCTCTTTTTTATGAGGTTAGTCCAAAAATAACTATATACTTTGAAGTATCAGAGTCTATCTTCATATTATAACACTTCACATATAGAAGCTTAACAATACTTTCATTTCTCTCTTCCCAGCCTTTGTGCTATTATTATACATTGTATTCGTACACATGCTTTAAATTCTACAATGCATAATTATTTTTGTTTAAAAAGTCAATTCTTTTATCAGCTTTTCTGAGTTATAATTTCACACCATAAAATTCATCCTTTTGAACTGTACAATTTACTGGTTCTTAATATATTCACAGAGTTGTGAAAAACATCAACACTATCTAAATTTAGGACATTTCCATCATCCCCCAAAAGAAACACCTGCCCATTATCAGTCACTCCCTATTCTTACTGCACCCAATGCCTTGTCAATGATTAATTTACTTTATGATTCTATTATATTTGCCTCTTCTGGACATTTCATACCTTAGAATCATTCAATACATGTTTTTCTTGTGTGTGTGACTGGCTACTTTCATTTGCATAATGTCCCCAAATTTCATTCCTATTCTAGCATGTACCAAGTACTTTATCACTTTTACTATCAACTATTATTTCACTGTATGGATACCACATTTTGTTTATGCATTCATCAACTGATGACCTTTGGGTGGTTTCCACTGTTTTGCTGTTATGAATAAGATTGCTATGACCATTTGCATACAAGTTTTATGTGAAGGTATGTTTTCAATTCTCTTAGATATACACTTACGATAGGGATTTCTGGGTCATATAGTAACTCTTATGGTCACATGTTTTAACATATTGAGGAACTGCCAGACTACTTTCCAAAGTGGCTTCACCATTTTATAACCCCACCTACAATGTATGAGGGATCTGATTTCACCAACATCCTCACCAATACTTGTTATTACATTTCTCTTTTATTGTAACCATGTTAGTGAGTGTGAACTGAAATCTCATGGTTTTGATTTGCATTTCCCTAATGACTAAGGATGTTGAGCATCTTTTCATGTACTTACTGGTCACGTGTGTATCTTCTATTCAAAAATATTTATTCAGGCCTTTTGTCTGTTGTAATTGTATAGATGTTTTAATGTTCTTATGTGCTAATTCTATCTTACATATCATTTTGTATTTATTTCTAGTGACCCAAATTTCTCCTGATTACAGGTTGTATCTTCCTACTTTTGTGCATGCCTGGCAATTATGATTGGATGCCAGACTCTGAATTTTATTTGACTGCTGGATTTTATTGTATTCCTTAAAATATCCTGAGGCTTTATTCTCGGATTGTGGGATGCAGTTAAGTTACTTCGATAATGTTTGGCTCTTGTGAGGATGTTTTTAAGCTTTATTAGAGCAATTCCCAAATAGCTTTTAGTCTGCAGTTACTCTGATTCCCATACTAAGGCAATGTTCTTCTGAGGAATACCAAATGTCCCATGTGTTAGATCATTTCACTCTCGCTGGTAGATACACAAACTATTCCTGGCCCAAGGAAGGTTTTAGAAATTGTTTTGCCTGCTCCTTTCCAGTAGTTTATCCCATCTTTAGATTACTAAAGCATGCATTTTAGTAGATTATTCACATGCACACACTGATCAATACTCAGGCAAAAACTCAGGGTAAATCCATTAGATCTCCAGAGCATCTTCTCTTTTCGATTCTGTGTAGCTCACTCCTTTCTAGTATACTGCCCCACAATGTGAGAAAATCCTAACCAACTTGGCTTCCCCAAACTCTGAACTTCCAACTCAGAGACACCTCCAGCTATGTCTGGGTTTCTTCTCCCCAAGCTGTAGCTTGGAGCCTCTCCACAGGCAGTGAATTCTTGTGAAATGTCTGAGAACTATTGTTTCATACATTTTCTCTGACTTTTAAAAATTTAGGTAGGGGAAAGATTCTTTCCCTGTTATTCTACTTTGGCTGGGAGTAGAAGTCCTATACACTTTTAGGAATATAAACAATTCATTTACTAATATTCTGTCATAGAACCAAGGCCTTTTCATTGAGTATTATTCTACTGCCTAGAATTCTTACATATGTCATACTCATTATGCTACATCTATGATTTCTAGTTCACCTTCTTTGAAGTATAGAGCACATTTAAAACTTTTAAGAAACACTTGCAATGAGTGAAAGTGTCTTTGGATTTTATAATTCTCTACATATACACATACATACACCCCACAATTTCTTACAGTAATTACAGTCACAGTTTCTTTCAGTACCTGCTCTTATTCAATCTTTCCTAATTATTCAAATTGTTTTGATAAAAATAACAATTCTTTTTCTTTCCTTTCAGTTTTCATGGGTTTACAGAATTATAATGAAAAGCATAATTCGAATATACAACTTTGGGAATAAACTCAGCTGGAGGGAAAAAGACACACAGACTACTAGAGAATATCCTACATTAGCCAAAACATTCAGGGTGAACCATTCAATAAGTTAGTAAGACAACAGAAGTTTGTTAATAAAGCGCTTCCCTAAATAATCAAGATGTATTAGATAACTTAATATCTAAGGACTATAGGTTTTTATTAACTAGTTCAGAGAACAATCTGTCGACCAAAGAAAGTAAGTCTCATATAAAATGGCAATTACTTAGAAGAAACTATAACCCAAAAAGGAGGTTATGCCAGGAAATCCCACCACCTTTCCTAATAAAAGTAATAATGTGAAAATATTAAATACAGGTTCTGACAGGGATTTTGAAGAAGACAAAAGGTGAAGTTTGAATGACAGGAAGAGAAACAGACCAGGTGAAAGGGACCATGCAGACAATGTCTCAGGCATCAGTAAGTGCTGTTCACAGATTGGCAACAGCCTAACATACACACCACAGAAAGCAGTTCTGTGTAAGAACTTGTACCAAAAAATGAGTTATTTCCAAATAACAAAATGTGGTATATTACCTATATAACTTTAAAATGGCAGATCAGCTAGATTTTCATGGAGAACTATTACAAATCAGCATCTTAACTTGGATTGTAAACACTACAATCCTTAAATTATCCTTTAATAAACTAAAGAACTAATTTACTAAAAATTACTTTGGAAAAGGAAAAGGATGACCTCAATTTTTTTAATTTAAATTCAATTAGCCAACATATAGTATATCATTAGTTTTAGATGTAGTGTTCAATAATTGATCAGTTGCATATAACACCCAGTGCTCATCATATCACCTTCTTAAATGCTCAGCTTACTTCATTAAAATAATTTACCATTTTTAAAATACTGATTTATAGCATTATAAAGAATGGCTTGGCCTAAAAATTTTTAAAAACTAAACCTAAATATATTAAAATAAAAATTGTATATTTTATTACAATACCAGGTCTAAGATACTAAGAAATTCCTCCTGAATAATACATTGGATTAAAGTTTCCAGTGTGTGATACTGGAAAGCAGTACGCTTAAGAACTCTGAATATGAGATCGAATAATAACACACCAAATTGTTCTTAGGCAAGTCATTTACCTTTCTCTTGCTCTATTTAGTCCTATCTGAAATCTTTATAGGAAACATTAAAAGCCATGCAGCACAGGATAAGTTCTAAATATGAAGTAAATGAAATATGATCAGTTCTTCAGAATATCACTAAAGAAAGCAGTACTTCCTTAAGGCTACAGCTAATTATTTCTTGACTGTGGTACCTTCAAAATTCACTGTTCTGAGTGCTGTTCCACTGTCCACCAGTTCTCTCAGTGTATAAGCAGAGAACTTTTTTTTCTTTTTGAATCTTCAGCTTAAACCTTTCTTTCCTAAGCTTCAGGCAACTGATGTTTTCCTACAATCCTCAAAGAATAAAATAATTCCCTTCCTTCATTGAAAGTGTTACCTTGCAGGGATCTATAAAGTATGACCAAGTTCTTTGGAGTCTTCTTTTTTCTCATCTATATCAACATAAGAACATGTTATACCTTACCTTTCAATCTCGCATTTTTTTGGTTTTGTAGATATTTTTCCCTGTTAGATTTTTTATACCAAACAGGCTTTTAAAGAATGAGTTTACTATTACCGGAATGCCAAATCTTCCCATTTTACATAAACACATGTGAAGCCACAACAGGAAAACTGCTTCAAATCCCATAACAATACTCAACAGAAAATCATATTGTCATTGTATTCAATATTCAGTCAAAAAATATTGAGTACTGGTCCTGTGCCAGGCTCTATGCTCGGAAAAATGCTGTAAAGCAAATAAACAGAGCCTCTGATTTCATCTAGCTCACATTTTAGAGAGAAAGAAGTATCTAAGAAAGACATTAAGTGCAAGAAAAAACAAAATGTGTTATGAGTTATGGCAGTAACTATCGGCATCTGTGATAATCTAACCTAATCCTGGATCAGAGCAGGTCTCACTAAAGAAGTGAGACTAAGTTATTACCTGAAGGATGAATATCAGTTAAACAGACAAAGGAAGAAAGAAGTGTTCCATGCAAAGAAGAGAGGCCATGGTAAAGCTGTGAGAAAAATAACTTCGAATAACTCCTGAAGTTCATAATGGCTTGAGTTCAGAGTAGGACAGAGGAAAATGAAGTTACACAGTTCTTCTCAGACCTTGTATTCCATTTGTAGTCTGACCCTTATCCTAAAGACACCAAGAAATGGAAGGTAATAATGTTTTAACTTTAGGATAATGTTCTGGCTTCAGAATGGAGATGTCAAGAATTACACCTAGCCAAGGAGATGAGTCAGGAGAACTCCGTGAAACACCTCCACTGATCTCCAGGTGACTTCAGTCTACAGAAATCATTACCTCTCCTTGATATATATTCTTCACATGGTTTTAACAACATCACATCTCAAAGTTTTCCTTCTGCCTCAATGGCTATTTTTTTAGTCTCCATTGCGCTGTAGATAAATGTGATGTCCATTCCAAAGGTAAAACAGTTTGGGTTAAAATACATAACATGTTGACACATGATCAAACATTATTCTGGCTATTTCTGTGAGGGTGCTGAATGAGATTTACATTTAAACTGGCAGACTTGAAGTGAAGCAGATTGCCCTTAGTAATGTGAGTGGGCCTTATCCATTTGGTTGAAGGGCTTAACAGAAAGAAAACTGACCTCCGCCAAGCAAGAGGGAATTCTGCCTATAGACTGTTTTTGGACTCAAACTGCAACAAACTCCTCCCTCTGTTTCTCTGGAGAACCCTAACCAACACATCCATTAAGCCTTAGTGTAGGCCCAACACACTAAAAGAGAGATATATTAAACACAAAGGGAAATAAAATACAATACCTGTTATAATAGGATTATTTTAAAAGCATATACGAAACACAAAGGGGAGAGATGTCCATTCTAGCCTACACAGATCAGGGTAAACTTTCTCAGAGGTTGATCTAAGCCTGAAAGATGAATAAATACTCTGCAAACAGATGGGAGGGGGGCGGAGAAGCAACATCCCTGGCACCAAATAGTCCCTGCATGAGAAGAAGCCCAGAGATATGAAACAGCATGGCATATTAGAAAACCACAAGTAGGTTTATATAGCTGAAGCATAGGGTGAGTGGGGACTAGGGCAAGAGAGGAGGCAAGTGACAAAACCAGAAAAATATAATAGGGTCAACTCATGAAAGATCTGATTTGAGAAGGTAAGCAGTTTGAATTTTACTTGGTAGGGAAATACATAAGGGTTCTAAAGTCAGGCACACTTGATCACAGCTGCATTTTTAAAAGATACCTCTGGCAGCAGTGTTAAGAACAAGTTCAATGAGATGGAAATGATGGGAGGGAAACCAGCATGGATGACAGACCATATTGGAGGTCAGTGCCTTGGTCTGATTAGGCTGCCATAACAAAGTCCCATAGCCTAAGTGGCTTAAACAACAGAAATTTATTTCTCATATTTCTGGATGAGATCAAGGTACTAGCTGATTAGGTTGCCTAGTAAGAGCTCTCTTGCTGGCTTGCATCTCATATTTCTGGATGAGATCAAGGTACTAGCTGATTAGGTTGCCTAGTAAGAGCTCTCTTGCTGGCTTGCAGACAGCTACCTTCTTGCTATTTCCCCACATGGCCTTTTCTCAGTATGTGCAGAGACAGAAAGAGGGGGGGAGGGGAGAAGGGTCTCTTTCTCCTTTTTCATGTAAAGGATCTCTTTCTCCTTTTTCATGTAAAGCCACCAATCCTATCAGATTAGGACCCCACCCCTATGATCTCATTTAACCTTAATTACCTCCAAATACAATCACGTGTAGGGTTTAAGGGCTTCAACATGTGAATTCTGGGAGGGGGACACAATTCAGTCCCATAGCGGCATTGTAGCAATCTAATTAGATGATAGATACCTAAGTGAAACCAAGAGCAGTGAAGGTGGAGAAAGATGTCATGCTTAGAAGGTAAAAGAACAAATATGAAAAGTGAAAGGACTTAGGAACTTTCTCACTTACATAACTGGAGGAATGGTAATACCATTCATTAATACTGAGAACGCAGGTTATTGGCCTAGCAGAACCCCAGATGCTTCAGACCTAGAAAATGCAGGCCCAGTGAAGAAGTCAGACTGAAAATGGATTACTGAAGATCTATCTACTGAAGACTTAACAACCAAGCCTGAGATTTGATTTTGCCATGGTTACAAACTAATCTGTTAGCCTGTTACATGGATACTGACAGCCGACTCAGAACTTCTGGGTCAGAGACAAAGGCCTTTATTAATCATGACACAGCATAGGCAGGTTTGCACTGGTTCCCTGGATCCCAAATTCCTGAGGGGTAGCATGATATGAGCCTAGATGGATGCTGTGCTCACAATGATTTGACTTAAAGGTGAGGAATATGAAACTTGGGGAGCCGACCATTTTAAAGCAAGCTATAAGCAATCCTGTTTTTTGTCTCATCTTATCCCTCAAGATGACTTACACAAACACAACTCTGAGAAACTGCCTATGCAAAAAGCAGGCAGGGCCTTGCGTTCTTGGCATACGTAGTAAGACATGTAAGTAAAAGCATGAGAAAATCCTGTCACAACACTCACTAGGACCTATGTCCAGTTCATTCCCTCTGAGACTCCAAATGCATTTATGCCCCAGGCAAAATACTAAGTAAGGTATCTCTAAAAAAATGGAACAAACCATTTGAAGACAACTCAAGAAACTAGAACGGATGCTGTTTTCCCTGAGAAAAGTATTCCAGATTCTAATCTTTGAAAGGTCCCAAACAGAATAGTACTATCCAAGAACACTAAGTAAAGTCTGCCAGTGAACAAGCCCCACTCACGTAAAAGATGCTCCTTCAAGTTTCCTATCATCTTCTATTCCCCCGCCAATATTTGTGAAACTTTTCAAACATACAGAAGAGTTGGAAAATAATACAATAAACACCTTTACATTTACCCCCTTTGATTGAAAAACTGTTAACAACATTTTGCCATATATGCTTTCTTTTTATTTGTATAGGATTTTTTTTTTCTCTTTCTTAAGAGGCATTTAAAAATAACATGCCTTGGGGGCACCTGGGTGGCTCACTCAGTTAGGCATCTGCCTTCAGCTCAGGTCATGATCCCAGGGTCCTGGGATCGAGCCCCTTGTTGGGCTCCCTGTTAGGTGGGGAGTCTGTTTCTCCCTCTCCTGCTGCCCCTCCCCCTCACTCATCCTCTCTCTCTCTTTCAAATAAAATTAATAAAAAAATCTTTAAGATCTGATTGGAGTCAGATTCAACATAGATAACCAGAATATTCAGTTAATGCTTTGTACTTCAAATTGCATCACATGAGAGGAAACATAAAAGTCAAGTTATTCTATTACTAGTAATACTAACTGTTCATTTAAGTGCCCATAGTTAGATCCCTATTTTAAGGTACCTATTTTTTCATTTACAATTGCAAGAAATCTCTGAGGTGATACTTCAGAACTATGCAAATATACTGTGCAAATAATCCCTCACATACTTTTACCTAATGAAATTAGCATCCACTGATAATCGTTATCTGAATCAATTATTTCACGGAAGAGTTGTACATTAGTTTTTTATTATTAATGAAACAAAATTACCACAAACTTAACAACTTTAAACAACATAATTTAGAATCTCACAATCTGTAGATCACAAGTCTACATTGGTTTCTCTGCTCCAGGTTTCACAAGGCCAAAATCAAGGTGTCAGCCTACAGGTTCTTACCGGGAATTCTTGAAGAAGTCTGCTTTCAAGCTCCTTCAGGTAGTTGGCAAAAGCTAGTTCACTGAAGTTGCAGGCCTGAAATCTGCAGTTCCTTTAAGGCTATTAGTACAGGGACACCCTTAGCTCCCACAGGCTTCTATATGGTCCTTGAATGTGGGCCCTACCTTTATCTCGGGCCAGCAATGTCATGTTGAATCCTCCTCATGTTTGACTCTCTCTGGCTTCCCTTCTGCTGCCTCTCTTACAAATTCCTCTTCTGTTAAACCTCTGTCACTGACTCTTCTGCCTTTCCTGTCAGTTTTAAATAACTCATGTAATTGCACTGGGTCCGCCCAGATAATCCAGAATAATCTCTCTATATTAAGGTCAGCTAAATAATAACCTTAATTAAACCTGTAAAGTCCTTTCACAATACTACCTAGATTAGTGTTTCATTGAATAAGCAGAAATGTGAATCTTCAAAAAACATTTTAACAAGTTAACAATTATGCTCCCTCCTGCAGTCCATGGAATTGCCTTTCCTGTCACACTTGCATTAGTCCCAGACCATTAGGTCCCTCCACCAGGAGACCAGCACAAACCCCTGCTTATACCACACTTCCCAACAAGAGAGTTCTACAGGGCCTCAGTTCTGGTGGAGGTGGTGACAGGTCTCATTTCACAAGCAGACCAGAGCACACCTAGTTAAAACTCACCACATTCTGGCCAGGGACCAAACACTACCAACAGCAGGCAAGAAGGACCACTGCGGGCAACTGGCCTGCAGGAAACAGCAGCCAGAACACAACAGTACAGCACAGACAGCACACACTAGAGACACTCCCAAAAGTGCCAGGCCCTAGGCATTACATGACCTCTTCTTTATAAAGCTATTACTTTCAGTAACAGGAGACATAACTGGCTTTGCTAATACAGACAAGCACACAGAGACTTAAACAAAATGAGAAGACAAAGGAATTTACCCCAAATGAAAGAACAAGATATGGACATGGCCAGAGATCGAAACCAAACAGTTATAAGTAACATGACTAATGGAGAATTTAAAGCAACAAACATAAGGATACTAAATGGACTTGAGAAAAGAATGGAAGACATCAGTGAGACCCTTACCACAGATAGAGAAGACTTAAAAAAAGAATCAGAGAATGAAGAGTGCAATAAATTAGATTAAAAACATGCTTGATGCAAGGAACAGCAGGCTGGAAGAAGCACAGGAATGAATTAATGACATAGAAGACAAAGTAATGGGGGTGTTAAGTGAAATAAGTCAAGCAGAGAAAGTCAATTATCATATGGTTTTGCTTATTTGTGGAACGTAAGGAATAGCATGGAGGACATTAGGAGAAGGAGGGAAAAATGAAGGGGGGGAAATCAGAGGGAGAATGAACCATGAGAGACTATGGACTCTGAGAAACAAACTGAGGGTTTTAGAGGGGAGGGGGTGGGGGGATGGGTTAGCCCAGTGATGGGTATTAAAGAGGACACGTACTGCATGGAGCACTGGGTGTTATACGAAAACAATGAATCGTGGATCACCACATCAAAAACTATTGATGTATTGTATGGTGACTAACATAACATAATAAAATTAAATTAAAAAAAAAGAAGACAAAGTAATGGAAAGCTATGTAGCTGAACAAAAGAGAGAAAGAAGAATTATGCAAAATGATTACTGACTCAGGGAACTTAGTGACTACATTAAATGTAATAATATTCATATTATAGGAGTCCCAGAAGAGAGAGAAAAGGGGGCAGAAAATTTATTTGAAGAAATAATAGCTGAAAACTTCCCTAATCTGGGAAAGGAAACAGACATCCAGATCCAGGAGGCTCAGAGAACCATCAAAATCAATGAAAGCGGGCCAACACCAAGACATGTTGTAATTAAATTGGCGAAATATAGTGATAAAGAAAAAAATCTTAAAAGAAACAAGACAAAAGAAGTCATTAACTTACAAGGGAAAACCCATAAGGCTAGCAGGAGATTTTTCAACAGAACATGGCAAGCCAAAAGGGAGTAGCATGACATATTCAAAGTGCTGAATGGCAAAAATCTGCAGCCAAGAATACTATATCCAGCAAGGCTATCATTTCAGAATAGAAGGAGAGATCACCAGTTTCCCAGACAAACAAAAGCTAAGGGAGTTCATGACCACTAAACCAGCCCTACAAAAATGTTAAAGGGGACTCTGAGTAAAAAGGAGAGACCAAAAGTAACAGTATAAAGGCAGGAAACACAAAAGCGAATATTCCTGTAAAAAAAAAATCAGTCAAGGAACTCAAAATAAAAGGATATAAAATATAATAACATATCCCTAAATTGTGGGAAGGAGAAGAGGAAAGAATGGGTTCAAACTTAAATGACTATCAACTTAATAGAAACTGCTATATGCAGAAGAGTATATAAACAAACGTAATGTAACCAAAATCAAAAACCACTAAAACACATGCAAAGAATAAAAAGAAAGACATCCAAATATATCACTAAAGAAAATCAGAAAAACATGAAAGAGAGACAAGAAAGGATCAGAGAAAACCTCCAAAAACCTCCAAAAATGACCATAAAACAAACAACAAAATGGCAATAAATACCTCTCAATTACTGGACTAAACACTCCAATCAAAAGGCATAGGGTGTCAGAATGGATAAAAAAACAAGACCCATCTATAGGCTGCCTACAAGAGACTCATCTTATTACTTTAAAGATTTTATTTTTTATTTATTTGTGAGAAAGAGAGAGCATGTGTGCCTGAGAAAGAGAGCACAAGCCAGGGGCGGGGGGGAGTAGGGAGAAGCAGTTTCCGTGCTAAGCAGGGAGCCCGATGATGATGATACAGCACTTGATCTCAGGACCCTGGGATCATGACCTGAGCTGAAGGCAGACCCTTAACCAACTGAGCCACCCAGGAGCCCCAAGAGAATCATTTTAGACCTAAAGTTACCCGCAGATTGAAAATGAGGGGATGGAGAAACATTTATAATGCAAATGCATGTCAAAAGAAAGCTGGAGTTGCAATACTTATATTGGACAAACTAGACTTTAAAACAAAGACTGTAAGAAGAGACAAAGAAGGGCACTATATAATAATAAAGGGGACAATCCAACAAGAAGATATAACAATTATAAATATTTATGTACCAACATGGGAGCACCAAAATACATAAAATAACAAACATAAAGGAACTAATCAATATTAATACAATAATAGTGGGGGACTTTAACACCCCACTTATGTCAATGGACAGATCATCTAAATGGAAAATAAACAAGGAAACAATGGCTTTGAATGACACACTGGACCAGACAGATTTAACAGATATATTCAGAACATTCCAACCTAAAACAGCAGAACACACATTCTTTTCAAGTGCACGTGGAACATTCTCCAGAACAGATCACATATTGGGCCACAAAACAAGTTTCAACAAAAGATTAAAGTCAGACCATGCATCTTTTCTGACCACAACACTATGAAACTAGAAATCAACTGTAAGAAAAAATGTGGAAAGACTACAAATACCTGGAAGTTAAATAAAATGCTACTAGGTAATAAATGGATCAACCAAGAAATCAAAGAAGAAATTAAAAAATTACATGGAGGAAAATGAAAATGAAAGCCCAAAGGTACAAAATCTTGACGCAGCAAAAGTGGTTCTCAGAAGGAAGTATATAGCAATACAGGCCTACCTCAAGAAGCAAGAAAAATCTTAAATAAATAACCTAAGATCACACCTAAAGGAGCTAGAAAAAGAACAACAAATGAAGCTTAAAGCCAGTGGAAGGAAAGAAATAATAAAGATTAGAGCAGAAATACATCATATAGAAACTAAAATAATAGAACAGATCAATGAAACCAGGAGCTGGTTCTTGGGGAAAAAAAATCAATAAAACCGATAAACCTCTAGCCAGACTTAGCAAAAAGAAAAGAGAAAGGACTCAAATAAATAAAATCACAAATGAGAGAGGACAAATAACAACCAACACCAGAGAAATACAAACGATTATAAGAGATTATGAAAAACTATACACCAGCAAACTGGACAACCTAGAAAAAATAGGTAAATTCCTAGAAATATTAAATTACCAAAACTGAAACAGCAAGAAATAGAAAATTTGAACAGATTGACAACCTGCAAATAAACTGAATCAGTAATCAAAAAACTTCCAACAAACAGAAGTGCAGGACCAGATGGCTTCACAGGTGAAAAAAAAAATTATGCCCCTGGTTGTTTTTGTGTGATTCTAGGCAAGAATAAAAAGCCACGTTTTAAGACTATCAAATCATTGCTATTCTCTTATTAAGCACATTGACAATTTATTAATTCTTAAAGAGGTAAATAAGATAAATATTAAAGGAAATGTGAAGACCCAAATTAGTTAAGAAAATCAAATCTCTTTCATTAGAATTTCTGCTGGATCATAAATTCTCCACTTAATAGTAATTCAGTATTTATATGAAAGAGATAGTGGGGAAAATTTCACAAATTACATGCTAGTTTTTACAAATGAAGTCTGAAACCTAAATTATACTTACTACTTAATATATGATAGCCTTTGGAATCTTCCTGATTGAGCCTACCAGAAACATTATTCTCTGGCATTCAACTCCAGTATATATAGTGAAGAATTCTATTTTGAAAATTACCCTTTCACACCACTCTCCCACCTTCTTAAACCCTGACAGTATCTTTCTAAATTTAGATAAATTATCCAAACTTATTATAGGCTATATATTTTTATCAAGCTATATGTAGATAGTAAAAAAAAATGCATATTAGCAAAAGCATTTGTTTGACTATAAAAACGTAACTATGTGAATGCAAAGAGTATTCTTTTGTGTAGTTATGGAACTGCATTCTAAAAACAAACTGACATCTCAGTTTATTTTACTTACACAATAAATTTAATTTACATAGAAATGACAGAGCATTTCAGGAGCAAGTCTTAAAAACAATTTCTGCTGAATGACTGCTATAATAATCTCCTTAAGAGAGAAATAAACATAAACTAAAACGGCATTTGTGAAACATACATAGTAGCTTTCTAGTGAAGACAAAACTTGATATTTAGTAGGAACATACTAAAAAAAACCAGAAGGGGTTTTGGTTTAGATTGTTGGCTAAAGTCAGAATCTGTTTCCTTAAAACTTCAATCTTAAGCATATCAGAAGCTATTTATTAAGGCAGTCTCCTAGGCAACAAACTCCAATTTGCACTTTCTTCTGAATTCCACCCTATCCATCAATGAAGAGAAAGGAGGTCTTTCAGTGCTTCTATGTCCAGGACGTGGTGAGATGCTTTCTACAGATTCTCACTGCAACTAGCAACCTCACTGGTAACATGAAATACTAAATTATTTCCAGAATTTAAATGCAAAGGTTTATTTGTTTTCTAGGAACTTTAGACAGTCATACAAGAACTTCTATTTTTTTTAATTATAGCAAATTAAGTCTAGAGTTTGACTAAGAAGAATAAAAATTTCCAGAACATGCCACAAATACAGACTACTTTTAATCAAATAATTTTAATCAGCAAAGCTATAATCATCTGAAACTCTTAGAAATTAAATGGGAATGAGAGTAAAATAATTGAAAATTGTTTAGTTCTACAAATGGGAAAATTATCAATAGCATATAATTTTCCTTTCTTCCAATAAGAAAGCATATCTTTATGTTCAAACTCCTAAAATTAAGGAATTTCCTAAAATGCATAGGTCTAGAATTTATAGTTTATGTATTTGTATCACACTCATTTGCTATTCAACAAATACCATGAGAACACAGAAAATTTCCCCAAACTGCTGAAAGACAAGCATAAAAAAATACTGTAATACAGAGTAAAGTATCTTAAGAGAAAGAAAGCAAACTCATGCCATTAGTTTACTAATATTTTTTAATTCTATTTTATTATTTTTAACTTAATTTTTAATACTGCTAAATGGAATATTCACATTTAAGGTCACATTAAATCTTTCTTGGAAGAAGGCAAGAGAGGCAGAAAAAGAGAATGAGAAGAAAGGAAACAGAAAAGAGAAAGACAAAGAATGCAAAGAATGGTAGAGGAGATGAGAGAGGGCTTCCTAGGAGATATCAGATCTAAAACCGGAGGCAGGTAGAGGTATGAATGAAGTATAGTAAGGTGGTTAAATCTAACTGGAAGGCACAGCTCAGAAATAGAAATGAAGGAATATGGACAAAAAGACAGGCCCACCTATGTATTATTAAATCCCACCATAATGAACACCAAACAAATTTACTAGAATGAAAATTGTGTCATTATTCGTATGTAACTAGAACTCATACATCTCAGTCCTAAAATGTAGGAAATGAAATTCAATTAATAATCAACCTTCAACAGTGAGATTAGTAATGAAAACAAGTATTTCAAATAAGACATGAGAAGCAAGATGGTAGGGAACAAAATGCTAACAACCAGACTTCCCTTCGCTAATCCTTGGATCTTCTGTTGTGACAGTTTTATGCTAGAAAATTATATTTACTTTTGATAAATATATTGGGAAGCAAAAGGGATTGATACTTGAAGCTCAGGGGTCCACTGATCTAAATTTAAAATACACTGCATTACAGAATAAATCCTGTGATTAGGGGTGATCATTTGGGGCCAAATTGATCATGAACACAAATGTGAATGCAGGCACAGGAGGTGGAAAAATCTAGATAATGAAGAATATTTTATCTCTATCTATATATAATCATTAAAGTGAAACTTCAAAATACTTTATCATGGAGTAAGATCCACCAAAAATTAAACCTGTGACGATCCCTATGTCCAAAGAACATAAGGTAGGAGATCCTAGGAGAAAGGAATCACTTGTACATGGATAATCTAATAAGACACAGTTGCCAAATTTTGACAGAGATGATGCTAGGGGATACAGGTTAAGAGTGGAAAAGGCAGATGCCAAAAAGGACAAAGTCTGTTTAGAGAACAGCACCTGTCTAAGTGAACAAATATGTGTGGCTCATGGAAAAGACTAAACTGTAAGCCCCATTTAAAAAGAAAACAAAACAAACATCCCCAGTTCTTCTGTAAGGTCAAATACTATGGATATTCTAGAATCAACATAATACTAGCCTGGAGCATATAATTAATTCATGTGGAAATGGGCAAACAACTCATGTGCAGCAGAAATTATTCAGGGCACTAATTATACTTAAGTTATAAATGCTAGAGAACAATGTCAAGAACTTTGAAGGGCCTGAGATTTTATCCTGTTTGCAAGCTAACAAGTTAGCCTGCTACTATTTCATGGATACTGCCAAAAGACACTAGACTCATGTGTCAGAGACAAAAAACTTTATTACTTGAGGTATAGGGCAAGCAGCATGAACTTATTTTCATCTCTTTCTTTGGTCCCTCAAAGCCCAAAGAGGCAATGTGGACAGGCCAAGGATAGAGGCTAAGCACATAGTAGGACTATATTATAGCTGAGGAACCTCAAAATTTATGAAGCCCAATCTTATAAGGGGGTTGCTAACAAACCTGCCCATTCTTTGCCCCCATTGGGGGACGGGAAAGCATTTTCTTGGACAGCTAACAAATCTGCTCTCTGCCTTGGAGGAAGACACAATTTCTGTCTTCCAAACAGTTTCCTAATACAAACACCCTCAAAAAGATAGTCCACAACAAAAGCTGTCAGCGCCTTTGCTCAGACACATGCAGAAATGCAATCCATGGAGAACTTTCTCCTAGTAAACATACAGCAAGTTTCATGTATTCTTTATGCTACTGTTCAACCAAGTAATTCAAACTATTTTTTTAAAGAATCAAAACAGGAATATAAGAACTTCAGCTTTTCCTTAGAGAACAAAAGTAGTATGTAGTTATCACACTAAACAAATGTGTCCATATGCATTTTATTAAAATTACTTAACATGACATAGAATGAATAAAACTTTTGGCTTTAACAGAACATTCATCTGAATGACAAATGACATTTTCAAGGGTTCCTCCCACTGGTACCATGTGAGGAAACTAAATGGTCACAAGGCCTAATCCTTCATCAAGTCAAAGGTAGTAGGTTAGACCCAATTTATTAGCCAAGCAAGTATCAATCTTCTTCACACAGATAACACTTTTTTTTAACCTTTATTGAGGAATAACTGACTGTGATGATTTGATATATACATACATTATAGAATGATAAACAAGATTAATACAATTAAAACATCCATCACCTCATATAATTAACATAGGTAACTTTTTTTTTTTTTTAAGATAAGCACTTAAAAGAACACTTATCCCGCGTGGCATAGTAGAGGATTCAACCTCTTAAAAACATTTAAAAGATAAAACTTGGCATGAATTTGTTTTCTGATGTAATAACTCACTACAAAATATTAGGGTCACGGGAAGGATATGTTTACATAAAAACATAAACTTTGAAACTGAGAATATGTTTCAAACATAACCATTGAAATAAACAAAAAAATGCAAAACGTTTTTAAAATCACTTTTTTTTTTAAAGAAAGACTTCAAGAAATGCTTTAGCTTCAAAACCTTTATTCTGACTATTGAAAATTAGAAAAAAAAAGTTTGAAGTTGAATATATGACCATACCTCTCCTAGAGCTTCATATCTTTTCTGGTTCCACCTGTGCAAGTCTTCCCGGTAGTTAAAAACAAATGGTTCCCCAGTTTTTATGTGTCTTAACTGCCCCTCTAGAAGATAAACAAATAGTATTGCTATGATTCAGAGTATATTTATAATAATATGAAAAATATAACAAATAATGTCTGATAAAAATTTAAAATAACTTTCTCAGAAGTTTCATTTTTTCTTCACATTTTTCCTTCAAATATTAACATGATACAAACATCTAACTACTATAAAAGAATGGTCCCAACTACTCAAATGCTGTGGCTTTTGACCTTCATTTCTCTAAAGCAAATTAACAACATCGAGGGCCTATCATGTATAAGGATCTTGGCTAGCTACAGCCATGAACATGGCCTCAGTTTCTAAGCTTAGTGGTTACTGGAGGAGTAAAAGCATAAATATCAAAAAGTTAAGCAGCTTTTCAGGAAGTTAAGCAAGAATGAAGTAAGTCAACAATCTAAAAACTGCCACGGGCAACTCACGTAGATGATAAAGTCTAAAATGAGTATGGAAAAATGGAAGGTCCCTATAGGTTACAATAGGTTCAGAGGTTCCAGTGAGATTTCTCAACTAGGCCTTGAGGTATGGTTAAGATTTCAAATGAACATTGGAGAAAAGCAGTGAGCCAACACTGGTTTGGACTGTCAAGGCAGACACACTCACTTCAGAGATTTTACTGGTAATAACTTTGCTAATAACATCACGGGAATAATCAATCCAGAGGCACAGGCAAGGAAAAGCAGGAGAGGCATTTCTTCCCAGGTCCTTGCCTCTCACTGCCAGCACCCTCTGGTCCAGAGTAGGTGAGGTCTCTAAGTGAAGCAAAAGGTTACCTCATACATTGGTAAGCATTTGGTTACAAATGCTATGATATTCTTCAGAGAAATATACTTCAAATATCCACAGATTATATGTTAGTTTATCATAAGCAATGCCAAACCAGTCATCCTGCTCAAAGTCTTCCATAGATAAAGACTCTGCTCATAGAAAACATTAGTCTGTATTCACAAAAAGATTACATTATCAGTATGTTTATAAGGAGAAAAGACCAGGCCACCTGTGTTCTTTCTGTCCCAGAAGCGTGCCATTGGTAATCAAGAGAGAAACAGACCACAGGCCAATTACTTTAACCTACTCTCCCCTGCCTCTACCCAGCAATTTAAACAAAAATGTGAAAAATGGACAGAACATTCAAATAACAGTGAATGATCCATTTTAAAAGAAACAAAAAGAAGTACTGAGCCAAACTGCAGAACACTGGAGAACATGTTGGGATCAAAAAGCAGAAGGCTCAAACTACTGGATCTGGACTTTATGCTAAGAGCAGTGAAGCACAAGAAAGGGTTTAGAGCCCAAAGAGGGACATGACATGCAGAGTGGAACTTAGTATTTGATTTTTATTCAATGAGGGCATGCAGGAGTGGACAAAATGTTGAAAGGAAAATTATGGCACTCAAACTGAACCCTGGAAATATACTACTCCAAGTAAAACTACTTCACTATTTTTATGAATCAATTTCACCACACACAAAACTGCCTTTTTAAAAGTGCAAAATAAGGGCTAATCCTTATTTGTAAAGTTTTTAATACTCTCAGCATGAGACACTGTGTTAGATCACTAGAACACTCTTTTTTCGATTCTTTAGGAAAATGGGACTGTCAAAACAGCCACCTATTAGCACTAGTGTTAAAAGTGAAAACAAGGTTAAGAGTCAAGGAAAGTGAGCAAGTTCTTATCCAGAAAAAAATATCTGGATCACTTATGTTATATTTTTGTTTGCAAATATGGCATTTCTGGTTTGGACAATCTCTCCAGGGACTGTCAAAGGTCTGATTTAGGATACTTTAGCTTAGGGTACCCTAAAATCTGCTGTAAAGTTTCACATGCATACCTAAAATGTGTGCTATTCTGTGAATTGTATCCATATATTTTATCAGATTTGTTACAGAGTCTAGGACCTCAAAGAGGCTGTCACTTGCCTAAATGACTTAATAAGTTGAAAGTATTTAGGATACTTCCTGGCATGTATTAAGAGTTCAATAAATATCAGGTATTATGGAAGACGATATTCAAACTCAAATGGTCTGCCACAAGTCCAATTATTTTTTTTAGTGATACAAAAGTGTACTGCACCAGAGCAGAGGGAGTATAGGTGAGGGAAAAAGTGGAAAAGCCTTCAACTTCTTCATCAGCAAGGATATCTGAGCTGGGCCTTATACAATTACACAATGGGAAACATAGGTGTATTTGAAAAGGGACAGTGATTTGAAAGAATAAGGTATCAATTTGATATAGGTAAAAACAAACTCTTCCCCTTTGTTACAAACTGTTTGGCTTAGAATAAAATTTGTATCAAAATTCATCTTTTATCCAACTACTTTAAAATCCTTTAGAAAAATTAGAAACTTCTTCAATCGGGTAACGAAAGTTTAATTTCAAAGCTTTCATAAAAGTTTTTGTCATCATAAAGTTAAAAAAGAAGTCCCCAAAGATACTAAGTTAGAACTGCCCTTTTAGAGGTTTAGTATTGAGACCCAGTTTCTTGTTTCCAAATACTTACTTCTTTGAAAAAATATTCACCATTAACCCAAATTCAAAGGTGAACTGTATCAAACTAAAAAAAGATCTTAAAAGTGACATTCTCTCCTTAGAATTCAAGTATTTCTGCCTCATATTGTTAGTCTATGTTAATGCAAGACAATGTCCAAGATGCTTATAAAATGAATGGTAGGTGTGTTCAAGGATGCACACACATTTGAGGTATACATACATGAAAGGACACGTATATGCAAAGGTATAGGTATGTACGTAAGTGTGAATGCAAGGTAACTAAATACATGCAAGGGTGTACAAGTGTGTGAAAAGATGTGTGTATGTATCTGGTAAGAAAGGGGAAGATAAAAGTTTATTGCTCCTGGAGCACCTGGCTAGCTCAGTTGGTAGAGCATGCAACTCTTGATCTCAGGGTCATGAATTCAAGTCCCATATTGGGTGTGGAGCCTACTTAAAAAAAAAAAAAAAGTGTATTCTTTCTTTGTTTTTTTACTCACTTTAAAAAATATTCACAGAAGATGAAACAGACTTTAGCGAAAACTGATGTCCTATATCCATAAGGCAAACATAGTTCTATGATTTACCCACAATACCAACATCCTATCCAATTCCTGTTTTGAAGGAATCTAGGAATCATTTTAAAGGAATAAAGACAATTTTAGTCTAAATGCTCATTTGGTTCTATTAATTAAAATATAAAGAAATTTGAAAAAACAAAATATTACTACTTACACATATCTTGGCATTAAGATATGCTTTATTAAAAAGAATGAAAACTAACCTCAGAAAAGAGATTAAAGTTTCTAATATCATCTGTTTAAAATCAATTAATCTTCTAGTACACAGAGACTGTCACTATAAATCCTGACACCTATAACTGTTATTATAAAGGGATATCCACTACCACAATGATAACAAATCACCAATTTAGTTGATGTGGAGCAACAAATAGAAAGCTACAACTTAAATGCTACCAAGCCTGCAACAATAGTACTCTTCAAGTGTAATAACAGTATGTTATTAATTCAGGGAATCATAATTCTTTGTTTCAGAAATATCCTTGTAACTTATGGTATGTTCTTCCAAACCTCAAGTGCATTTATTATTCAGAATTTAATAAATAAATTTAAAATAAACAGGGTGCCTGGGTGGCTCAGTCAGTTAAGCGTCTGCCTTTGGCTCAGATCATGATTTCGGGATCCTGGGATCAACAGAGCTCTGTGTCGGGCTCTCTGCTCAGCAGGGAGTCGGCTTCTCTCTCTCTGTCTCTCTGTCTCTCATTCTTGCTCTCGCTCTCTCTCAAATAAATAAATAAATAAATAATCAATCATTAAAAAATAAAATAAATTTTAAAATAAGGATGTTGTGTGAAAAAAATCATGGAAAACTGAGTGTTATGCTTTTAAAATATTATCACAGATGATAACTGCTAGCCATTTAACTTTAAATATGTGAAAAAGTAGCATCTTTCTACATAATTTAATTGGAGTCCTAATTGGATGCCAGACAGTTGAAAGCTCAGGGTTGAAATATGTTCAGTCAAATCAAATTCACGTCCATTGGTTTAAGTGACTTGACAATTATGGGAAATTACAATTTGGTTCTTTTGCTTAAGTGAAGAATTTCACCATGAAGGGAGAAGTCATTATTTCTTAAATGAAATACATAAAATATTCTAACTTGCAAATAAAAATAGCGAATAATATCTGTCCTATGATTCTATTAGCATGATAACTAAATCTTGTATGTAGCATACAATCACTTACTTTCATTAAAAGCATATTCAAATCCTTCCAGGGTATCAGGAAAATCAAGAGGTGGTTCATCTTTTTTCATTAGTTCATCCAAATCAATCCTAGATAATAAATCTAGAAAAGAATATGAAATGCGCTTACATTCATTTTCTTAACAAAGTTATATTTTAATAACAAAGTTAATAACAAAGATTATATTTCTGATTATTTTAAGTATTCTTTGTTCTACCAGATTACTTTTTATGTGTTGCCTTATTGATAAGTTTTTAAATTTTAAGTTCCCCAATGCTATATCATGACAATATCAAAAGTACTTTCAAAATCATAATTTCCAAAACAATCACAATTTTATTTTTTTTTTATTTTTTTTAAAACAATCACAATTTTAGATCTCATGTAGCACTATAGTAAATTATTAACTTCTTCCTCTCAAAATATTCAGCTATTAATTTGTATCTTATTAACGTCCACCTATAAAGTTTTGGGTCTTTTAAATGGTCACTAAATCTTATATAAAGATGAAACTACTGTTTATGAATAAGGAAACTCACAAATTTAAATAGGAGTAATATAGCACATTATTCCATTTTTATAGGAAAAAGCACAATATTAAAATACAACATGCTAACTGGAGAAAATGTGGTTAACACAAAGCAGTTTTTATTCTTCACACCATTTGATTTCCATACAATAAAAAATTGTCAACAAAGTTCTTTAAATAAACATTTTATTTTGAAATCATTTTGGATTTACAGAAAAGTTGGAAGAAAGTACAGATAGTGTCTGTATGTCCTTTACCCAGTTTCCCCTATTGTTAACATCCTACATTACCAGGGTACATTTGTGAAAGTGAAGAAACCAACATATGTATGTTCCTATTGACTAAGCCCAGAAATTATTCATCAGTTTCCCATTAATGTCCATTTTCTATTCCAGGATTCCATCCAGGATACCACACTGCATGCAGCTGTCATGTCTGCCAATCTCCTCTGGTCTGTGACAGATTCCAGTCTTTGCCTCTTCTCCATGATCTTGACTCTTTTGAGGAATACTGCTTAGGTATTTTATAGAATGACCCTAAATTTAGGTGTGTTTGATTTTTTTTTTAATTTTGTGATTAAACTAGGGTTACAGGTTTTTAGAAAGATTACCACAGAGGTAAACTGCCTCTCTTATCACATGATATCAAGGGGAACGTGATATCCACGGGACATCACTGGGGATGTTAATCTCCATCAGTTGGCTACGACAGTGTCTGCCAGACATCTCAGCTATGAAGTTACTATTTTTCCCTTTTCATAATCTATTCATTCCTTGGAAGTGAGTAAGTCTAGCCCACATTCAAGGAGAAAGAGGTGGAATTATGCTCTACCTTGTGGAGTAGAGAATATCTACATATATTATTTGTAATTCTTCTGTATGAAATTTTTGTCTCTCTTCCTCCATTTATACAGTTATTCAATCTTATTTATGTCAGTATGGGAATGATGGATATTTATTATATACTTTGGGTTACAATAAATACTACATCATTTATTTTGTTGCTCAAATTGATCCAGCAATGGCCACGGTTGTAAGCTCTTCCAGCTGTTTGACATGCTCTTATCTTTTTGTTTTTTAAATATTCCTTTATTTTGTGTTACCACAAGATGCTTGCTCTAGGCTTATCTTTTCCCTGCCCCAGCCTAGAATCAGTCTGTCAACAAGTATTTAATGATATCTTTTAGGCTCTTCTTATAGGATGAGGCAAAAATTCTCACTATATGTCATATGAGAGTAATATCAAAACTCAGAAAAACAAAAAGATAAACTTCAAATTTATTGTTCCAAAGAAAAGATTTTTTTAAAAAAGTTTAGGTTTCGAGATTTTGCATTCTAACTCAAATTCCTGAAGAGAAACCAGCTTCTAGGATATGTAATAAAGCAAACTAGTCCCTTTTCCTACAAAAGAATTATCTCAGAAGAAACACCTTATTTCTATCTCTTACAGAGATATAACAAATCCATTTGTATGGAACATCAAAATATGCCAAAGAAAAAAGTAGTTTGTCTACCTCCAGTCTCTAGTCTCTTTTAAAGATAAGCCCTCAAAAAAATCATTTTTTAGTACTCTTCAAACTGCTATATCAAATAAACCTCGACTCACATAAAAATGTAACATCTTCAAAATTCAAAAATAAAAATGTTTACAAATTCTCTAGTAAAATGGAAATGTCACATAATATACATACTGCACTAAAAAAGGGATATAGGCTGACAAATTTCTGATTCATTAGTGAATTTCTGAACACCATGTAATTCTTTGCAAAACAGAGTAAAATAGAAGATTTTTTAATAGCAAAAATGGCTTGGAGTGGCTAGAAAATTCTTTCTTTCCAATGAGCTGAGGCTCCTTCACTATAGTCATCTACAGTTCAAAACTTAGAAACCTTTTAATCAGACACACAGCAACCATCTAATATATAAGCAGATATATTATGTCTAACAGCCATTTTGTCTATCAGCTCAGATCATAAAATGCCACCTAACATCTACATACCAATTTAAAGTTTTCACATACTTTACCTCACTTGATCATCAAAACCCTATATTATAGTAGCATGTATTATCACCTTCACTGTCCTTCAGATGAGAAAATGAACTCAGAGAGGAAAAATGGCTTGTCCAAAATTATACCTTCATAGCACAGTGGGGTTAATGGAATAGATGTAGTTTCCAATATCTAACTCAATGCTCTTTCAAAATCACCATACTTACTCTATGTGCCATATCAACCCTAAAATATTCTGCCCCCTCTCTTCCTTACCTTATAAAGTTATAAATATAGAAATATGCTTTTGCTCTGCTTGAAATGTTCCTATGAATGACAAAATGAAAACTAAATAAATAGGCATTCTTCAAACTTCTCTATTAACAAGGGAACCAGATATAGGTATTTTATTTCATTAGCATTAAGAAGACATGTAGAAAGAAAATGTCAGAAATTATTTTTCCTGCTTTTTAAAAAGAAAGCAATACTATAAGCTGCATTTTACATACACACTGGATTCCAAAGGCAGTGGATTAGGCAAAAATCAAGTATATAAAAACATTTCCATTAAAAATACCTTCATTCACCTATAAAATACAGTATGACTGAATCCATATAACTTAAATATGCATCAGATGTAACACAAGTGTTTTTTCTAAAACATGCCTCTGATGATTAAAGTGATTCAGCAACTAGAATTCTAAACTTCAACTAAGCATATGCAATAAATGGATAAAAATACCACTTGATACCCAGAAGAAATGAAAACAGAGACTTAAACAGATATTTGTACACTCGTGTTCATGGCAGCATTATTCACAGCAGCCAAGAAACAACCGAAGTGTCCAAAGACAGAGGAATGGGATGGTTAATTCTTTGTGTCAACTTGACGGAGCCATGCCATACTCAGGTATTTGGTTAAACCTTCCTCTGAGTGTGTCTGTGAAGGTGTTTCTGGATGAGATTTGACATTTGAATCTGGATGAGTATGTACATGATACTTTCAAACACTTTTGTAAAACTAACAACATAATGAAATTGGCTGGTTGCTCCTAAGGTCACTGGACAAGGAAGTGGAAAAAATGGACAAATTCAAGAATTCAAATACTGAGCTCAAGCACAGCATAAATAACCTCTATCTTCACAAACCAGGGTTAGGCAAAGGATGCATAGACATGACACTAAAAGCATAATCCATAAAACATAAAACTGATAAGTAGATTTCTTTAAAGGTACGTTTAATTCAGTTTGACACTTTGTTCTAAATGTACTTTGCTATGCACTGCCACTTTATTTTCTAGTATTTCCAATTTAACTCTTCATTAATTGTTACAAGCTCACATGTACCAAGCACTCTTATTTCTATAGTACCAATGAATTAAAAGATTCAGAGAAGCTAAGTAGCTAGTTAAGTTAGTACAAAAACCTGAGTTTGAATCCAGACAATTCCATTTTTACACCCTATCCATACTCTTTTTACATAATTGTAGCAGCTTTAAAATCCAGAAAACCTATGTAAACTCTTATATATTGCTTGAGGAAATGTAAATTGGAATGACTATTTGGAAAATGTAATTTTCACATTATCAAGTAAGGCTGAAAATGCACAAAATCTATTTAGGAAACCCAGTGAGTCTATTTAGAAACTCACACACATTCCTTGTCCTCTCTCCTAAATCAATCATTACTCTGAGAGTGCTAGTCATTTCCAGCAGGATACAAGCACACAATGAAACCTTCGAGAGGATTGTCCATAGCTGTCTCTAATTCCTCTCTTCCCATTTTATGAGGAAGCTCTCCAGTATAGCTTTCATTTCCACCAATTCGTGAAAACAGCTCTTTGTGATGATCACCAATAACCTCCACGCCGTCAAATCTAAAAGTAATTTCTCAGTCCTTGTCTAACCTGAATCATTATCATGACTGAATGAATTACTCCCATTTTCTTCATTTGGTGTTCAGGATCTCTTGCTTGCTCTTGGTTCTCAGCCTATTTTACTAGAAATTCATTTTCAGCTTCTTTTGCTGGTTCCTCTTCATCTTCCTGACCTTAGAGCTGAAATGCCCCAGGGTTCAATCTTCAGATCTCTTCTCTTTTCTGTCTATACTGACATCCCTGGTGATCTCAATTAGGACCTATGGTCCTTTAAATATTACCTCCATGCTAATGATTTCTAGAACTTTTATCTCTAACCCAAATGATCTCCCAAACTCCATATACAACTCTTCTACCTTCCTGTTTAAGTGGCGTCTCAGTTTAATATTTAATATGTCTAACTCTTGCTTTTCACTACGCATCACCACAACCTGCTTTCCCAGTTTTCTTAATCTAATACACAGCATCTAACTTAGAGTTTTTTAGGCCAAGAACCTTCAAATTTATCTTAATTTCTCCTCTAACATACCATGTCTAATCCAACAGAAAATCACGTCATCTCTTCCTTCAAAACATAACCAGAATCTGTCATCAACCTCTTTGCTACCACCCTAATCGAATACATCATCGTCTCTTACATTTGTGAGGAGAAAGCAATGCTCTTAGCCATTTTCCATTTTTGAAGGTAAGGGCTAGTTACACCACTCCCTTGATAGAACACTAGCTCTAAAAGCAGGGACAAGATGAGGCAGATTGTAAGCTAAGAAACTGGCTGCTTTATCATATACATGGTTTAGGCTTTTCTGAAAAGAGATAAAAGGTAGTAGGAGAAATTCTTGAGGTATCTTCATCATCCAGCCTCATAAAGAAGGGTAGGATGGCAGTGAGGGATTCAGAAAAATGGCTGCAGTCAAGATGGTCTGGGACATTACCTACAAAGCATCATGAAGACCACAAAGACTCTACATTGAACAAGTAAAGAGACTCGTTATCTGGCATAGTTGGCATCTTAATATTTAGAAAATCCATTGAAGAGATCTTCCGGTTCAACAAAGCACTTATTTTAGGAGTAAAATTCTTTTAGCCTGCAGACTTAAAAAAAAGTCTAGAACTCAAAATACCCAAAGAAGGTCTAGGGTAGATTCACTCTGAGGTGTTAACATGTTGAGCCTTTCAAAAAATATCCCTAATTAATGCCACAAAGATAGAATACTGGATTATTAGGCAGATTTTCCTAGCCTAGCATGACATTCTGATCAACAAACTATGATAAAGGCAATAGTCTTAATTCAAGAGACCTACAGTGTTAGTTTTACCATTAAATATATGATTTTGGATAAGAAAAGGCTTATGAATTCTTACAGTTATAAAATTACATGATTCTGTGATTTATTTACTGAGTACATACTACATCTCAGATACTGAAAGAGTTGTTATGAGGAATACAAACAATTACAAATGGATTAAATACTCACATTCTTATTTTAGAATTGAAATGAATGGAAGATCACCTAAATATTCCTGTCCCTTCATTGGGCACAATGAAAATACCCTGAAAAAGCAAATTAAGTATGTACCTTTCAGTGCTGTAGTCTTTTCTTTTTCATCTGGACCTCCCTGTTGGATTTGTGCCATGCTTATCCAAATTGGCAACAAAATTAAAGAGCTCAAGGAAATAGACATCAATCTTCAGAAGACAGTCTAGAATGAATGAAAGCAATAAATTAAGCTCTACTCAATCCTACCTATTCCATGAGAACTTCCTAGATCCTCCCAGTTGGGATTAATCTCTCTATTCTGATTTCCCACTGTACTTTGTTGATGCTTATACCACAGTACTTATCGTAGCCTGCCTTAAATTATAGTTACTTATGTATTTGTCTGGGTCAGCTAACAGATTACAAGCCCCAGGATAGAGGTATCAAGTTTTTGTCATCTTTATATCTCTTGTGTCACCAAACACAATACCTTATACATACAGATACCTAAAGTCACTGAATTTAATTTAGCTAAATTTACTATGTAAGTTTAGTTCTCTATCATCTAATGTTTTTTAAAAAATATCTTCAGGTAGTTTTAAAAGTCTGAAATTTCCTTTAAAATAAACTATAAGCATGTGTCAATTACAAGGTCAGAATGTCTTCCTTCCAGAACAGTCAGAAGGAGAAAAATACATAAATACATAAAGTAACTAAGTTACCTCTGGTGCAATTCAAAATACAACTTTAAGGGAGAAAATCAGCCCTTTAAAAAATGAAACCATGTCAAATTCAATGTCTGGAAGCCATTCTCTATAAATGGCACTCCAGTATTGTTAAAAATCTAATTCTGCTCTATTTTGGCCAAAGGGAAGGCATTTACACTATAAATAGATGGTTTTTCCCAAAACCATCAAAGACAAAAAAAAGACAGAAGACAAAAAAAACCCCCAAAAAACAACAACACTATTCCTAAAGTTTAAAAGACAAAAATGCAACACATACAATGGAAAAAATTAAACTAATTTAGTCAATCCACGACTGTTAATGAAATTATATAAAAACCACATTCATGACAACAATAAAATGAGACTGAATATTCCCCTGATTGAGGAACCCAATTTATTTGCTATCCACAAAGCAAACCTCAGTTTCCATTCAGAGGAATATTTTAAAATTATCTTTAAAAACTGAGGCATTTTCATAATCAACAGAGTATAGCAGAAAATATTTTTAAAAAACCAATACTGAGGGGCGCCTGGGTGACTCAGTTAAGCGTCTGCCTTCGGCTCAGGTAATGATCCCAGCGTCCTAGGCTCTCTGCTCATCATGGAGCCTGCTTCTCCCTCTCCCTCTGCCTGCCACTCTGCCTGCTTGTGTGCTCTCTCTCACTCTGTCAAATAAATAAATAAATAAAATCTTTAAAAAAAAGTATAACTAACACTGAAAATATTTTTAAACTATGAATGCTCCAAACAGTCATAAATCATATTGCCCTTATTTCAATTCTAACTGGAGGTATGGGGGGTGGTATAAGAGGAAAGACCTGGCTTCACCATTAACTACATGTACCCTTGACAAATTATTTCACTTCTCTGTCCCTTATTTTCAAATATGAAAAATGGCAATGATAATCATGTTTCCCTCATACTGTTACAGTGAGGTTAAATGTAAAATAGTTAGCATAGTACTTGATGTGTAACTAAGTGCTCAATGTATGCTGGCTTATATATTTTTTAATTGTTATAAATGTATCATGGCTTCACCATTTAATAATAGCTCTGTGGCCAGGGACAAAACACTTAATATCCAAAATCTTCAGTTTCCTCATTTATCAAATGTAGCTCAAGAATTAGTGTTATAGAAGGTATGTATGGCTGATCATTGCTATTACTAGCAGTAACTGTGTTTGTCAATGGAGGTTACTAAAATATGAGAATATTTTTGACTGGGAAGGCATTCTCACTTAGCGGGGAAGAGGTTGTTATTTTTCTTCTGTGAACAGGTAACTGAAAACTCTATAAATCTATAGGACTACAATGTGTCTACATTCCTTCAAGAAACTCTTGTAGTTTATATGGTGGGTGATGTGTAAGATACCAGGGTGCAGTGGTGAGTTAAAAGAGACAAGGTCAAGGCCCAGGTGGGGGCCTAACTCTCTAGCTACCAAAACAAACTGTCAAAATAGCTCCTTATAAAATATGTAAGATCTAGACTGATAATTCTATCACTGTCATAAAGAAGCATTATTTGTAAGATTTATCTATTCATATGTAGGATATTAGTCTTATCTGTCAAGTCCCACAAGTTTATGCACAGGTTTTACCAGCAACTCCCTATTATACACGATCCTATAGCAGAAACTGAAGAGAAATGTTCATAATGAGAGACCCCATGCACGACTCTCTGTTAACAATTCCACAACTAAATTAACTATCTACAGGGACTTCTTGCATTGTTTACTATATCCCTCTGCCAACCCAGTATTTCTTCTAAAATATAAGCAGTTAGGTTATTTCTGATTGGCTCCAAATTGATTTCTAAACAGAACGATTTATACTATTATTTCATTGTGACTGTTTTAATGAGTGACATTATAAAATATTTTTGGTGCTAAAATAATTTTCAAGATTCACATTTTAAAGTTCTGGAGACCGAGTGTACAGCATAGTGACTGCAATTAACAATCCTGCATTGCATACTTGGAAATTGCTAAGAGAGTAGATCTTAAAAGTCCTCATTACACACACACACACACACACACACACACACACACACACACACACACACACAAAGATGGTTAACCACGTGAGGTGACGGATATGTTAATCAACCTTATCATGGAATCATTTTGCAACATTACATTGTACACTATATAAATCATTACATTGTACACCTATATAAATCATTATATTGTACACCTCAGGCTTACATAGTATTAAATGTCAATTATATCTCAAAAAAAAAAAAAAACCTGGGAGAAAAGCTCTAAATACTGTACAATGTTTAGTAACACATTCCTCCCCCTTTAGATTTTGATCTCCCTGAGGACAGGTACCATGTCTGTCCCCAGCACATGTCTGGCATGTTTAGAACTCACTGGGTACTTGTTGAATTTAAAAATGAATGAGTAAAAGATAGAAGGGGAAAAAAGAAGATGCACGTTTTAAAGAGTCATTTTGAAGATTCTCAAGATTCTCACAGCAATTAATAATCATATTCTTATTTTACATGAGATAACCAAAAACTACATGTCATAATTTACTGAAGTGATGATATACAAATTAAGAGACTACTAATTATTATCTGTGATCCTAAACCTTCTAGCAGCAGATGCAAAGCAGGTAAGCATGAAGCAAAAGCAATTTGTCTGTTGCTCTCTTATTCACTGTTAGATTTTTACCCTCTCGAGTTATTTTCCATGGCTGTGGCACAGCTGGTGAAGCTAAATCAGGAACATTATAAATTCTCAATTTAGTTTTCATAATAAAAATTCAGAGTTATAACCTGCATGACCACAGATAAACACTACTGAAAATGCAGCCAGCAAACCGTCTGATACATTTGATATATATTAATACGTGCACTCAACATAGTTTATTTAGTATTATCTGATGGAGGTTAGGTTATAGGGAATAAAGTGGTAGAAGGTTTTTACTGACATGAATTGGGACACAGTTGACATGTTGTATACTTCATGATAACCAGTGCTGTTTAAACATGGTTTCCTAGAAATGGTTATAGTATAAACTAGATTCAAAACATCTCAGTTTGCAATTTCATTCTGTGAACTACACAAAGCAATTATCATATCTTCTTTCCTCCTATGATTCCAATAGAGAATCCACTATGTATAAATAAAGCTATAAATAACTTGTCATCTGTAATCTTTATCCAGTCAGCATTCAAAACATGAAACAGAATATTTCTTAGTTGCCCTGTTTGCTCAAAATACGGCATGAGCACTTATAATATGTATAGGAAAATATACAGACGCCTAAGTTTTCTACGTCTGTTTGTTTTTAGGTAGGTATTAAATAGGAACTAGATATAGATGATTTTCCAATAGAAGGCCTTTCCACCTCACATTCTGAATACAATGATGAAAGTATAACATATATCACAAGACAAGTAAAACTGGGTTAATTCCCTACGACCTTTGGAGCTCAAAGAACCTATGCTCACTAAGTCACGCTCTGGAAATCCAGCTCATAGTAGCCTACTTGTGGAACAAAGTACAGTGAGTGAATTGCTCCAGAGAGTTTCAAGAAACCAAAAGATCTACTCAAATTAGTCAAAATATCTCTATTACTCAGAAGTTGCTCATCAGCAAAGGTTATTACATAATAATCTTGAATAGCTTATAGTTCTGAGGTTGCACCACACAAAAAATATGTTTTGGAGTGTGTATATGTGTGCATGTGTGTGTGTGTACGCAGACATATATGTGCACTAGGAAAAAGGCTGAGGACCAAGGGTATCAGGCTGGAGCAGACATGGAAGACAAAGCCCAGAGTAATATGGGCTCTTGGTGCATAGAAAATGGCAGTTTATATAGAGAATGTCATCTATGCTTGGCTCAAGGCTTAGCTCAGAGGAGGAATACCTGATTCCAATCTAATCATTCCTAAAATAATTCCTTAGTTTACCAGGCAATATAATATAGGAGGGCTGTAATGAGAAAGTCAGCTTTTAAATCTCAATTCTACCACCTAGTAGCTGGGTGACCTTGAAAAACTCTTAACTTTCCTAACCTAAGTTATGGAAATAACAAAGAAAATAAGAGCACTTCCTTTTACAGGGCGATTATGAAGATTATATCAAAGAATGTATACGGGGGCGCCTGGGTCGCTCAGTCAGTTAGGCAGCTGCCTTCGGCTCAGGTCATGATCCTGGAGTCCTGGGATCGAGTCCCACATCAGGCTCCCTGCTCAGTGAGAAGTCTGCTTCTCCCTCTGTCCCTCACCCTGCTCTCATGCTCTCTTCCACTCTCTCCTACTCTCTCTCTCAAATAAATAAATAAAATCTTTTAAAAAAAAAGAATGGGTGGCTCAGTCGTTGGGCGTCTGCCTTCGGCTCGGGTCATGATCCCAGGGTCCTGGGATTGAGCCCTGCTTCGGGCTCCCTGCTCCACGGGAAGCCTGCTTCTCCCTCTCCCACTCCCCCTGTTTGTGTTCCCTCTCTCGTTGTGTCTCTCTCTGTCAAATGAATAAATAAAATCTTTAAAAAAAATAGAATGTATACAAAAATATGTTGAAAACTATAAACTTATCTATAAATATTGGTAATCCATATAGTTTCAAACATAATTGGGTTCCAACTAATTTGTACTCAAACACAAGAAGGGTACCCAAATCAGTCCAACTTAAAGGAATGAGAAACTTCTGACATGTGCCATTTGGATGAATTCTAGGAAGAAATAATAAAGCCCCATTATAAATACCTGTCGAGTTGACTTGAGTTTCCAAGACTCTATATTGAAGATAATCATAATGAAATTTAAATTAATTTTTTAAATATAATTTGTTCGTATTTTTTCTAATCTTATTAAAATGTGTGTCTGGAAAATGTTCAAGTATGTGAGTTCTACCTTCATTTAGATAAAATTGTGTCCAAAGAATACTGTTCTAACTATCTCCCAAACAGCATATGTTGGTCACAAAGGTACCAAGTCCTTTCATACTCATTACTTTATTACGGTTATCACCACCACAGGCAGGGGTAGGAGTCAACACATCTGCATTTTACAGAGATGAGGTATCCTGAGCTTTGAAAAGCTAAATAACCTGGCTCAGGCATCCCAGACGGTAAGGGGATTCTAACTCCGGTCTTCTAACTCCTACTTAGAAGCTCTATGAGCTCCCTCAACCTGCATGGTGGAGTCAAACTACTTAAACCATTCCAGTTTCAATTTACAGTTCATGCTATAGAAAGTTTTCACTTTTGTGTACTAATTTATATTATCAGTAAGTATTACAATTTGGAGTCTGAGCAAGTTGGACAAAGTTAATTATATAGAGATGAAACATATCAACCAAAATTGTCTCAGTCTATTTGGTTTGCTGTTCAGAGTTAAGATTGATAAAAATTACTCCTAATCATTCCTCACAATACTTTGGTAAATCAAATGTCTAAAAGAAAGAGTCAAAAGTTAAGGAATGCCAAATACAAAGATTTTAGAAGAAACTGATAATGCATTACTGTGCCTTTTTAACAGGTTCCAAAACTGGAAGTCACCTGGGTAATTTTCACATTGCTTTGTGCCCAGCAAAAAGACAACCTCAACAAGGCTAGAATGAAATCCTTAGAATATCTTCAAAACAATGCTAAAACTCAAACTAAGAAATTAAACAAGGACTAAGACAATTCTTGATTTTGACGCCCCTAAAAAGAAAAAAGGGAATTATGCGAACTCAAGGTTCAACTTAGATTTTAAAATATAATATGCATATGATAGACACTAAGGTGAACTCCACCCCCAGATGCCCCCTTCAAGGGGAACCTGCTGCTCAGAGGCAGGGAGTAAAGTTAGCAAAGAGTCTCCCACTTTTCCCCACTTCAGAGTCTGCCTCAGATGCTGAGAGTTGCCTCACTCAAGGTCATGCCTTTCCCAGGCTGACTGGCCTAGTCACTGACTGAGTCAAGTGGGAATATGAAGGCCCCACCATTTCAGACTAATGCAGACAACTCCGACAGGCAGTATTTGCTCCAGAGCTCATCATCAGGTTGGTGGAGGTTTTGTCAGACCTGCATTAAGTTCAACTTCTCCCTCCAGCCAATCCTGTTGTCCTCCTTCTTTTCCTAAGCGTTGATCTTTAATAAACATCTTGCACTCCAAATTTATCTCAGTATCTGCTTCTGAAAAATTCAAGCTGTGACAATGCACTTTTCTAAATACTTTTTTCTGAAAGTAAAAAAAAAAAATTCATATGTTAAGAGACAAGATGTAGCCAGAATATATAAAGAATTCTGGCAACTCAACAATAAAGACAAATAACCTAATTTAAAAAATGAACAAAGGATATGAATACACATTTCTCCAAAGAAAATATACAAATGACTAAAAAGCATGAAAAAAGATATGATCAGCATCATTAGTCATTAGGAAAATGAAAATCAAAACCACAATAAGATACCACTTCACACCCTAAGGCATGGCTATAATCAACAAGAAAGAGAAATCGAAACCCTCATACATTGTTAGCTGGGATGTACATTGGTATATATCCATTTTAGAAAAGTTTGGCAGTTCCTTAAAATGTTAAACAGATTTACCACATGACCTAGGAATTCCACTTTAGGTATATATCCAAGAGAAATGAAAGCACACGTCCACACCAAAACTTATACACAAATGTTCCTAAAAGCATTATTCATAATTCCCAGAAAGTAAATGTCTATCAAGTGATGATTAGATAAATTATGGTATATCCATACAAAAGAATATTATTCATTAATAAAAAGTAAAGTACTGATAAATGCTACAACATGAATAACCTTCAAAACATTAAGTGAAAGAAACCAGCTACAAAAGACCACATATAATTTCATTTATATGAAATGACAAGAATAGGGAAATCCACAGAAAGAGAAAGTGGATTATTGCATTTTGGGTGTTGGAGGTGGGGAGTAAAGAGTGACTGCTAATGGGTATGAGGTTTCTTTTTGAGGTGATGATTCCAATAGTCCAGAACAGATACACTGGAAGAGTGTACCTCACTGTGTATTGAATGGTTCTCTCTTTCCATCTCTTCTCTACAACTATAATGCCAAATGTCAAGGCACAGTCTAGAAAGGGAAGAGGCTTGCCCCTTTCACACACTCTTCTCCATTCCTTTTACGAAACAAGAGTGCTAAGTGGACTTTAGGCAGACTCCTTTAAAGAACTTCTCTCTTCCAATGTCCCTACCACCCTGCTATCCTCCCTCCCACCAGAGCTAGGCTAGCAACCTGCTCTACCTAGACAGTAGAGGCAAACTCAGTATTTCCTAGATATCAAAGGAAAACATTATATATAAAGTTTCTGTAAATCACAGTGCTTTAGTCCAGCTGCTTCTAGTTCTGTGCATTGCAGGTTCTCTGTCAATGGTAATTTGCCTCCCTGGCCTGTCACTATTCCTTACATACCCCTTCCAATGATGCACTGATTTACTTTGGTTATGATTTAGTTAATTCCTTGACCATATACCACTTAATAACACCCCAATTTTATCCAATTTCTAACAAGGAATGAAATTTAATAATAACTGCTTTATTATTTATTATTATTAATCATTATTATCAGAATCGATCCCACATATTGTATTAACTTACTTCAAAGTTAGAAACATACCATTTGCTATACAAACAAAAACAAAGAAAAATTTAAGCATATAATCAAGCAATTTACTCTTAATGCCAGTAAACTATACTAATAACACCAGCAATAAAGTTTAAAGGTAAAGTTAAGCTTTGTGGAGATCACAATTGTACTGCAGATAAGGCATTTAAGTACCACTTATAATCAGTGTCTACTGACAGTGTATTCCTTGTTGTATTATTTAAGGGGAAAAATCTCTGTGAAGCCTGATTTTACCTAAATGTGTTAAGACGAGTGATGTTCTCATTTAAGTGCCTTCAGAATGGATTTTTTTTTCACTTCTAGAATTTCCCAATTCTTTATTAAAGTGATGGTACTTTCTAGAACTTCATGTTCATACCGTATTTCAACAACACCCAATCGTGGAACCAACAGGCAATGAATTCAGAAAGATCTGGGAAGGCTCTATATTGCTGTGGTACTACAAAATCTGATCTTAAAAAAAGAGAGCTAGGAATGTGAAATCTCAAGTCATCATTTTAAACTACCATATTAGTTACAGTGGTTATTTACATCATTCAGAAAACACTATAAGTGAACAATACACATAATTCATACCTTGCCTAAATTAACAAAGGACTTGGGACAATAAAATTCTCTTGTTCCAAAAGCAAAGGGCTTTGAACCCTCTTGGCTTCTATAAAATATTTTTTCCCCAACAAAGACAACCCTTACTTAGCCACACTATTAATTACAGGAAATTAACTCTGTGGCACTGAAGTCATCAGCAGAAGGGCACTTTGTGGAATGTTAAGACATTTATGTTACTAGACCTATGCTTAAACACTATGCCAGATGGCTCTTATTACTATTGTCTACGTAAGCACAAAGTGGTAGAATCCCTTCCTCTGATCATGAGAGTCAACAATTTTACAACTAGACTTCACTTCCAACATTATAGCTATGTCCCCTGAGTGACCCTCCTGTTGAGAATAACTAAACTTAGAAGGTACATTACAAAACTCAGAATATCTACAAATGCTGCTCACTAAATTATCACAAAGGAAGAAACAATATCTGCAGAAAAAGTATTTGATAAAATTCAATACTCATTTTTGGAAGAGAACTCATAGCAAAGTAAGAAAAAAGGAACACCCTTTACGTAATAAAGAGGTTCAACAAAACAAAACAGAAATACGGTAAAATTGCTCTTCATAGTAATATATTAAAAACATTCTCTTTAAAATCAGGTACCAGAAAAGAATGTCCATCATTACCACTTTACTATTTCCACTTCTAATCAAAGTTTTCTAGAGGTTCTATTAGTATAAGAAAATACGGAAAAGTAAATGAAAATGTATCAGGATTGAAAAGGGAAAGTTTTTATTTGCAGATAATATGACTATATAAAACAAAAACAAGACAAAATAAGAAGAGGCAAGAAACAAGATTTTCTAGAATCAAAAAACAAGAATATTTAAGTCTTTTATTAGGAATAAAAAGAGAATTCAGCAAGATGGCTAGTGATTTATATATAAAAATAAAGTGTATTTACAAATACTACCAACATCAGTTATAAAAAAAAAGTTATAAAGCATCGTTTTCTTAAAAAAGACATCATTTATAAATGCAAAGAGTAAAAACCTACATATTAAGAATAAATCTAACAAAAGATGTGTTAAACCTATATGCACAAAATGATAAAATGTTATTGAAAGACATTAATGAAGACTGAAATACATGAAGAGATATATCATATTCAGAGAAAAAACCAATACTGTAAAGATATCAGTTGTCCTCTGATAAATGGATTCAATATAATTCCATTCCAACCCAACAGAACTTGAAAAACTAATACAAAATGTTCTATAGAAGAACAGCCAAGAATAGCTAAGACACACCTAAAGAAGAAGAATATTATAGAAGAGTTGCCTTATTAGGTATCACCATAACTCACACAGTAAGTCATTAGTATTGGAATAAATAAACTGATCTATAGAACAGAACTATAAAACAGATCCACGTAACAGATTCATGTGACACAGATGATATTAACATATCACTGGGGAAAGGATGGACTTTTCAATAATTGGGACAGCTGGTTAACTATACAGTAAAAAAAAGAAAGAAAGAAAGAAAGAAAGAAAGAAAGAAAGAAAGAAAGAAAGAAAAAAGAAAAGGAAAGAAACCTACCTGACTCCATACATAGAAATCAATTTTGAATGCACTAAGGGCATAAAACAAAACTTTAAACTTTTAAGGAAAAATTTAGACTACTGTTTTGATGTTGGGGCAAGGAATAAAAATGTGATGTTATTTTACACTCTCTAGACTAGAAAAAATTAAGAAACCTGACAATACCAAAAGTTAAAAAGAATGGAGTTTGAGGAAGATTCTTATTCACACTGCTGATCAAAATATAAATTAGTAGGGGCATCTGGCTGGCTCAGTCAGAAGAGCATGTGACTCTTGATCTCGGGTTTGTAAGTTCAAGCTTCACACTGGGTGTAGAGACTACATACACAAACAAACAAACATACAAACTTAAAAAAATTTCAACCACCATAAAAAAATATCATAAAATATAAATTAGGGTAAAAACTTTAGAAAAATTGGCATGAGATTACCAAATTAAACATTCTTATCATCTTAACCCAACAATCTCCTATCTTTGTTCATTACTTGGTCTCGTACATGCACATCAGGAGACAGGTGTGTAAATGTTTACAAAATATTCATGTCATCACAAAAGCCAGTTTATTCATTATCTATAAGTGCATAACAGATTACCTCAAAATGTAGTTGCCAAAAATAATAAACACTTATCATAATCTCTCATGGTTTCTGTAGATCACAAATTTCAGAGCAGCCCAGCTGGAAGGTACTGAATCAGACTCGTGAGGTTGCAGTCAAGATATACTGGCCAGGTCTGCAATCATCTGAAGGCCTGGCTAGAGCTAGAGGTGACTCACTCACACAGATACATTATTGATACCGGTTGTTGTTAGAAGCCTCATTATCTCCCACATGGGCTTCTTCAGAGGTCTGCTTGAGGATCACAACGACATGGCTTCTGAGTGAGAGCCAGGAGAGCAAGGGGAAAGCTGCCAAAGTCTCATCATCACTTCCTTGACACTCAACTGGCACAGAGGGCAACCCTTTTCAATGCAGGAAGGGTCTACACAAAGGCATGGATATCAAGAAGAAAAAATTGGGGACCATCTTAGAGTCTGGCAACCCAAACTGGAAAGGGCTGTTCTCCAATTATAGGAGGGCAAATCTACTGTAATATATTAATAGAGATAAATACTATATAGTAGTGAAAGTGAATAAACCACAGCCACACTCAAAAATATGGATGTTTCCAAATTTTCAAATAATGAGTTAACAACTAAGTCTTAAGAAACTACATACAACATAATACTATTTATACAGAGCTCAAACACAAACTAAACTAAAACAATTTACAGGTATCACAGTTTGGTAAAAAAAAAAATAGAGAAAACACAAAATTCAGAATAGTGTTTCTCTCTGGGAAGTGGGAAGGGCATGAGATGGGGAAAGACACATAAGTCAATTCTAGTTATTGATAGTGCTTTGATTCTTGGATTGAGTGAATTTATAGCTGTTCATTATATCAATATGTTTATAACCTGCATAAGCATTACATATAGGGTAGCCACTTGTGAATCTGTATATAATATACACACAATCACACACAGGCCCTAGTTGCATTTATTTTTTTTATTTATTAATATATTTTTATATAAATGATAAAAAAAAGCATTAAAAAAAGAATATAACTAATTTTAGTAGTGCTGCCTTCTATAATTTGTTCTTTGGTGCATTTTCCTCTAATTGTAATGTTGAGAGTCCAGTCTCATCTAATTAGTCAGAAATTTGGGTGTCCTGCTGGTGAATAAATCCTAGTAGAAGCAGTCGTAAGGCAAAAGAATAAACAGGTATTGAGTAAACTTCAGAGCAGTTATATATCAATCAAATAAGCTATCACTAAAATCCAATTGATTCGTTGCCTGTTTTGAAATGGAACTAATATTCTGAATAAAAACTGATTTCCTCAAAAGCTTTGGTACCAGCTATTTAGAAAGATAAACTGTAAATATTTTTTAAAACTTCTATTAAAAATAACATCCAACAACTTTATAATAAAGTACTTAAAAATATAACTATGCATTTCTGAAAATATTAACTCTCATTTATGTTTTTGTTCATTGTTTGGTATATTGCCTCTAATAAGTATAACTAGTAAAATCTGCCTTTGAGTATATACAAGTGATTAAAATTTTTTAATGCTGGCATAAAGGGCAGTTATAAGCAACTGGAAAATGAAAGATGAGGGCTAAGAATTCAATTAAGAATAATCTGTCCCCTTGACTACTAACAGATAGGCTCTAGTCACAAAAGACTATTTCCCAGAGTATCATCCGCCAGTTTTTCAACATGACACAAAAATGGGCTTTAATTCCGAGAAAAAAACAGTAATCTTTCCTTGTTTTCCAAAATAAGGTGAAAAAGGAAAATGCTGTAACAGCAGCCACTGGAGGGAAGACTTGATGTTAGAATAAGAATAAAACAAGCATAAAATATTTTATCTGGTGCTTTGTATGAACATAACATTTTGTTAAATTCATTTCTATTTGTTTAAATGACAAAGGCTGAAAACACTGCTTCTTCTGCATGAGAGTTAAACTTCCTTTCACTGAAAAACAGATGTTGATTCCACCATCTTTTATTGGTGCACAAATTAGCGGTAAGAAAATTATAAAGCTGCCCTTAAAGACCTATATTTGCTTTTAAATAAGCTTATATTTTATTCATTTGAAATAGTGTCCACAAATTTTGCTCTAACACCTCAGGTATTACTTAGTCCCTACCTGAAATCTGACTTGTGGCATTGTTCTTCATGTAGTTCAAGGGTTTTGGTTTAGTTTCTAATAAAAATATTCATATATTTGAATATTTGTTGATGTAAACCTGGCTTTACACACAGAGAAACACAAACATACATACACTCACACTTCGAACCTCCAGTGCTGGCCATTTACAGACCACTAAAAGAAATATTATTTAAAGCAAGTTTAAATAAAGATTCAAAACATAAATCACAGAACTGGAAGGGCATAGAAGCTAGCTCTTTCACAATCCCTGTTTCTATTTTAATAGTGGTTAAATATTATACAATAGACACCAGGCTTGTATAAAGTCCTGAACAATTCTAAATATAACAACATCCCTTCCCATTTAAAATGATTCCTTATACAATCAATATTTTGGAGTTGACTTCTTAAACTCAAGAATCCTACTGCGATTTAATCAATGAGTCAACAAAAATGCCAGTTCTGAATAAGAACCATTCAGAAGAGAAGCGCCTAGGTGGCTCAGTCCTTAAGCGTCTGCCTTCGGCTCAGGTCATGATCCTAGGCTCCTGGGATCAAGCCCTGCATCAGGCTCCCTGCTTGGTGGGAAGCTTGCTTCTCCCTCTCCCACTCCCCCTGCTTGTGTTCCCTCTCTCACTATATTTCTTTCTGTCAAATAAATAAATAAAATATCTTTTAAAAAAAAATTCAGAAGAAAAAGAAATGAAGTGCAGATTAAACTCTGAAATAAATTCATTGGAGGGGCCAGAGAAATTCATACGACAAAGTATTCAACTGAATAGGGTGCACCTAAACCAAGAAAATGGATTTAAAAAAAAACTGGCAACAACAAATAAGGAAATGATATTAACTCAGACACTTGTGCAAAAGAAAAATTTAACAAAGCTATCAGTAAAATGATATACCATACTATATCAAAGATATGTTTCTAAAATACTGTAATTTTGTTTATATTTTAAAGGTACAGGGAAACTCACTATTTTAGGACTTTTGTAAAAAGGAAAAAATTTTTTTTAATTTTATGGAGTAACTGGCCCTTAATTTATATGTTTTAATTTTTAGATCTTCCTAATACTGACATGTCTTTAAAACTGGATTGAAAATATATGGAAAAATACATATGGAAATATATATGGAAAAATGCCTGAAGTATTCACTTACCAACAAAAAAACACAAACCAAAGTTTTGTTATTACAGAATGTAAAGCATAGACAAAACCACCTCACCCAAATGTTCTGCAGAAATTCAAAACAAGTCTTAGGCAGTCAGACCCTTAATAAATAAGATAACCAACAGATCTGTAATTCTATAGGTAAATATGCGCTGAAAGGTTGAAATTAACTACAAGAAACATTAAGTGACTATTGCTTTAAAAATTGTGCCGCAGCTGCTATTAGGCCATCACTTTGAGAAAACAAAAGGTGGCTGGGCTCTGAGAGAAATACATTTTAATGTTTATAGTCTAAGACTCTCTGAAGAAGAAACGTTTTCTTATTTTTAGAGTAATCTTTACTACAATGTGTTACTTGGTTTTGCTCAGATTTTGTTTTTTCCATATCTTTCAAAATAACATTCACTGCTTAATTAAAAATAAAGTTTAAATTTTAAGACATGAAATATTTCTTCGACTCTGAAACATCTCTCATTCACTAATTACTATTCCTGAAATACTTTCTTCAAATACTGTACTCTCATAAATACCTCATGAAATTTAGCTCTTTGTATTTTATATTACAGTCATCTACATACAAGTCATATCACCTCTCAGAGGGTAAGCACTGTGCCTTTCTCATCTTGGTATTTCTTACATATAATGGGCTCATAAATGTTGTTTTAAATAGCGCTTGTTTGCAAAATAATCAAAGCCTATAAAAGCAGATAACATCCCCCCAAAATGGAGAAAGTAAGGATAACTAATGCAAAAATGAGTCCTTACTTCATTTTTGAAACTGTTTTTATATAATTTAGTAAACAAGTAATACTAAATGATACTCTTTCAAATGAGGCCTAGTAGCTAATTTAGATTAATTACTGAAATAATAAAAATTGATACTATTAGAAGATATGGTAGGATTTAGATAATGTTTACAGTCAAGGTCTTATTCAGAAAGAAACAATACACAGTAGGGACAATAGCCATATAGAAACATGGGGTTTACATAATACTTGTAATCAGGGTCTCATTCAGATGGAAGCAATCCACTCTAAAAAATAATAGCCATGAGAAAACACAGTATCACTTCATTATTGAGTTGAGGCATAGGCAGACCTTTCTATCTTTTCCTAAGTTTAAGACTAATTTTAGGATTTCAGAATCTTCTGAAATGAACAATAAACCAGTAAAATTTAGGGATGCATAAACAGAGCTGCATGGAAAATGTAAAATATTTATTATCTTTTAACAGTTATATGACTCAATCAAAGTACAAGAATGATCAAATGAAAACTTTCTCAATGAAGAAGGCAAATAGTAGAAGAGAAAAAAGACATCCCTCTCTGGGGCGCCTGGGTGGCTCAGTTGGTTAAGTGACTACTTTCGGCTCAGGTCATGATCCTGGATCAAGTCCCACATTGGGCTCCCTGCTCGGCGGGGAGTCTGCTTCTCCCTCTGACCCTCTTCCCTCTCGTGCTCTCTATCTCTCATTCTCTCTCTCTAATAAATAAATAAAATCTTTAAAAAAAAATTAAAAAAAAAAAGAAAAAAGACATCCCTCTCAAATATCACTGCAACTTTTCCCATTAGGTCAACATGTAAACAACCTTAGCTGTTTTATGTATATAGGATATGTGACAGATATTGGCAAACTGGCTCATAAAAGGGAAAAGGAAGAACCACAGGATTTCAAACCACGAGAACCATATATAAACATTTGAGTGTAACAAATTCTGACATTTCAACTCTGATTTTCCATTCCAGGCACTTGGTTTCACAATGCCAGGTAAATGGAAGAGAGGAGAAAAATCATAGACTAATAGTAGTGAAGAACTGAGGAAGGTGTTCCTTCCATACCCTCAGCATCTCTACCTAAAATTCAAAAGCAATATGAAAAAGGCAGTTGCAAGAATGGAGTACTAATAGTTAATAACTACAAATTAGAATGTGAAACCCTCTGGTTCATTTCAGGAATCTATGATCTTTTAGGCATTATATGTCAGGCAGACAGATTATCAACGCTTTCCGAAGTTCACTATATAATTACTGAACAAAATCAATCAAATAATATATGCACCCTATCCACATCTAAATTCTCCATTTTAATTTTAATGACATATAGCAAACTATAAATACTACGTAGGCAGTTACTTTTCCAATCATACTTAGTGTCAAAAGAAGGTAACATCTACAACTGAAAGTTCTCTAAATCAGAGGAGTGTCGTCCCTGAGAGAAGACAAATTATCAGGGTAGACAAGAGTATGACTGCAAAAGCACTGAGTAGTGAGTACAGAATCAAAAGTGTTGAAAAACTGAGTTCTTTCTTCCTGAGATCAGGAACAAAGCAGGAATACCCACTTTCACCATTAACTGTACTAAAAGAAATACATGTGGATAGGGTATATAAAATGCAGCATTTGATTGCCTTTGCCCATTAATTTATGAATACCCACGTTTACCATTATGTGAATGGAGAGAAGTAAATGTGGATATGGTAAATAAAATGTAGTATTTGACTGGCTTGGTTCATAAGTTTATTATAGAGTGAGCTCTGGATACACATAATCTGCCTGACCTACACATCAAATGCTTAAGTCACTATTCAGTGCAATAGGGGGGAAGGAGGCACAGAGATTGGAAGAAAGAAGTCAAGCTTTCTTTAATTGCATTTTATGTGGCTGTTAAAATGGAAAATCCCAGAGAAACTACAAAACTACTACTGTTAACAAATAAATTTAACAAGGTCAAAGAATACAAAGCCAATGTATATCTAAAATTCAACTATATTCATATGAATACAGGTACATACACATCAAGAACAATCAGAAAATATGGGGAAAAAAATCACTTCAGTGGTGCCAAAAACATAAATTCCTAAAAATAAAGCTAAAAGAAGAGATCCAAGAATGTTACATTAAAAATCACTTTGTGGGGAAAAAAAATGACGATCTGAATAAATGGAAAGAAATACCACTTTCAGGATTAGAAAACTCACTATTTTTAAGACAATGTTCCTCCCCAAACTTATTTATAAATCCAACATAATCCCAATCAGATCACAGGAGGCTATTTTGTAGATATTGGAAAGTTAATTCTAAAATTCATACAAAAATGCAGAAGACCTAGAATAACCAAAGCAGTTTCATAGCCCAACAAAGTGGAAGAAGTACCCTAAATAATTTTAAAAATTACCACAAAGCTATAGTAATCAAAACAGTTTGGTACTGAGAAAAAAAAGCAGATACATACATCAAAGAAAACGAAAAGAGTCTAAAAATAGACAAACACATATAAAATCAGTTGATTTCCAACAAAAATGTAAGGCTATTAAACAGAAGGAAAGTCTTCAATAAATAATGCTGATTCAATTGAATATCTGTATGGAAAAAGATAAAAACCAACTCCTATCTCACATCATACATAAGGAGTAACTCAAAATAGATCACAGACCTGGATACAATACCTAAAACTATAAAAATTTGGAAAAAAACAGGAGAAAATCCTTGCAACCTTGGAGTAGGCAAAAATTTCTTAGCTGTAACAACAACAACAAAAAAACCCACGAAACATAAAAGAAAAAAATTGGTAAGTTGTGTCTCATTAAAATTAAAAAAACATTTGCCCTCTAAAAAATAACATTAAGAAAATGAAAAAGAAGCCATGAACTGGGAAGAAAATATTCGAAAAAGACGTATCAGAAAAAAAGACTTGTATACAAATTATGGAAAGAACTCTTACAACTGAATAATAATAATAACCCAATTTAAAAGAAGGCAAAACAAAAGTCCAGACCAAGACAGCTATACAGGTGAACTCTACCAAACATATTAGCTCTTCTTCTCAAACTATTCTAAAAAGTAAAAGAGGAAGAAAAACTTCCAAATTCATTCAATGGGGGCCAGTTTTTCTGTGATACTAAAACCAGATGAAGACACAACAAAACAAAACAAAAACAAACAAAAAAACTACAGGCCAGTATCTCTGATGAACATAAGGTAAAAATCCTCAACAAAGTATTAGCAAACCAACTATACGTTAAAAAAAACAGTTCACCACAACCAAGGGGGATTTATTCCCGGGATTCATTGGTGGTTCAAATATTCCTGAATCAGTCAACATGATACATCATATCAATAAGAGAAAGGATAAAAACCCTATAATCATTTCAACAGATGCAGAAAAAGCATATGACAAAGTACAACATCCATATGTGATAAAAACCCTCAACAAAGTAGGTTTACAGAAAATATACCTCAACATAATAAAGGCCATATATATGAAAAAGCCACTGTGAACATCATACTCAATGCAGAAAAACTAAGAGCATTTCTCTAAGGTCAGAACAAGATAAGGATGTCCACTCTCACCACTTTTATTCAACATAGTACTGGAAGTCTAGCCACAGCAATTAGACGACAAAAAGGAATAAAAGGCATTCACACTGGCAAGGAATAAGTAAAACTTCCACTATTTGCAGATAACATGATACTGTATAGAAAAACCCTAAAGACTCCACCTAAAAACTACTAGAACTGATAAATTAATTCTGTAAAGTCACAGGATACAAAAGCAATGTACAGAAATCTATTACCCTTCTATATACTAATAATGAAGCAGCAGAAAGAGAAATTAAGAAAACAATCTCATTTATAATTGGACCAAAAAGAATAAAATAACTGGGAATAAACTTAACCTAGGAGGTGAAAAACCTGTACTCTGAAAACTACACAATACTGATGAAAGTAACTCAAGACAACACAAAGATATGGTAAGATATTCCATGCTCAGGGGCTGGAAGAACAAATATTGTTAAAAGGTCCATACTACCCAAAGCAACCTAGAGATTTAATGCAATCCCTATCAAAATACCAACAGAATTTTTCACAGAACTAGAACAAACAATCCTAAAATTTGTATGAAACCACAAAGACTTTGAATTGCCAACAGAATCTTGAAAAAAGAAAACAAAGCTGGAGGTATCACAACTCCAGATTTCAAGTTATACTACAAAACTATAGCAGTCAAAACAGTATGGTCCTGGCACAAAGAGAGACATAGATCAATGGAACAAAAGAAAAGAAAGCCCAGAAATAAACACACAATTATATGGTCAATTAATTTTCAACAATGGAGGACAGAAGAAGCAATGGAAAAGAGTCTCTTCAACAAATGGTGTTGGGAAAATTGGACAGCTACGTGCAAAAGAATGAAACTGGACCATTTTCTTATACCATACACAAAAATAAACTCAAAATGGATTAAGGACCTAAATGTGAGACCTGAAAGCATAAAAATCCCAGAAGAGAATACAGGCAGTAATATATCTGACACTGGACACAGCAACACCTTTCTAGATATGTGTCTTAAGGTAAGGGAAATACAAGCAAAAACAAACTATCAGGAATACATCAAAATAAAAAGCTTTTGCTCAGCAAAGGAAACAATCAGCAAGACTAAAATACAACCTACTGAATGGGAGAAGATACTGCAAATGACATCCTATAAAGGATTAGTATCCAAAATATATAAAGAATTTATACAATTCAACACCTAAAAAACAAATAATCCAAATAAAAAATGGGCAGAAGACCTGAACAGACATTTCTCCAAAGAAGACATCCATATGGCCAACAGACACATGAAAAGATGCTCAACATATTTCATCAACAAGGAAATGCGAATCAAAATTATAATGAGATATCACTTCACACCCGTCAGAATAGCTAAAATTAGAAACATAAGAAACAAGTGTTATCAAGGAACCCCTCATTCACTGTTGGTGGGAACACAAACTCGTGCAGCAACTGTGGAAAACTGTATGGAGGTTCCCCCCAAAATTAAAAATAGAACAGGGCGCCTGGGTGGCTCAATCAGTTAAGCATCTGACTCTTGCTTTCAGTTCAGGTCATGATCTCAGGGTCATGAAATCTAGCTCCACGTCAGGCTCTGTGCTGGGCATGGAGCCTGCTTAAGATTCTCTCTCTCCCTCTCCCTCTGCCCTCCCCCGCCTCTCCCTCTTTAAAAAAAAAATAGAACTACCCTATGATCCAGTAATCACACTACTGGGTATTTGCCCAAAAAATACAAAGACAATAATTTGAAAGGATATATGCACCTTTATGTTTATGGCAGCATTATTTACAATAGAAAAATTATGGAAACAATCCAAGTGTCCATCAATATATGAATGAATAAAGAACATTTGTGTGTGTGCATATATATGTAAGATAGAGACATACTCTTAACTATCGAGAACAAATAGATGGTTACCAGAGGAGAGGTGGGCAGGGGGGATGGGTGAAATAAGTGAAGGGGATTAAGAGTACACCTATCTTAAGGAGCACTGACTGTTGAATCACTATACTGTTCACCTGAAACCATATAACACTGTATGTTAACCATAATGACATTTAAAAATTAAATTTAATAGATTTCAAAAGAAAAGCAGGCAAAAGATTTAAAAGAAATATACAAATGACCACTGAAAAATGACATGAAAAAACATTTGAAGGTGATTGACATATTCATTATTTTGATTGTGCAGATAGTTTCATGGATGTGTCCTAAAACACACCAAATTATAAACTTTAAACATGTAAAGTTTATTTTCAGTTATATCTTAATAAGGTTTTAACAGATAAAAGTAAGGAGACTTTTAAATGTTAAAATGATAATTGGTATGATTTATTCTCTTTTTCTAAAATGTTAGCATATTAGGGTAGTACTCATACTATGGAAAATGATATATGGGTAGAAAAAATATGAAAATATATAAACTACTAGAGAAGGGATTATTTTATGACATTACAGTCAAACCTTATATTTATTCCAAGAGAGAGCAGCAAATACACACGAATACAAAAATAACTTAAACATCACAAGTATTTAGATTTGAGTGTAATTATAACGGCTATTAAGGAATTCATAAGACTGTAAACCAAAAAACAGCTCTAAATATTGAAATTTCAAGCAGTCATATACTTTATTAATACATTGGAAATAATTAGATTTCTAATCTTACTACTCCAGGCAACTGAGCGGTATTTACACGCATGAAGAGGGCAAAAAGAAACTTAAGCTGATCTTCAGTGAGCAACTAATAACTGCTATAGATTTAGAGGGCTTGGGAGTAGATTCAGACATGTGGTATTTCACAAAGATTAAAAAAGTTCTAACATCAATAACCTTTATTAAATCAGCAGAACCAGCCTACAGTTTCCTACTATCTTTTCATTCATCCACTTAATGAAAATTTATTAACTGTTTAAACATAACAGATTTTGTGTTTGACAGAAGAGATGCCAAAAGGGTAGAGTATGTGGTTAAAATAACTGATACTAGAGCTGGAATACCTCTGTTTAAATTTTACTCATTTATTCTCTGTATTTCCGAGGGCAAGTTACTTAACCTTCAGCTGTCCAGTAAAAGGTTAACAGCAGGCTTAAGGTGTTCAAACCCTGTATCTTCTAAGGAAAGGACTGTCCCTTGACTGGCTTCTGGGATATAACCAATATGGCCTTGGAATATCATGCCTGATAAGAGTGTCTTTGTATACTTGAAGCCATGGGCCATGCCATATAGTTTATTCTAACCATGTGACTTATGGTGAGTGCATGCTTTTATCCACCTGAGTCCTGTAGCAAGCTTTATCAGTTTGATCTCTGTGGGGGCTGGAAACGGAGTAGTTGTCAATTATGGGGGCAATCCATGCCTAGGTGACTGACAACCCCAACCCCTAAAAAGAAAAAAAATAAAATAAAAAAACAAAACCCAAGACTCCAAGGCTCAGGAGAGCCTTCCTGGTTGGTTAAGACTTTACACTTGTCACACATTGTCTGGGAGATTAAGCACTTTCCATATGACTTGAAAGATGACAAGTGGAGCTAGTGCTTTGTGTCTCCTGGACTCCTGCCCTACGTGCTTTTTCTCCTTGCTGATTTTAATATGTATCTTTTCACTATAATAAACCGAAACCATGAATATAACATTTTTTCTGAGTTCTGGGAATTCTTCCAGGAAATCATCAAACCTGAGGGTTCTTAAGGATCCTCAACATTGTTACCACATCTAAAAAAATGTATTTAATATTAGTACTTAAAGAACAGATGTGGGGATCAAAAGAATTAATGTATGTTAGGTGCTTACAATAATGAACAGCATATAATGTTTGCTGTTTCTCATACTGTTGTAAAGATAAGAGGTCCTAATACTTGAATAGCTTGGCCTAGTGAGAGAGGACACTAAATAATTAAACTGTAAGTGCTAAAAAAGGATGCATAATATATGAGAGAAGCAGAGAGCATCAGTTCCTTCTTTCCTATACCCAACTCTGTTGTCTTCATTTAGGTCCCAATCATTTCTCATTTCCTAAGTGAACAGCTGTGAGTATCCTCATGATAGTATAACCCTTACAGGATTCCCTGACATTGTATCTACCAGCAGCTGCATCACCACCATCACGACTACTGCCTGATCCAATATTCCTTTAACCTGATTCCACACTCTGAGAATCCATTCCCATATATGTTCCTCTGATTTCTGTAGAAACAAAATGACAAAAAATATCAAATTATTTTGGTGTTTCTCACACTTCTTCCTGGTTTAAATTTTATGCCTCACCCCCCACCCCGGGGCATTTGTGGACTCAAATCTGATTATAAGTCTAAAAGCAATGAAAGGTGGCAAGAATAAGACAAGAAGATCGGCAGTCCATTGCAGACAACTACTTTAAGGGATATTACAGGGTCTTTAGGCCAGGGGAGACAGACCTCCTAAGAAGGAGTAGAAGGGCTGCTTCTACCGGCAAAGGAGGTTCAACATAATTGAGAGATCCAAGGTTCCTAGCTTCATCAGAATCTGCCCAAAGGTACCCATATAAGGACCCAACCCTTTCCTCAAGGTTGCAAATTCAGATTGTGCTGTAATTCAATCACCCACATGATCAGTTTTAAAGAAAGCTTAGAATTATAAATGTATAGCATGAGGGTTTCTTTTAGGGCAGCAAAAGATATAAATTTTGGTACCTGAAAGTGGAGTACAGCCATACTGAAAACTTAAAATGTGAGTGGGGCGTTGGAACCAGGTAGGGGGCTCTGAGAAGAGTGTTAGAGAATGCCTAAAACACCCTGAAGAACCCGTTTATAAAAACCCCATGAGCTTTGATAAGTCTATGGGCGAGGACTTGCAAAAAAGCAAATGTTATTGGAAATTTGAGGAAGGGGGATACGTGTTAAGTAGCAGCAGACACTTTAGCAACACTGTCCCATGGAGTTATACAGAAAGAAGAAAATACGACTAACGAAATGGCTGATCTAGCTAAGGAGAGTTCCAACCAGAGTGTTGAATGTGCCACCTGGTTCATTTTACTGCTTATAGTAAAACTTGAGAAGTGAGAGAGAAAATAATGAAAGGGCTGTTAAACAAAAAAAAGATAAGACTTACTCTACAGGGGCGCCTGGGTGGCTCAGATGGTTAAGCGTCTGCCTTCGGCTCAGGTAGCGAAAAAAAAAAAAGACTTACTCTACAAAAGATACTGTCAAGTAAGTGAAAAGCCAAGCCACAGACTGAGAGAAAATATTTGCAAAAGACTTATCTAATAAAGGTATCTTATCTAAAATATACAAAGAACTCTTAAAACACAACAACAAGAAACTGGGCCAAAGGCCTGAATAGACGCTTCACCAAAGATACACAGATGGCAAACAAGCTTACGAAAAGATCCTAAACATCATATGTCATTACGAATTACAAATTAAAACAACGAGATAACTGCTACATACCTATTAGAATGAACAAATTCCTAAATGCCTGACAACAGGAAATGCTGGCAAGGATATAGAGCAACAGGAACACTCATTCACTGCTGGTGAGAATGCAAAATGGCACAGCCATGCTGGAAGCTAATATGTCAGTCTGTTACAAAATTAAACATACTCTCACAATACAATACAGGAATCATACTCCTTGGTATTTACCCAAATGAGCTAAAAACTTCTGTCCACACAAACACGGGCACACAGATGTTTATAGCAGTTTTATTCACTACTGCCAAATTTAGAAACAACCAAGATGTCCTTCAGTAGCTTAATGAATAAATCAACTGTGGTACATCCATACAATGGATTACTAAGTACTTAAAAAAAAAAAAAAAGATCAAACCATGAAAATATAGGGGAGGAACTTTAAATGCCTATTACTAAGTGAAAAAAGCCAATCTGAAAAGGCTATCTACATACTATATGATTCCGACTCTAGGACATTTTGGAAAAGGCAAAACTGTAGACACAGTCAGAAGTTTAGTGGTTGGCAGGGGTTGGGGAAAGGAGGGATAAACAAGGTAGCGAAACTATTTTTAGTGCAGTGAAATTATTCTCTACAATACTATGATTGTGGATACATGTCATTACACATTTGCCTGAACCTACAGAATGCATAACACCATGACTGAACCCTAATGTAATAAACTACGGATTTTGGATGATAATGATATGTCAACATAAGTTAATCAGTTATAACAAATACACCATGCTGATGTGGAATGCTGATGGGAGAAGCTGTGCAAGTGCAGGGGCAGGAGGTATATGGGACATCTCTTAACTTTCTACTCAATTCTGCTGTGAACCTAGAACTGTTCTAAAAAACAAAATATATTAAAAGAAAATTAGGCAAATGATGCTAAAATTAAGAAATGTTTTCTGAGCAAAGAAAAAATCCAGAGCACTACCAGGAAAACATTCAACAATGAGGCTGAGGGTATGACTGAAAACTCTTTCATTAAAATTTCAAAAATATTAAAGGTGGTGCCTCAGACTATTAGTCAGCCAAAAGGCCCTTGAAAGACATTACAATGCAACTATTGATCCTCTCAAACAATAAAGCTTCTACAAAATTAAGGGCATTATCCCTCAGCCTTGTTACTAGAAGCCCAACGTATACAAGGATTTATCTCAAAAAAAAAGTGTGTGTGATTTTTACTCAAAGGAATACATCTCAATAGAATTCACGTAACATCCACAAGATTTATAAAAGAATAATATATCTTTTTATTTAATATATAAAAGATTTAATATATCTTAAATGAAGAGAGACTTTTGGACCCCAAAATTCCACTGACAGAAAGCAAGCTGAGAAAAAAACTCACCTTAGAAACATCTGCTATCTTTCATGAGAAAAGACAGAGGTACAAGAAAAAGCACAGAAGGCAAGGTGAAGAATCATAAAGAATTATTCCCAGGCTTGAGATCTAATCAAGAAACTTCCAGTATGTGCCTATCTGGATCTCAGAATTGCTACGAACTAAGGACACCTTTGCATCTTCCATTTTTCCCCTTTTAAAACAAAACTATCTATAACAGTTATCCTATACCTGTCCCCCATTGTATGTTCGGTATTGCAGGTGGGGAGAAGCAGATGGAGCAGAATGGTACTCAAAGAGCTGTGCTTGAGGAAAAACACCCAAGTAACCACATCTAAGCCCGGACCTGATTTAGATGATGAAATTCTGCACTTTAAGATGATATAGTAACAGAATGAGACATGTTAGGCCTTGGGAAGCACTGGGTGAACTCTGCATGTGGGAAGAACATGAACCCCTGGAGGATGGAGGGCAGACAATGGCAGCCAACTTCCTACCTCCTGTTATTCACATCTTCACGTAGTCTCCTCCCACACAATGCCAGAGTTGACTTGTATGACCAATACTAAACAGGAGAAGTGATAGTATCACACCTGAGAAATTATAACATTGTGGCTTCCATCTTGGGTGCTCTCTCACTCTATCAGATCACTCGCTCTTGGGAAGCCATGTTGTGAGCAGCCCTATGGAGAGGCCCAACTGGTACTTAAGTGAAGCTTCCTGCCACCAGCCACAGGAGTGAGCATGGAAGTGGATCTTACAGACCCAGGCAAACTACAGATGACTGCAACCCTAGTTGAGACTGTAACTACAACCTCATGAGAAATCCTAAATCAGAACCACCCCTAAGCTGACCCTAAATTTCTGACTCTAAGAGACTGTGTGAAATAATAAATATTTTTCATCTTAAGCTGCTAAATTTTGGGATCATTTGTTATATAGGTACAGATGACCTGTAGTTAAATCCCAAGTGAACTAGTGAATACCACTAAAGCTCCCAGATTCATTCATTATCATCCCTGAATTGCCTGATTTTCCAATTCAGCAATAATTTGTCTCCTATGTAAGGAAGGAGCTTCCTTTAGATTTACCAAAACAAGAATGCTCTTTTACTGTCTTTGGACTTAAAAAATTAGCTTACATAGCTTAATATTTTCAGAATTAATGGTTGATCTGGCTGAAAGTCTTTCTTCATTGAGAAAGAAAGAGAGAAACCTTACATTTTTAATTAGAACAGTTAAAAACACAAACACATATGCTTGTTTGGATAAAACTAATTATGCATGCTTCCTATAAAGGAAATATTCAGAATAAATAAGCTTGTTTTCAATAGTTTGTTTTCAATGATAAAACTGAAATGTCTAGTTTTTTAAAAGTATTTGTAGTATTGCTAATGCAGATAAAATTTCCACCATTATAATCACTCACACTGTTCCAAAATAACAAAATACTACCTATAAACAGTACTCTAATCACAACTGTCTGTCAAATATATTAGCACAAATTGATTCATATTAGTAACCTAGAAAAAAGTAGGAAAAATTCTAAAGAACAGTGTACAAATAAAAAATGCTTTCATGCTGGCAAAAAAAAAAAAAGGTGCAAAATGGTCTCTAGTAAATCCAATTTTTGTTGGATCCAAACCTAGAGCCATCCGGTTTAAAATTCTGGCCATAATCCAACCTATAGGAAAGACCCTACCACAGCCTTGACAGCAGCTTAGGGGAGGTTACTTCAGTACACTGGAATGTAAAAAAAAATCTATTTTACAGCATAAGCTATCACTCTAAGAGGGAGTCTACACTGAATGCCACACCCCAATCACTGGAGGTATCAAGAAAATAAAAGTGAAAGGATGCAATATAGCCATAGAAAGGCAAAGACAAACAATTACCCATTTAAAGTCTGTATAATGCAGGAATCAAAAATTTAAATGTCTATAGACACCAGAAAGTTAATAGTCAATACAGGCAGTGAATCCTATAAGGCATAAGCTTACACTGTATGAATGTAAAGGCTGCAACAAACTGGAAAACACATAGCTCATTTCAAGCGAGTTGCAATTTGCCCCACTGTTGCTTCACAGAATGAAGACCCAGTGTGACTGGAACTTTCTATTTCTCAGGAGAAACAAAAAACCTAGATATTTACTTAAATTAGCTGAAAACTAATTTTACAACATCCAAGATTGTGCAGGTCCATTTAGTCTGGAGATCTCCAATTTGCAAACTCTGCTCGGTGCAGTATTATAGAGGGTATAATTATCTAGTATTTCTCCCATATAGCTCAATAACTTCCAGGGCAAAAACAGATATATCAGTAATAAAAATAAGACTCCAGTGATCCCACAGAATAATTTCCCAGAAAGTGGAATCAGGTCAAAAGTATTTTCCAAAACCAAGCCAAGATAAATACTCCAACAACATTACAGGGTGTAAAAGCAAATGAATCAAGATGATTAATTTCCAAACAACTTGAGTTGGTACCATAATAATTTCCATAATATACACAAAAATGATGATACCATGAAGAATGCGTAATTCAAATCAAGAGAGTATGTCACTATCTCAATTAATCAAACTTTTAACTTTTTAAAAACGCCTTACTTTGAGTTGTAATTTTGGTTACAATTCTAGCCTGTCCATATTCTAAACAAGGCACACAAAACCAAGCTATGCTTTATACCTGGAAAGGGTATCACTTAACACTCCTTCATTACCTTAGATATTAACTCTGAATTGTTTTTTAAATAGAAGTAGTGTGTTTAGCCACATATAGTATCATTCTTGCTGCTTTCTGATGCCAAAAGGCATATGAGGGAAATGTGATTAGCAGGGGAAAGAATATCAGCCACACCCCACAACAGTTAATAGTTACACCGTCGGGTATTAGTTGTGATCATTTCTGTAATGAGCTTGTAAAGGGCCTTACAAGGGCCCAAATCCAAAATCTTAGTCTTATTAACATCTCTCCAACCTCCAAACAAATCAACCCTGAGTACATTATCAATCTAGACCATGCTTAAAATAAATATCCTGTCTGCTATATAAAAATGGAAACATAAAATAAATGTTTTGCTTCAATGATGCGCCTTCACAGTGATATTTTTCTCTACAGCAAAATTATCTACATTATCTATATTGCAAAAATGAACTATTCCCCCCAAAAGGAGACAACAATACAGTTATCAGAGGAAGCAGCACAGTACTGCTGTCTCTGCCTTGTCTTTAACTTAGCTGTGAAATCTTGAGCAAGTCAGTCATCTGCCATCTCATCTGTACCAAATTAATCAATTTTAATTTGCCAAAGAGTGATGAGCACAATTGTGGTACAATTTTTCATTCATTACTTTAAATTAAAGTAATCGGCTTAAATGAGTTTTATAACTGAAATAGTTAGCTAAAGGTAGTACCCCAAGAGTATTTTCTAGACAATGATAGTGTACAAAATCATTCAATAGTTAAAAAAAAAAAAAGAAAGAAAAAAGGCGTTACCTTGAACTACTAGGCCATTAGCTATTCTGGACAAAAAATCCCTTTCCTTCTCATAAAAATAATCCAAAAAAACCCACACCCACCTTTTTTAACAATGCTGAACACTATTAAATTACACAATTACTCATTAAATTACTTAATTAAACCTTATTATTCTATGGATAGAAATAATATGATACATTGTCTGAAAAACTTAAGTTTATTCCTGCAGGACCGTACACACTGCACACCTTCCAAAACATTGACTACTGAGCCTGAACTGACAGACACATTGCACTGATACACAGTAGGTCTTACTAAACTACTCAAGGCCAAATGGCTGACTTCAGAACCATATGTTGAGATGTAGCTGGTGATTTGTTCTCTCTCACCTCATCCTCCATTCCATTCCAATCTGTGGAGCTGTATTAGTTTGTCACCTTGGTTGCTGAAACTTATCTCCTCTGCTGCCAGTTCTGCTGCTTATTGTCCATCACTGTTACTTATGTCCTTTGCCACTCCCCACCTATCCACATCCCATTGCTATATTGCTATTCAATACTTCTTTTTTCTGTTTCACCATTTCTTAAGGGGCGGGGGGAGAACAGAGGGAGAAAGAGAATCTTAAGTAGGCTTCATGCCCAGCACACAGCTGGATGCGGAACTCGATCTTACAACCCTGAGATCATGACCTAAGGCAAAAATCAAGAGTCAGATGCTTAACTGACTGAGCCACCCAGGTGACCCTGTTTCACCATTTTTGTCTCTTCTGTTTGTTTCCAGGCTTCCAAGTCCCAGAAAAAAGAGATCAATTTCATAGACACAGTCAGCCAATCAATATACTCCTTTCCTTCTAATTAAAAGAAAAAAAATCAAACAAGAATGATCCTTGGCTTTTCTGAACTGTTTTTATCACAATCTGATACTCAAAGGTTCATTCATTGTTATAAAAGATGCTTTATGGTCTTTTTTATTTCTAAGTTTGGAGTTACTGTAGATACTTGTCTACAGATAATTGAAATTTTTACAATTATAGTATTTTAGGGTTAAAAAAAATCCACAGAAAACATAGTGGCTGCCTTCTTAAACCTTAGACGATTCACCAAAAAGAAAAAAAAAATCCAAAAATTTCTACTAAAATCAATCTTAAAATAAATGAATAGCATTCCAAAGAAGATATACATATGGCCCCAAAGCATATAAAAAGATGTTTAACACCTCCAATCGTTAGGAAAATCAAAACCATAGGAGATACTACTTCACACCCATTAGGATAACTATTAACAAAAAAAAAAAAAGAGAGAGAGAGAGCAAGAGAATGTGTTTGGCAAAGATGTGAAAAAGTATTGTTGAAGATGTAGAGAAATCGCAACCTCTGCTCACTGCTGGTACAAACCTAAAAGAGTACAACCACTGTGGATAATAGTAAGGTGATTCCTAAAAAATTAAATACAGAATTGACATTTGATCCAATTCTGGGTATATAGCCAAAAGATATGAAAGCAGAAACTCAAACAGATATTTGCACACTCCTGTTCAGAGCAACCTTTATTCACAATAGACAAAAAGATGAAAGCAACACAAATATCTATGGCCAAAATGATTTAAAAAACAATGTGGTATACACATAAAATGGAATATCAATACCTTACAAAGAAAACAAGATACAACATGGATGAACCTCGAAAATATAATGTTAAGTGAAATAAGCCAGTCACAAAAGGACAAATATTGTATGATTCCATTCATTTGAGTTACCTTGAGTAGAGACAGGAAATTCAGAGACAGAAAGTAAACTGGTGGTTGTGAGAGGCTAAAGGGAGGGGGGGGGAAAGAGAGTTAATGTTTAAAGGGTTTGGATTTTCAATTGAGGAAGATGAAAAGTTCTGGAGATGGATGACAGTGATGACTGCATAACAGGGTGAGTGTACTTAGTACCACTCATATATACAGTTAAAAATGTTTAAAATGGTAAATTTTGTTAGGTATATTTTACCACAGTAAAAAATATGAATGAAAAGTAAAGTTTACAATAGGGCAGAAAAGTACTTGCTATTTAGTTATCCATGGCTACTGTGCAAACCTTATCTGACTAAGACAGCACAAGTAATGTACCAACTGAGTAAATGGTGCTTAACTTCATTAGTGCCAATGAAGAGCATGGAAACATCTCTAAATATCTAAGGACTTCAGATTCTCCTCATAGAGCTGTCTGGGAAAGTCGAAAAAAATAGTCTGTCAATAAATAAGATCTCTCATGCACACACCAAACCACTGAATAAATACTCATTTTCGAGATTTTTAAACCCTCATGCCTCCATGCCTACATCATTGCTATTCTCGGATATACCAAACATACTCTTGCCTCACCACGTTTTGTTATCCTAATACACCCATCTCCCCCAATACCTGCAGAATTCACTCTCATTTTATTCAGATGTCTACTATATGTTCCCTTATCAGAGAGGCTAAGCTTGACAATCCTATATAAAATAGTATCCTCTGTAATTCTCTCCCCGCATAAACAGCTTTATTTTTCTTCATAGCTTTTATCACTACCTGGTATACACGTTTACTTGTTAATTCTTTTCTCCATCCACTACAATGTAAATTCCAAGAGCACAAGAACTTTGTCTATTTTGTTCCCTATGGACCCCCATCACCTAGAACTCCACCTGGCACAATGAGGGTGGCCAATAAATATTTGTTAAATGAATATAGATGTGATGCTCACAGCATAAAATCATATTCTCCTTTTGGTCTTGGTACTACTCTACCATCTACAGGTCTCGCAACAGCCACCAGCCACTGCCTCAAATCCATCCAGAATGGGAATGATTAAAGTGGGAGGAATACCTAGTTTAAAAAGTCAGAAACCTGGTACCAGCACTGACAATAATACCTTAATTAGGCACTTCAAACAGTGTTTGCTCTCTGTTTCTAAATTCCCTAAATAAATACAGTATATCCGCCCCTGACAATATGGAATAAAGGATAAGTATAAAGAATTTACCTCTAACACTGCTTTAAAACAAAAAGATACCATGTATTGCATAATAAACATCACAGTGCATCTGTTTTGATGAACATTACAAGGCACTTGCTAGTCTAAAAACCACAGGATTTTCCCTCTACAACTTCTCAGAGGTAGGGAAATACACAAATGCAAGAACACTAGTTGTTAATAAATACAGACAAAAATTAAGTAACCAATTTCTTGGCCCAAGAGATACACACTCTGGAGCATGAGAAGAAGAATATGTTAAATCTCTGGATGAGGGAAAGAAAAGAGTGTTTCCAATATATACCTAACTTTATTTCAAAGTCAGAAGTTCAAAAATCCATTCCAGTCAAATGTCCCACCAGCGCCCATACATACATGTTACAAGTTTTGAGAGGATTTTATAACAGCACTTTAATTTTCTGTCAGCAGTGAATGACATCTAGTAAAGCTTCAGCCATTGATTATAATTTTTGTAGAAAAAAATGTTTAATTAAAAAATAAATACCGTCCCTCCTGGAAAGGCATACGAGGGCCCATTACTCTATGGTCTCCAGGGCTCACCGAACCCCACATGTTCACTTCTAAGGACAGTCAACCAGGGAACGCACGTGTTCTGCCCGCCTCATAAGTGAAAATGGCAGGTGGAACCTGCCCTTCGGCTGGGTCCCGGAATTGAGTACACCTGTGCGCAGGGCACGCAGCGTGAGCTGTGAGCTGTGGGAAGCCTGCGGCCCCGGGGCCAACAATCCCCGCCCGAGACCGACCAGGCCAGCCCCTTCCTCTGATTTCCGCCGGGGCCTGCACCCGGAGCTCATATCCCCGAAAACGCAGGTCCTACCTGAGCTCTGCCCCCAGCTACAGGGCTGCGGGGGGAGGCGGGAGGAGGCGTGGCCTTCCAGCTCGCCAGACGAACTCCCTCGTGCGGTTGTTATGACTTTCCCTCTCGGGATCCGCGCCCCGACCAAGTTCAAGCCGCACTTCCGGGGTCCGCAGGCGACTGAAACGTCATTGCGCAAGCGACGGCGGCTGCGACAATCCGGAAATGGGCGGAGCGTAGGCTCTAGGTTGGTTCCTGTGGAGTTAAGTGGGCTGGGAGAGGCTTGTGGGAGTTAAGAGTTGTCCTCTTATTTCCCCCTGGCCTTGCTCGCCTTTTCCTTAACCCTTTTTTTCTAAAGCTGGAGACCCCGCTTCCTGAGTAACCTTGAGGACAGGGCCAGCTTGCAGCCTCGTTCTCCAAGAGAAAATTAAAAAGTAGTTGTGAGACTGTCCATGCAGCCAGTTGCCCACTCTCCCACTCATGTTTTATTCATCTTTACCCACTCCATTCCGCTCCAGAAAAGACAGAAGGTCGAAACTTCTAGATTTGGAAGATTAAATTTACTTCAAAATTATGACTTATAAAGTAAGAAGTTAAGGTTAGGCTCCCCGACCCTGCTCTTTTCCTGTTTCCGAGTACTAGTGGGATGAATGAGAAACAGTTGTGGAAACGCAGCCTTTATGGGAAAATTCCTGGTAGTAAAAATTGCTCAGGAAAATCCTTTAAATGGCCTACAAAGTACAGAATACATAATGATAAAAGTAAAGTCTAGATCTTTAATTCTTATACACACTTGAATGTGAGACCTCTTAGGTAGTTGAAATGTTAGAATAAAAGAAGAGTTTGTGTGTCAATACCCGGGCATTTAAACAATCAGAAATCCAAGGGGCAACTCTTAATCTTCATCTTAACCATTCAGCAGCATTTGACACAGTTAATTACATCTTTTACTTGAAGCTTGATACACATTTTTCATTTGACTTTTGTGAAATCATGGTGCTCTTTTGATTCTCCTTTGCTTGATTCCTCCTGGTTTTTCTTTTTTTTTTTTTTAAGATTTTATTTATTTATTTATTTGACAGCGCAGAAGCAGGGGGAGCAGCAGGCAGAGGGAAAGGGAGAAGTAGCCTCCCCGCTGAGCTGGGAGCCTGGGGGTGGGGGGGTGGGTGCTGGATCCCAGGACTCTGGGATCATAACCTGAGCTGAAGGCAGAGGCTTAACCGGCCGAGCCACCCGGTGCCACTCTTCCTGATTTCTAAATGTTTTTATGCTCTAGACCTGTTCCCTTCTTTATCTGTCCTCATTCCGCAGGTGATCTCATCCATTTCCTTCATCGTCTTTTACATAACTTCACTATACTGATGGCTTCCAAATATCCATATCCAGCCCTGACGTCTCTGATTACTATACTCATATCCAACTTCTTATTCAGCATATTACTAGGATATTTAATGTACATGTCAAACTCTATATTTTCTACCTCCAAAACCTGTTTCCTATTGCATATCTCTCCATTTCAGTAAATGGCATTAGATTCTTACAGTTGTTCAGATTATCCTCTGATTCCTCTTTCTCTAACATTCCATGTCCAATCCCTCGGCAAAATCTGTTGACTCTTTTTTCAAAGGGTATCCTAAACCTAATCAGTTCTCAACACCTATACAGCGTTATTCTGCTCCTCAATGGATGCTGTAATTGCCTCTTAATTGTTCTACACACTTCTCTTTTTGCCTTCCTACAGTCTAGCCTCCATTTTGCAGCTGTAGAAATGCTTCTAAAATGCATGTCAGAATGTGTTACTTTCCTGGTCAAAACTCTTAAGAGCTTCTCTACTCAAGTAGAAGAAAATCCAAAATTGTTTTCATAAAACTCTAAGATCCTACATTATCTGGTCCCTGGCCACTCCTTGCTGCCCCTGAGGAAGACGGTTGTAAGAGATTTGGAGATGTGGTGGGATGAGGCTTGACCGGTAACCTTGGAGTTTGGGAAATGGCAGTCCCAGAGGTGATTTCCCAGCTCTTTTGCATGGAAATATTTAAAGGGAAGAAACCGACTGAGGGTGCCTGTGATGACAAAGAGATAAAAACTGTCGAGTTTTCCCAACAGCTAGTAGACATGATGGTACATGGCTGCTGTATTCATTTTCAAGGACTACCAATAACAAAGTACCTTAAACTAGGTGACTTCACAAGAAAAAATTGCTGCCTCACATTTCTGGAAGTTAGAAGTTCAAGATGAAAGTGTAGGCAATGTTGGTTCTCTCTGAGCACTGGAGGGAAATTTTCTTCCATGCCCCTCTTCTAGGATCTGGTGGTTTGCTGGAATCTTTGATGTCCCTTGGCTTGTAGATGCATTATCCCAATCTCTACCTCTATCTTCTCATGGCATTCTCCCTGTGTATTGTCTCTGCATCCAAATTTTTGCCATTGTGTAGGGATTCAGTAATATTGCATTAGGGTACACCCCAGTGACCTCATTTTAACTTGATTATCTAATGGCCTTATTGCCAAATAATGTCATTTGTGAGGTACTGGGCTTAGGACTTTATTGTATCTTTTCAAGGGGACACATTTCAACTCGTAGCACTACTAGAATTGTTTTGAAAAAGAAGTGAAGTGTTTCTAGTAGAATGAAAGAAAGGAAAAGCAACCAGGGAGCAGAATGAAGTTGTGCGAAGCCACCAGGAGAGGATCTGCATAGAAATTTTGACATGCTGGCTGGAGCATTCATTCTGTGTATCTGGCAGTGACAGTGTTGGAGTTCCAGAATTTGGGTGAATCTCCAAAATGTTCAAAAGCATCAGCTCTTAGGCAGTTGTTACAGAGGGCACCATGGTTTTTTTCCGTTAGCCTTTTCCTCTCCCACCCCTAAGCTGATGCTAATGGACTTCTAGGTAACAGAATTGAGTGTGGGACACAGAGAAGTAAAATGTGATGGAACCAAGACAAAATAGATTTACCCTCTTCCTTCCAGTCATATTTGTGGGTCAGGCCTATGCTAGGAAAGAGGACACTTTAAAGTAAGTTAAAGACTTCCACTCCAACATGTAAAGAGTTTGGAGCTTGGTCAGTCACTTCCATCCTCACAATAAGAAAAAAGCTGAACTAAAAATCAGCAACTCTTTCTAGATCCATGAAAGATTGAGGTCAGCAGGAAAATGACTGACTCCCAAATTGGAGACAGGCAATTAAAGAGCACAGCTTAGAGGGAGCAGAAGTTGGCAGCAGGAGTCAGTGTGGGTAGGAACACCCTGAACTGCAATTGATAAATTGCAGAAGGCTCACTGTGGACTACTATGAGGATTTAAAACTCATGGACTAGCTTGAGAGTTAAAAACCTCAAGCAGTTCCACTTGTTGTGGGGATAGGGAGATCCCCCACATTTTCCTGAATTTTACCTTTAGAAGCTCTGCCAGGTTCTTACTGTGAAAATAGGAGAAAAATCCTCTTCTGTCAGGGGAAGAGGAAAAGTGGCCATTTTGGAATATGCCTAGAGCTATCTGTTTTCTTTATCAACCCTGCCATTAAGGGAAACTATTTTACCTAACCAACTGGAGGTTTATCAATCTAGAGGAATGAAAATACTCAACCCCATCCCACTCTAGTCTTTGAAGTTGGGGGGAAAGTGGACAACATGTAGGAACAAAAGGGGACTGTGAACAGAGAAATGAAAACACTAAGGAAGAATCAAGAGGAAATGCTAGAAAATTAAAACACATGAACGGAAATGAAAAATATCTTTGATTGGCTCATAAGTATACTGGACACAGCCAAGTAGAAAATGTAGGTTGAAATATGTCAGTATAAAGTTTTAAAACTGGCGCGCCTGGGTGGCTCAGTTGTTAAGCGTCTGCCTTCGACTCGGGTCATGATCCCAGGGTCCAGGGAATGAGCCTCTCATGGGGCTCCCTGCTTGGCGGGAGGCCTGCTTCTCCCTCTCCCACTCCCCCTGCTTGTGTTCCCTCTCTCGCTGTGTCTCTCTCTCTGTCAAACAAATAAATAAAATCTTTTTTTAAAAAAAGTTATAAAACTGAGATGCAAAGAGAAAAAAATAAGAGAATATCCAAGTACTTGGGGAAATGACAAAATGTGTAACATAGGCATAATAGGAAACCTAGAAGAAGTAAGAAAGAAAGGAAGAAAAGAACTATTTGAAGAAATAATGACTGAGAATTTTCTAAAATTAATGCAGACACAAAACCCACAGATCCAGGAAGCATAGAGAACTGCAAACTGGATAAATACGAAAAAATCTATACCTGGACATATATATTCTAAACAGCAAAAAATCAAGAACAAGAAAATCTTGAAGCCAGACAGGGGAAAAACAACCTTGCCTACAGAGAAAAAGCCATAAGAATTACATTGGACTTATCTTCAGAAACTATGCAGGAAGAGAGTAGAGTGAAATATTTAAAGTGTTGAAAGAAAAAAAAACATAGAATTTGATATCCAGTGAAATTATTCTTAAAAATTAGAAGAAAAATAAAGACAGTTTTAGACAAACAAAAATGGAGGGAAACTATCACCAGTGGACCTGAACTGCAAGAAATGTTTAAAGAAGTTCTTCAAAGAGATGGAAATGTTATAGGTTGGAAACTTGGTTCTACATTTAAAAAAAAAAATTAAAGAATGAATAAATAAAGGTAAAATTAAATCTGTTTCTCTTATTCTAAATATGACAGATAACACTGCTCAAAGTAATACTGTCAACATTGTGTTCTATAATTAGCACTTGTGGATAAGTGAAATGAATTACTGCACTGTTACAAAGGACAGGAGGGAGGAATTGAAAATACTCTGCACTTTCACTACCCATGAAGGTGTATAGTGTTAATGTGAAAGTGGGCTTAGATAAGTTGTCAATGTATATTGCATATGCTAGGGCAACTGCTTTAAAAGGTTAAAAAAAAAAAGTCTGATATGCTAAGGGGAGAGGAAAGAAACTGAAATCACATAAAATATCCAATTAAAATCAGAGAAGGCAGAAAAGAGTGAAAGACAAAACATTAAATAAACGAAGGAAGCAATGGGGCAAAGAATAGAAAACATTTAAAGTGACTTTGAGATCATATTCCACTTTTAAATAACTAAAAATTAGACATTTGAAAATATCCTGCTGTGACCAGAAATGCCATAATGCATGCCTAGCATAAAATCCAGGGATAGGGAAAAAGATCTGACAAAGCAGGTTTGGATTGTAGTAGTAGGAAAAAATCTAGGTTTTACTGCTTGTTACCCCACATCAAGTGCTGCACATTCAGTATATCAGTTACATCCAAATATGTTACAGAAACTATAACGTTTAAAATCTTATGTAATATCTATAAAAATCATGTTTTCAAGGTTGGAATGGTACTTCCTCATTGGGATATTAGTACTGAGTAATTCTTCAGTCTTTTCCTGGTACTTTTTCTCTTTTATTAACTTTCCCTTCCAGCTTACATCTAGTCTGAAATTCTCTATTTCTGATTTTCTACGATTACTTCTATAAGCCACAAAACTTACTCTCACACTTCTTCATTCTAATCCTCTTATGTACTGATGTTGCCATTGTGGGCAACCTGGTTATTCCCAAATATCCTCAGAAACTTATTCTCCCTCTCAGTATTCACTGAAACTTGATATATTGGATGTTAAACGTGGTCAGTAGGCTTTTAAGATACGTTGCCACATCCTTATAATGAGCTTTCTTACACACACACTACATACTGTAATAAATCCTAGCTATGAGTACAAGTATGTAATGAGTCCTGTGAGTTCTAGTTAATCTCCAAAGGTAGGCATGGTCCTGAAGACTCCCCCAACATAGTTACCCATTCTGAAGAGAAAAGACACAATGGAACTGATCTCAAGATGACTCATTGGAATCATCAAACAAGACTTTAAAAAGCTATTATAACTATGCTTAATGACAGGAAAGTATACTCATACAGAATGAAAATACAGGAAATCTCAGCAGAGACATAAAAAGTATAATAAAGAACCAAATGGAAATTCTGTTATGGAAAAATAATATGAAATTTTAAAAAATCCACTGGTTGGGTTTAACAGCAGAATGGAGATTGTGAGGAGAGAGTCCATGAACTTGGAGATAAATAGATACAAATGTATCCTATCTATGCATAACACAGATTTCTCAAAAACAACATTACAGAGAAGATTTTGAAAGCAGACAGAATAAAATGACATATGTATATAGAACAATGATCTATATGATCACTGTCTTCTCATCAGAAACAGTGGAAGCCAGAAGAAATTGGATCATCTTTCAAGTGCTCAAATAAAAAGGTAGTCAGTCCAGAATTCCCTATCTAGTGAAATACCTTCAAGAATGGTGAAATAGACATTTTCAGGTGAAACAAAAATAACAGACTGTACCATAAGCAGATCTTCAAGAAATGCTAATGGAGGGGAAATAAAACCATATGGAGATTAGGATCTTGAGAAAGAAGAAGCATCAGAAATAGAAAACACCTCAGTAAATATATTATTTTTCCTTTTAATTTCATTAAAATACATAGAACTTTAAAACAAAAATTTTAGCATTATCTGGTGAAGTTTATTAGATCTGTTGATGTAATACATAGGAAAGCTGTATTACCTAGGGCAGGATGAGGTAAGAAGTAAATGGACCTAAACGCTCTAGAAAGTTAAGGGTATATGTTTAATACTTAGAGGAACCACTAAAAAAAAAAAAATGCAGAGGTATAGCTAAAAAGCCAATAATTAAGATGTGTAAAAATGTTCACAGAAGTTTAATTTATAATAGCCCCAAACTATAAATAATCCAGGTGTCCATCAAATTGTAATAGAATACTACAGGCATACCTCACTTTATTGTGCTTTGAAGATAATGCATTTTTTACAAATTAAAAGTCTGTTGCAGCCTTGCATTGAGCAAGTCTATTAACACCATTTTTCAACAGCATTTGCTCCCTTCATAACTCACATAACTCTAACAATTACTTTAAACTTTTTCATTATATTGGTTATGGTGATTTGTGATCACTGATCTTTGATGTTGCTATTGTAATTGTTTTGGGATGCTACAAACCATGCCCATATAAGATGGTGAACTTAACTGATTAATGTTGTGTGTCTTCTGACTGCTCCACCAACCAGCCATTCCTGTCTCTCCCTCTCCTCAGACCTTCGTATTCCCTGAGACACAAAAATGGTGAAGTTAAGCCAATTAGTAACCCTATAGTGGCCTTTAAGTGTTCAAATAAAGAAAGAATTGCACATCTCTCACTTTAAATCAAAAGCTAGAAATGATTAAGCTTAGTAAAGAAGGCATGTTGAAATCCAAGATGGGCTGAAAGCTAGGCCTCTTGGGTCAAACAATTAGACAAGTTGTGAAGTCAAAGGAAAAGGTCTTAAAGGAAATTAAAGGTCTTCCCACTCCAGGGAAAACACAAATGATAAGAAAGTGAAATCACCGTCTTGCCAATATAGAGGAAATTTTAATGGTCTGGATAGAAGATCACATCAGCCATAACATTCCCTCAAGCCAAAACCTACACCAGAGCAAAGCTCTACTGACCTCAATTCTATGAAGGTTGCGAGAGGTAAGGAAGCCGCACAAGATAAGTTGGAAGCTAGTAGAGGTTTGTTCGTTCATGAGGTTTAAGGAAAGAAGCCGTCTCTATAACAAAAGTTCAAGATGAAGCAGCAAGTTATCTGAAAGATCTAGCTAAAATGACTCATGGAGGCATTTACCACTAAACAACATTTTCTATGTAGACAACCTTATATTGGAAGAAGATGCTATCCAGGATTTTATAGCTAGAGAGAAGTCAATGCCTGGCTTCAAAGCTTCCAAGGGCAGGCAGGCTGACTCCCTTACCAGCCATGAGGTGGTAACTTTAAGTTGAAGTCAATGCTTATTTACCATTCTGAAAATCCTTGGGCCCTTAGGAGTTATCCTAAATCTATTCTGCCTGTGTTCTATAAATGTGACAACAAAGCCTCTCTGATGGCACATCTATTTACAGCAGGGTTTACTGAATATTTTAAGTCTCTTCACACCTACTACTCAGAAAAAAAAGACTTATTTCAAAATATTACTGTTCATTGACCACGCACCTGGTCATCCAAGAATTCTGATAGAGATGTCCAACAAATTTAATGTTGCTTTCAAGTCTACTAACACAACATCCATTCTTTAGCCCATGGATCAAGGAGCAGTTTCAACTTTCAAGTGTTACATGGGAACTGCATTTCTTAAGGCTATAGGTGTCATAGATAGGGAGTTCTCTGATGGATCTGGGCAAAGTCATTTGAAAACCTGGAAAGGATTCAACATTCTGGATGCCATAAAGAACAATCATGATTTGTGGGGAAAAGGTAAAAATATCTTCAAGAACAAGAGTTTGGAAGAAGTTGATTCCGTGGTTGACTTTGAGGAGCTCGAAATTTAGTGGAGGAAGTAATTGCAGGTGTAGTGGAAATAGCAAGAGAACTAGAAGTGGAACCTGGAGGTATGACTGAATTGTTGCAATCTCATTATAACACTTTAATGGATGAGGAGTTGCTTCTTAAGCATGAGCAAAGAAATAATTTCTTTAGATGGAATATACTCTTGGTGAAGATGTTAGGAAGACTTTTGAAATGACAACAAAGGATTTAGATTATTACATGAACTTAGTTGATAAAGCAGCAATAGGGTTTGAGAGGGTTGACTCCAGTTAAAAGAAGTTCTGTGTATATTATGCTATCAAACAACATCACGTGCTATGTAGAAATTGTTTGTAAAAGGAGGAGCCAGTGATGCACACTTGATTGTCCTATTTTGAGAAATAAGACCCCAACCTTCAGCAGTTATCTCCCTGATCAATCAGTGGCCATCAACAGGGAGGCAGGACCTCCCCCTAGCAAAGAGATTATGACTCACTGAAAGCTCAGATAATGGTTAGCATTTTTTAGCAATAATAATTAAGGTATGTACATTTTTTAGACATAATGATACTGTACACTTAGTAGACTACAGTATAGTGTAAATATAACTTTAATATGTACCAGGAAACCAAAAAATTCATTTGTCTCACTTTATTGTGACATTCACTTTATTGTGGTGGTCTCAAACCATACGTGCAGTACTTCTGAGGTATATGCCTGTACTCAGCAATAGAAAGGAACAAGCCACTGATATATACAATATGAATAAATCTGAAAACATGCCCAGTGAAAGAAGCCTCACATGAAAAAGTACATACTATCTAAATTCATTTGTATGAAGGTCTAGAAAAGGTGAAACCTTTCTGTGGTGCAAAAGCTAGAACAAAAGCATGAAGGTTGGAGTGTGCCTGGCATATTTAAGAAGTTCTAAGGAGGCCAGTGTGGCTGGAGGGGAGAAAGGCAAGAAAAGAGGTAAGAGGGATGGGTGAAAGCAGAAGACCAGATTGTGTAGGCCACTTTAAAAAAGACTTTTTGCCCTGAATTAAAAGGGGAGTCCTGGAGAACTTTGAATAGAGGACAGACATAATCTGATTGTAAAAGGACTGCTATGGCACCTCTAAAAATTGACTGAAAGGCGTCAGTGTAGAAGTACGTAGATAATTTAGGAGCCTCTTGGGTTCATCCAAATGAATGATGATGGTGGCATTGATGTGTGAGGAGCTTAGACTGGTGCCTTCTACTCAGTAAATTTTAACTCAATGTTATTTAAATTCCAGATGACCAAGTCAGTTTTTAGTCAGTGAATTTTTTTGAAGGTTCAGATACTTTATTTTTAATTTTCAAGAAATATTTATTTTCTGATTGCTTATTTTTCATAGAAGAGTGCTATTTTATGTTCTGCAATATCATCAGAAAGTTCTTTTCTGTTTCCTGAACCATCTCCTTTTTCTCTAAGTTTGGATATTCTGTTTATCATGATCCTTTAATTTTATTGGTTTGGTGATTCCCAGCTTTCTGTTTATGTCTTCATAAAATGGGTTATGTTGACTAGTTTAGCAGTAACTAGAATGTTTTTCTTTCCAATATTTTATCATGAAAATTTACAAGTATACAGAAGGTTAAAAGAATAGTACAGTAGACACATGTATCTCCACCTCCTAGATTATACTGTTAACATTTTCCTCAATTTGCTTTATCACATAACTGTCCGTCTTCTTTCAAGCCTTTGTCTTTTTTTAAAAGTGCATCTCAGAGTGTTTCATAGTGGTTTTTTTTTTTTTCTGTAGTTTTATAGGCAGAGGTATGTTTACACTCTAAACAAGAGTGGAAAAATGTGTCTCTGAGTCAATAGGTAAGGCCTTTTAGTAGTCATAGTGTCCTTAAGGCTATAGGGCTGAAAAACAGGCAAGCTGAAGTCTTCCCTAGTTATCTAACTAAGAAGGGTTTTGATATGTAGGAGAATTTCCCTCCTGGTCTGTTGTTCTGCACCCCCCACACACACACTCCTAGCCAATTTTAATCTTTCTCAGAGGCACAGTGTAACCTTAGCCTTCATTATGTGATATTTTTCTCCCACATATATTTGTTAAGATATTAGGGTCTCACTGTTGGTGATTTAAGAAACCCGAATAACCAGTTTAAACAAGATGGAAGTTCATTTCTCATTCACATTATGTGTAGGCACCCTAGGACTTTTATGGCTTTACAGTCAGTGATCCAGGTTTCTATATTTTTGTGGTTCTGTCAAGCTTATCATGTGCCATCTCCATCTAGCTAAAATGGCTACTCCAGTTTCTGTTATTATGCTCACATCCCAGCCAAAAGGAAGAGAAAAAAATACCCCTTGAGAATTTTTGAGAAGTTGCTTGCACCATTTTTGTTTACATCTTCTTGATCAGTACTTAGACATGCAGTCACACATAACTACTATGCTACTAAGTACTTGGAAATGTGATTTTTTTTTTTAGAGCTTTTGATAAAGATTTTATTTTTTCCTCAGGATTGTATTTAAGTTCAAATTAGTTAACATGCAGTGTAGTTAGTATTAGTTTCAAGAGTAGAATCTAGTGATCATCACTTACATATAACATCCAGTGCTTGTTGCAAGTGCCCTCCTTAAGCCCATCACCCTTTTAGCCTATCCTGCCACCCACCTCCCCTGCAGCAACCTTCAGTTTTTCTCTATAGTTAAGAGTCTCTTATGGCTTGCCTCCCTCTCTGTTTTTATCTTATTTTTCCTTCGCTTCCCCTATGTTCATCTGTTTTGTTTCTTAAATTCTACATATGAGTGAAATCATGTGATATTTGTCTTCCTCTGACTGACTTATTTTGCTTAGTATAATACAGTCTAGTTCCTTCCATGTTGTTGCAAATGGCAAGATTTCATTCTTTTTGATGGCTAAGTAATATTCCACTATATATATATTACCCATTCATCAGCCAGTTGGACATTGGGCTCTTTCCATACTTTGGCTATTGTTGATAATGCTGCTATAAACATTGGGGTGCATGTGCCCCTTTGAATCAGTATTTTTGTATCCTTTGGATAAATACCTAGTAGTGCAATTGCTGGGTCATGGGGTAGTTTTATTTTTAACTTTATGAGGAATGTCCATACCATTTTCCAGAGTGGCTGTACCAGTTTGCATTCCCACCAACATTGTAAGAGGGTTCTTCTTTCTCTACATCCTCACCAACATCTGTTGTTTCCAAAGTTGTTAATTTTAGCCATTTTGACTGGTGTGGGGTGGTATCTCATTGTGATTTTAATTTGTATTTCACTGATGATGAGTGATGTTGAGCATTTTTTCATGTGTCTGTTAGCCATTTGTAAGTTTTCTTTGGAGAAATGTCTGTGTCTTCTGCCCATTTTTTAAGTGGATTATTTATTTTTTGAGTGTTGAGATTGAAAATTTCTTTATAGACTTTGGGCTCTAGTCCTTTATCTGATACATCATTTGCAAATATCTTCTATTCTGTGGATTGCCTTTTAGTTTTGTTGATTGTTTAGTGTGCTATGTAGACCTTTTTATCTTGGTGAAGTCCCAATAGTTCATTTTTGCTTTTGTTTCCCTTGCCTCAAGAGACATACCTAGAAAGAAGTTGCCACAGCTGATGTCAAAGACGTCAGTTACTGCCTGTGTTTTCCTCTAAGATTTTGATGGATTCCTGTCTCACATTTAGGTCTTTCATCCATTTTAAGTTTATTTTTGTGTATGATGTAAGAAAATGGTCCAGTTTCATTCTTCTAAGTGTGGCTGTTCAATTTTCCCAGCACCAATTGTTGAAGAGACTGTCTTTTTTCCATTGGATATTCTTTCCTGCTTTGTTGAAGATTAGTTGACCATATAGTTGTGGGTCCACTTCTGGGTTCTCTATTCTGTTCCATTGATCCATGTGTTTCTTTTTTTGCCAGTATCATGCTGTCTTGATGATTACAGCTTTGTAATATGGCTTGAAGTCCAGAATTGTGATGCCTCCAGCTTCGATTTTCTCTTTCAACATTCCTTTGGCTATTCAGGGTCTTTTCTGGTTCCATACAAATTTTAGGATTGTTTTTTCTAGCTCTATAAAAAATGCTGGTGTTATTTGGTAGGGATTGCATTCAGTGTGTAGATTACTTGCGGTAGCATACACATTTTAATGATATTTCTTCTTCCAGCCCATGAGCATGAAATGTTTTTCCATTTCTTTATGTCTTCTTCATTTTCTTTCATAAGTGTTCTATAGTTTTCATAGTACATATATTTTGACTCTTTGGTTAGGTTTATCCCTAGGTTTCTTGTGGGTTTTTGTGCAATTGTAAATGGGATCGATTCCTTGATTTCTCTTCTGATTCATTATTGGTATATAGAAATGCAACAGATTTCTGTAAGTTGATTTTCTATCCTGCAACTTTGCTGAATTTATATATCAGTTCTAGCAAATTTTTGGTGGAGTCTTTTGGGTTTTATATATAGACTGTTATGTTGTCTGTGAAGAGTAAAAGTTTGACTTCTTCCTTGCTGATTTGGTTACCTTTTCTTTCTTTTTGTTGTCTGATTGCTGAGACTAGTACTTCAAGTAGTCTATTGAACAACAGTGGTGAGAATAGACATCCCTGTCATGTTCCTGATCTTAGATGAAAAGCTCTCAGTTTTTCCCATTAAGGATGATGTTAGCTGTGGGTCTTTCACATATGGCCTTTTTTGATGTTGATGTATGTTCCTTCTATCCCTACTTTCTTGGGTGTTTTTATCAAGAAAGGATGTTGTAATTTATCAACTGCTTTTTCTGCATTTATTGAGAGGATCATATGGTTCTTATCCTTTCTTTTATTAGTGTGGCATATCATGTTGATGTTTGCAGATATTAAACCACCCCTGGAGCCCAGGAATAAATCCCACTTGGTCATGGTGAGTAATCCTTTTAATGTACTGTTGGATTTGATTAGCTAGTATCTTGTTGAGAGTTTTTACATCCACTTTCATCAGAGATATTCATTTGTAATACTCCTTTTTAGTGGGGTCTTTGTCTGGTTTGGGGACCAAAGTAATGATGGCCTCATAGAATGAGTTTGGAAGTTTTCCTTCCATTTTTATTTTTTGGAACAGTTTCAGAAGATTAGTGTTTTTTTAATTTTTTAAAAATTTATTTAAATTCAATTAGCCAACATATAGTACATCATTAGTTTTTCATGTAGTGTTCAAGGATTATGATTCATTAGTTGCATATAACACCCAGTGAATGCTTGGTAGAATTCCCCTGGGAAGCGATACAGCCCTGGATTCGTGTTTGTTGGGAGGCTTTTGATTACTGATTCAATTTCTTTTCTGGTTATCGGTCTGTTCAAACTTTCTATTTCCTCCTGTTTCAGTTTTGGTAGTTTATGTCTCTAGGAATTTATCCATTTCTTCCAGATTGCCTAATTTGTTGGCATATAGTTGCTCATAATATTCTCTTAAAATTGTATTTCTTCAGTGTTGGTTGTGATCTCTCCTCTTTCATTCATGATTTTATTTATTTGGGTCCTTTCTCTTTTCTTGATAAGTCTGGCTAGGGATTTATCAATCATACTCATTGTTTCAAAGAATCAGGTCCTAGTTTTGTGACCTGTTCTATTGTTTCTTTTTTTTTCCAAATCATTGATTTCTGCTCTAACCCTATTTCTCTTCTCCTGTTGGGTTTAGACTTTATTTGCCATTCTTTTCCCAGCTCCTTTAGGTATAAGTTTAGGTTGTGTTTTTGAGACATTTTTGTTGTTGTTTCTTGAGGAAGGCCTGTATTGCTATTACTTCCCTCTTAGGAATGCTTTTGCTGCATCTCAAAGGTTTTAGACTGTCCTGTTTTCATTTTCATTTGCTTCCATGTATTTTTTTTTATTTCTTCTTTAATTTCCTGGTTAACCCATTCATCTTTAGTAGCATGTTCTTTAACCTCCATGTATTTGTGGTCTTTCCAATTTTTTTCTTATGGTTGACTTCAACCATAGTGTTGTCCGAAAATATGCATGGTATGATCTCAATCTTTTTGTACTGGTTGAGGCCTATTTTGTGACCCAGTATATGATCTATTCTGGAGAATGTTTCATGTGCACTTGAAAATAATGTGTATTCTGCTGCTTTAGGATGAAATGCTTTGAATGTATCTGTTAAGTCAATTTGGTCCAGTGTGGTCATTGAAAGTTATTGTTTCCTTATTGATCTTCTGCTTATATGATCTGTCTGTTGCTATGAGAGGGATGTTAAAATCCCCTACTATTATTGTATTATATCAATGAGGTGTTTTTTTTTTTTAAGATTTTATTTATTTATTTGACAGAGACACAGTGAGAGTGGGGACAAAAGCAGGGGGCATGATATAGTGCCCTTCTTTACCTTTTATTACAGTCTTTGTTTTAAAAACTAGTTTGTCGAACACTACATCAAAGACTAATGATGTACTATATGTTGGCTAATTGAACATAATAAATTAAAAAATCATCAAAAAAGAAGAAAAAACCTAGTTTGTCTTATATAAGTAGGGCTATTACATCTTTCTTTTGATGTCCATTAGCATGATAAATGGTTCTCTACCCCTTCACTTTCAATTTGGAGGTGTCTTTGGGTCTTAAATGTGTGTCTTGTAAGCAGCATATCAATGGGCCTTGTTTTTTGACCCATTCTGATACCATATGCCTTTTGACTGGAGCATTTAGTCCATTTACATTCAGAGTAATTATTGATGGATATGCATTTACTGCCATTGTATTACTGTAAGGTTGCTGTCCCTCTAGATTGTCTCTATTACTTTCTAGTCTTTGTTGCTTTTGGTTCTTTCTTTCCTGCTCAAAGTGTCCCCTTTAATATTTCTTGCAGAGCCGATTTAGTGTTCATGAACTCCTTTAGTTTTTGCTTGTCTTGGAAACTCTCTATCTCTCCTTCTATTCTGAATGACAGCATTTCTGGATAAAGTATTCTTGGCTACGTATTTTTCCCATTTAGCATATTGACTATATCATGCTGCTCTCTTCTGGCCTGTCAAGTTTCTGTGGATGGGTTTGCTGCTAACCGTATTTGTTTACCCTTATAGGCTAAGGACATTTTGTTTCTAGCTGCTTTCAGAATTCTCTTTATCTTTGTGTTTTGCAAGTTTCACTATGATATATCTTGGTATTGACCTGTTTTGTTGATGTTGAGGGTAGTTCTCTTTGCCTCTTGGACTTGAATGCCTATTTCCTTTCCCAGATTAGGGAAATTCTCAGCTATAATTTCTTCAAATAAACCTTCTGCCCCTTTTTCCCATTCTTCTTCTTCTGGGACTCCTATGATATGGATATTTTTGCCCCTTAGGAAATCACTGAGTTCCCTAAGTCTATGTTCATGATCTAATAGTTTTCTTTTCCTCTTTTTTTCAGCTTCATTATTTTCTGTAATTTTTCTTTTATATCATCTATTCATCGCTCTGATTCTTCCATCCTCGTGGTGATTATATCCACTCAGTTTTGCATCTCAGTTATAGCATTTTTTTAATGTAAGCCTTACTACTTTTTAGGTCTTTTATATCTGCAGCAAAGTTTTCTCTGGTGTCTTCTATGCTTTTTACAAGCCCAGCTAGTATTCTTATGACTGTTGTTCTAAAATCTTGTTCCGTTATATTGCTTATATCTGGTTTGAGCAAGTCCTTGGCTGCTATTTCTTCTTGATCTTTCTTTTAGGGAGAATTCCTTCATCTTGTCATTTTGGCTAAGTTTCTGTCTCTCGCATATTATGAAGTATTATGTTTCCTGCTCCTGAGAGTAATGCTATATTAAAAATGGGTCATACACTTTCCAGGGCCTGGCACTTCAGGAAGTGTTTCTAATGTATGCTGCCTGCACTCTGTTGTTGTGTCTTAGCTGCTCCTTCCCACAGGTCAGTCATCTACGAAGTTCCTCCTTGCTTGCAGTAGGGAGTGTTTGGGCCTTTAACTAGGTGTGCTTTGATTTGTTTGTTAAGATAAGCCTCATAAAAGAAAAAAATAAAAAAAAAACTGGTCCAAAAAAGAAAGAGAAAAGGAAAAGGAACAAAAAAAGCAAACAAACAACTATAAACTTGATTCAAAAAAAAAAAAAAGACAGAAAAAAGAAGCCTAATTCAAAACATGAGAAAAGGGAACAAACAAACAAAAACCTATAAGCCTGATTTCCAAGAAAAAAGGAAAAAAACAGTAAGTACATGCAGGGGGTCTGTGTTGTTGCTGTGGGAGAAAGTCCCACTGGGCTGGCTCAGTCAGACCTGCCCTAGTAAAGCTGCCCCTGCAGGCCACAGGGGGGTGGGGCTTCATGTAAGAGCTCCAGCCTCTACTGGGAGCACTGTGTTTCTCTCTCAAGTGCAACAGTACTGGTGGGCAAGGGGGCAGTGAGGTGGTAGAAGGTGGCATCACTCTGCCCTCTTGTCCCTGGAGAGGGGAACTGGGAGCCGCTGCTGTTCAGGGGGCCCTTACAGAAAAGTGAATGATCTCCATTTCTGTGGCCCAAGCCTCTTATCAGATCCCTGCCCTCAACCTGTCTATCCCTGGGCCTTTGGCAAGTCCAGCACCACAGTACTCCTGTGCTTTATCTCCGGTGTGCCGCTGGGATTCAAAATTCCAAATCTTAAATAACCCGGCAAGGCATGAACCAGCTCTCCTCCCCCTGAGGACAGCCTTGCAGTGCTTTGCCCAGCGCTGCTCTGTCCCAGAAAAGCAGTTCCACGGCCATGATGTTGTCTGGAGATTATGGTGCAGTGCAGTGAAAAGCTGTGAATGGGTTATCTGCCCTCTACGCTCACAGTTCTCCTGTGTTTTATCTCTGGTTGGGGGGGCTAGGATTCAAAACTCCAAATCTTAAATGACTAGCAAGGCATGGACCTGCTCTCTTCCCCTGGAGGAGAACTTCGCAGCACTGCCCCCAGCGTTGCTCTGTCCCAGAAAAGCACTCGCATGGCCATGAACGTGCCTGGAGTCTATGGTGCAGCACAGCAAAAAGCTGCAATCATGTTATCTTCTCTGCACGTGCGTCTGTCCCCTGCTGTTGAATGGCTGCTCAGTGGCACCCACTGGGTCTGTCGTTCTTGGAAGGAGGACGTTCTCTCCCAGCACAACCGAGGGGAATCCCCACACCAGGCTGTCCACCATCCACTCCTGGGCCTCCGACCTCCCTTCCCCAGGGCACTGCTGCCCGCCCAGCTTGATTCCAGTGAATGGTGTGGACTTCTAAAACCTCAGAATTTGGGTTCCACAGTTTACAAAAAACTTGCAATAGTCAGTTCCTCTCGATTCCTGAGTCAGTGGTCCTGGGGGAGTGTTTTTCTTGCCTGATCCCAATACTCTCTCTCCAACCCCCCCATCCTCTCCGTAAAAAGGGCTCCCACCCGCTCCATGGCACTGCGGCTTTTCTCTCCCCTAATTCATGTCTCTGAACCTTGCAGCTGCCATGTTCTTTCCCTCTAACTGTGTAGACTGTTTTCTTAATCCTCAGATGGATATCCTAGTTGTTCAAAATAATCTAATGCTGATCTAGCTGTGTTCAAAGGAGGAACAAACCCAGGGTTCTCCCACTAATCCGCCATCTTAGTTCTTCCTTGGGAAATATGATCTTGATCTGAGGTGACCGTGTGTTTTACAAAACAGAGGGAGAATGGATGTTGCAAGTACAAGTAGCAGTCTCTGCCTTAGGCCTTAACATCCACGTTATTTCCAGGAAGACATTTCCCAAGCAGATTGCTCACTTTCTATGAGGAACCATTCTTAGCATGTTAGCCTGGGCAAAAGAGTCCGAATACACTTATCTGAGCCTGAGATAGTTGTTTCTGTTTAGGTGGCCATCTTGAAACAGAAGCTTCCCTCAGTGATTTTCAAAGTGCCATGGAATTGCTTTAAGAATTTTCTAAGAAAGTGGGTATATACTATCTAAATAACTTTCTTGACCTTCATATCTGTTTTATAAATTGTATTTCCTAGAGTAAGAATTCATCTGAAGAAAGCATTATTCTGTGGAAGTTTGAAGGCTATTGTCAGTATCCTCTACAGATAGCAAAGGCTCTCTAGTTGGGGAGTGTCAGCAAATTTTGCCTCTCCCTTCTGTAGTCCTAGCACCATTGTATCATCCAGGGATCAGTTCAACTGCATTGACCCACCAGTTCCATTCCTGTTGTTATTTTTTTTTTTTTTTAAAGATTTTATTTTATTTGTTTGAGAGAGAGAATGAGCATGAGAGGGGGGAGGGTCAGAGGGAGAAGCAGACTCCCTGCTGAGCAGGGAGCCCGATGCGGGACTCGATCCTGGGACTCCAGGATCATGACCTGAGCCGAAGGCAGTTGCTTAACCAACTGAGCCACCCAGGCGCCCCATTCCTGTTGTTATTTTTAAGACTTTCTTGGCACAACACCAAATACCTACACAAAGGAAATGCCTCTTCATTTTTCCTTTTCTATTTGGTTTAAAGATAACCAATTCAGCTTGTAGATTTTGTTGCCTAAGGTGAAACATCTTGAGCCTGTGTAACTCTTAGCTATAATAGTGCTTACCATGTTAGAGCCAAATACAACATACAGAACAACACAATTCATATGCACAGTAACTTTAATTTCTGTAACTGATCTCATCTTGTTTTATAGCTCTCATTTCTGTTAGGGTAGTTTTTGTTGTTGTTGTTGTTTGTTTGTTTTTAATCCTTAATTTTACCAGTTAAAGCTGGTCTTCTTTTCTAGTTTAAAATTGTTTTCTTGTAAATGTTTACTCAGTCTAATGACTAAACTGTCCATCAACTGACATTTGGCCTCCTTTCCTCTTCCTTCTCAAGATAGTATTGAGTGTAGGGGAAATTTAACTATAAGGTAGGTAGGGCAGGAGCCTCTGTCTTCATGTCATCCTTTGGGTTCTTGTTGTAATCCATTAAGGTGACCTTCTATTTGTCTGGTTCCTGAGAATTCTTTTTTTTTTCTTTTTAAAGATTTTATTTATTTATTCATGAGAGACAGAGAGAGAGAGAGAGAGAGGCAGAGGGAGAAGCAGGCTCCCAAGGAGCAGGGAGCCCGATGCGGGACTCGATCCCAGGACCCTGGGATCATGACCTGAGTCGAAGGCAGATGCTTAACCATCTGAGCCACCCAGGCGCCCTGGTTCCTGAGAATTCTACAGTAGGGTACATTTAGCTGTGGGATGGTCTGTATGGTCTGTATTCCACATCCCCTTTTATTTGATTTTTGTCATTGTCCTAGTATTCCTCATTACTGTCCAGCAATACTGTCATTTGCCTCTAGTTTAATGAGGTCCCTTCAGTCTGTGTTCTTTGTCTTATGACACCAATCCTGGGACTGAAAAACTATTGATTGAATGTTTTCAACAATCCGTTTCAAGGTTCATTACAGTTCTCTCTCTTTTTAAAAATATTTTATTTATTTATTTGACAGAGAGCACAAGCAGGGGGAGCGGCAGGCAGAGGGAGGGAGAAGCAGCTCCCAACTGAGCAGGGAACCCAATGCAGGACTCGATCCCAGGACCCTGGCATCATGACCCAAGCCGAAGGCAGACACTTGACTAACTGAGCCACACAGGCACCCCAATTCATTACAGTTCTTAAAAAGAAAAAGGCAACTCTCTAAGAATATTAAAGAACATCCTATTTATACCAAACAGTATCAACAAAAGATGACAAATTCCAAGCATGAGAAAATTTGTCAAAACAAAGAGCTTATATTCTTAAAGACACAAAAAGAAGACCTTGACCTCTTACCTTACATCATATACAAAAAGTTCAAAATGGGTCATATCCCTAAATATAAACAGTAAAAACAATAAAGCTTCTAGAGAATATAATAAATTCATGTCTTTGGGATGAGCAAATATTTCTTTTTTTTTTTTTAAGATTTTATTCATTTATTTGACAGAGACAGAGAAAGCGAGAGAGGGAATGCAAGCAGGGGGAGTGGGAGAGGGAGAAACGGGCCTCCCCCCAAGGAGGGAGCCCAATGTGGGACTCGATCCCAGGACCCTGGGATCATGACCTGAGCCGAAGGCAGACGCTTAACGACTGAGCCACCCAGGTGCCCTGAGCAAATATTTCTTAAGTTACAAAAAGTATGAACCATAAAAGATTAGTAAACTGGACATCATAAAAAATTCTTTCATTGTGAAACAACCGTCACATGAGCAGGTAAAAGATGATATGGGCTCCAGTGTTTTCAAAGCACCACACCTAAGATAGACCTTCCATTCCAGGAGTGGAAGCTGAGCAGAAGGAGAGAGCCCCCACCTAAGTCCCTGCATTTGCCAGGGACTTAGCCTCAGCACCAGGTAGTTGAGGGCAGGATGAGAAGTGTTGAAATCCTGTTTTTTTCAGAAAGGAAGTTCTCTGATTAGGAAGGTCGGGGAGAGGGAACTCTGTGTTCTTTGCTGCAACCTTCTGAAATGGAGTCTTTGCCTCACAGGGAGCAGCTAGGAAGGGAGTGGTCTTGGTTCAGGTACCACATATTCTAGCCTTTCTGACCAAAGTTTCATAGATTTTTCTGGAATAGATATTTTTTTAAATCTTTTTATTTATTTACTTTATCTATTTATGAGAGAGAGAGAGAGAAGAGAGCACAACAGGCAGAGTGGCAGGCAGAGGGAGAGGGAGAAGCAGCCTCCCCGCTGAGCAGAGAGAGCCCAATGCGGGGCTTGATCCCAGGTCCCTGGGAGCATGACCTGAGCTGAAGGCAGCCGCTTAACCGACTGAGGCACCCAGGTGTCCCTAGAGTAGATATTTTTTAATTTGCTGTTTGCATATGGGACATTTCCAGAGCCCTTATTTTTGTTTTTGAACTCTTCTTTGGGGGAGTGGGTCAGTGGAGTTTCTTGTGCTGTTATGCTAGAAGCCACTAACAGGTGTGCAGTTTGGGACAGCTGGAGTCTCTTTTTATTTCTGGTGTGTTAATTTTACTTTTGAGCCCAGCTACAGTATTCTGTTTTTATTTTTTATATTCCACTTATTAATACTATATGGTTGGGTTAGAGGTGGTGTGTTAAAGCCTGAACTTTGCTGTGCATCTCTTTTTTATAATTGACATATAATTGACTTACAACATCATATTAGTTTCAGGTGCACAACGTAATTATTTGATATTTGTATATTCTGTGAGATGACTGCCACGAAAAGTCTAGTTAACATCCTTCACCATATGTAGTTAAAATGTTTTTTCTTGTAATGAGAATTTTTTAAGATTTCCTCTAAGCAACTTTCAAATATGAAATACAATAATTTTAAATATAGTCATCATGCTGCATGTTACACCCCATATCTTATTTATTTTATAACTTGAAGTTTATGCCTTTTGACTCATTTTGCCCACTCCCCTCCAGTCCCATGTCTGCCATCACCAATCTGTTTCCTCTCTCTAGGAGCTTGTGTTTTGTTTTTTTGTTTTTGTTTTAGATTCCACAAAAAAATGAGATCATACAGTATTTCTTTTTCTCTGAGAAAAGGATTATCCATAGTGTCACAAATGGCAAGATTTCAGTCTTTTTTGTGGCTGAATAATATTCAATGTGTGTGTATATGTGTGTGTGTGTGGACATTTTCTTCATTCATATTAATGAATACTACTAATCTAGTAATCCATGAATCTATCAGTGGACACTTAAGATTGTTTCGATGTCTTGACTATTGTAAGTAATGCTGAAATGAATATGGGATTGCATTTTGTTGTTGTTGTTGTTGTTAGTGCTTTCATTTTCCTCAGATCAACACCCAGAAGTGGCTTGCTAGATCTTATGGTATTTTTATTTTTAATCACTTGAAGAACATCCGTACTGTTTCCATAGTGGCCACACCAATTTACATTCCCACGTTCAGATGCTCCACATCCTTACCCACATTTGGGATTTCTTGTCTTTTTTTTTTTTCCTTGATAGTAGACATTCTAGCAGGTATAATGTAATATCTCACTGTGATTTTGATTTGCATTTTCCTGATGATTAGTGATGTTGAGCATCATTTCATGTACCTCCGGCAGTCTGTATGTCTTTGGAAAATTATTCAGATTTTCTGTTCATCTCAATCAGAATTTTTTTGCTATCGAGTTGTATGAGTTTTAAAATATTTTGGATATTAGCCTTTTCTCAGATATATAATATGCAAATATTATCTCCTATTCAACAGGTTGCCTTTTCATTTTGATGTTTTCCTTTGCTGTATAGATTTTTAGTTTGATATAGTCTCATTTGTTTATTTTTACTTTTGTTGCCTTTACTTTTGGTGCCAAATTCCAAAAATTATTGCAAAGACATGTCAAGGAACTGATCAGTTGTGTTTTCTATTACAACTTTTTTGGATGGGGAATGCCTGGGTGGTTCAGTTGGTTGAGCATCCAACTCTTGATTTCTGTTCAGGTCATGATCTCAGGTTGTGAGATTGAGCCCCGTGTTGGGCTCTGCACTGGGCAGGGAACCTGCTTAAGATGTTCTCTTTCCATATCCCTCTGCCCCTCCCCCCATAAAGAAAGAAAGAAAGAAGGAAAGAAAGAAAGAAAGAAAGAAAGAAAGAAAGTTTTATGGTTTGGGTCTTACATAAAGCTTTAATCCATTTTGAGTTGATTTTTGCTTATGGTATAAGATATAGGTCCAGTTTTACTCTTTTGCATGTGACTGTCCAGTTTTCCCAACACCATATACTGAAGAGACTGTCCATTTCCCATTGTATATTGTTGGCCTCTTTGTTATAAACTAACCATGTAAGTATGGGTTTATTTCTGGCCTCTCTAATCTGTTCCATTGTTCTTTGTGTCTCTTCTAATGCCAGTGCCACACTGTTTTGATAACTATAGTTTTGTAATAGAGTTTGAGATCAGGAAATATACCTTCAGCTTTGTTGTTCTTTCTCAAGATTGCTTTTGATATTCAAGGTCTTTTATGGTTCTGTTCAAATTTTAGGATTGCTTGTTCATTCTATTTTTGTGAAAAATATCATCAGTACTTTGATAGGGATTACATTAATTCTCTAGATTGTTTTGGGAATTATGGACATTTTAACAGTATTAATTCTTATAATCCATTAGTACAAAATATCTTTCCATTTATTTGTGTCTTTTTCAATTTATTTGTTTTAATGGCTTATAGTTCTGAATGCACAGAACTTGTACTTTTTGGCTTAATTTATTTCTAGGTATTTTATTCTTTTTTTTTTTTAAAGAGCAGGGAGCCTGATGTGGGGCTTGATCCCAGGACCCTGGGATCATGACCTGAGCAGAAGGCAGACGCTTAACCATCTGAGCCACCCAGGCGCCCCGGTATTTTATTCTTTTTGATGGCATCGTAAATGGGATTATTTTCTTTATTTCTCTTGTAGTTCATTATTAGTGTATAGATATGCAACAGATTTTTGCATATTGATTTTGTATCCTGCAACTTTACTGAATTTGTTGATTAATTCAAAGTTTTTTGGTATAGTTTGGTATATATAAAATCTCTTTCATTTCTGATATATTTGTTGTCCTTCCTTTTTCTTAGACTGAAGTTTTACTAATTTTCTTTATCTTTTCAAAGAATCAGATCTTATTTTCATTCATCTTTTCTGTTGTCTTTTTAGTCTCTATTTTATTTATTTATTTTTCTGATTTTTGTTATTTCCTTCTTTCTACTAACTTTGGGTGTTCTTCTTTTTCTCATTCCTTGAGGTATAAAGGTAGGTTGTTTGAGATTTTTCTTGACCTTGAAATAAACATTTATCACTATGAACTTCCCTCTTAGAACTTCTTTTGCTGAATTCCATAAGTTTTAGTATCCTGTATTTCCATTTTCATTTGTCTCAATGTAGTTTTTTATTTCTCTTGATTTCTTTGATTCATTGGTTGTTCAGTAGCATGTTGTTTACCACATATTCATGAATTTTCTAGTTTCTTATTGTAATTGGTTTCTAGTTTCATACCATTGTGGTCAGAAAAGATGCTTGATATGACTTTAGTCTTATTAAATTTATTAAGACAATTTTTGTGTGGCCTAATCTTTGATCTGTCCTGGAGAATGTTCCATGTGCATTTGAGAAGATTGTGTACTCTGTTCTTGGATAGAATGTGTATATATCTTTTAAGTCCATCTGGTGTAATGTGATGTTTAAGGCTGATGTTTTCTTGTTGATTTGTCTCAGGCTGATGGTGTCTCAAGCAGCAAGTTTTAAAGTAAGCAAATTTTTGTAGTTCTTTGGGACTGCAAGCGTAAGCTCCAATTGCTACCAGAGCCAGGGTATCTAGAGGAGTTAATCTGGGCAGAAGCTGCAAAAATTGTAGCTACAGATGAGTGTATAAGCTCCTTTCTGGGAGATTCTGGCAAGCTGTAGCAAGGCTGAGGTAGAGTGTCTCCTGGCGAATGCTACCTAAGAGCATCTCTGTAGATGTCTAGATGTGTGCCAGACCTGAAGCCTGCCCCTCAGCCTGAAGCTCCAGGACAAGTAGAAAGGCCTCTTTCGGGTGCCTGGGCGGCTCAGTTGGTTGGGCGACTGCCTTCGGCTCAGGTCATGATCCTGGAGTCCCGGGATCGAGTCCCACATCGGGCTCCCTGCTCAGCGGGGAGTCTGCTTCTCCCTCTGACCCTCTTCCCTCTTGTGCTCTCTGTCTCCCATTCTCTCTCTCTCACATAAATAAATAAAATCTTTAGAAAAAAAAGGCCTCTTTCACAGAAATTCTGAAAATATGTTTTAGTCTTCTGTCTCTGCTGTGCCCTTAGGGTGCTAGCCTGCCCATAACTGTCTCTTTGATTGTTTCAGTCCTGTGGGACCCAGGAACATAAGCTTCCCCTGGGCACCAGAGCCTGGCAGTGAAGGGGCATCCCCTGCATGGCAGCAGAAAAGACCAGAGCACCAGAAGTAAAATCACTTTATCAGATGTGTGTAAAAGTTCCCTTCCAAAAGATACCGGTGCTCTGGTGCATGGTAGATGGAGAGTAGAAAGATAGTGCCCATCTTTCAAGGTTTCTGGAAAGGATTACAGATAGCCCGGAGATGTGTTTTGAATTAGAAACCTGCCCCTCAGGTTGCAGCTGTGATGATAAACTAATAGGCCTTGCTGACAGAAGATAGAACTCCTGGCTCCTTTGCCTTTTTCTGTGCCCTGAGAATGGAAGCTACTTAAGAACTCCTTCTCCATTGCTTAGTTTCCTGTTGGAACTGTGACCATAAGCCCCACTGACTACCAGAGCCAGGTGATGTAGAGGTGAACCCTGATGGCAGCCACAAAAACTGGGTGCTAGACAGGACATAAGCTCCTTTCTGGGAGATAACAGTGAGCTGGAGTGAGGCAGAGAGAGACCACAAAGATTTCATTTACTGGCCTCCGTTCCCTGAGAGCTTCTCCATAGGACCCTAGATGAGTGCCAAAGCAAAAGCCTGGCCTCTCAGGCCTAAGCTTCTAAACAAGCAGTTAAGCCTCCTTCCCAGAAAGACTGCTGTGTGTTGGTGGGGGAGTATGGGGGTGGGGGGGTTGATCATCTGCTCATCTGCTCTCTGTGTAGTGCCCTGGGAGTGGTAATCTGCCAAGAATGGTCTCTCTAATTGTTACAGTCCCATAGTACCCAGGAACACAACCTCCCCCCGCCCCAGTCTCCATGGTCAGGCTAAGAAAGAGCATCCCCTGGGTGACGTTCATAAAAACTGGTGTACCAAAAGGTATAACAGTTCCCCTCTGGAAGATAATGGTACTCTTCATTGCAGCAGAGGGAGAATGTGTAGATGGTGCCCACCAGCTAGAGCAAGGCTGAGGGGTTTGTAAAGGTGGTGCCCACTGGAAAGAAAAAAAAGATGATGCCCACAGTTTACAGAGCAGCAAAGAGGGGTGTAATGATGCTGCCCACTTTGGGGGTAGGGAAAGGCCTAGGCTTTTGAAAAAACTCAGGAATGCAATGCATTGTGGTGCTTTTAGATTAGCAAATGAGATTCTTCCACATAAAATTTGGGCATGAACAGTTGCTTCTGAGCCTGGGTGTGGGACAGATAAGTCTGAGTGTATCAGTCCTTTAAGACTCATTTTTCAGATCACTGTCGGTTTGTATGTCTTGTATATATGGGCCCCCATTGTTTTTCAAAGCTAGATGTTTTGGGGGGCTCATCTCTTAGGTGAAGGTCTTAAAAGTTGAAGTGCCCCATTTGGGTTTCAAACCGTTCTCTCTTTAGGGAGAAGCTGTGGGTTTTGAGTTCCCTCCCAAGTGTATGTTGTAAGCCAGGGGTTGGTTTTATGGTGAGCATGTGTTTCAGTCTTTCCTACCTGCTTTGATGTGGTATTTTTCTCATTTGCCTGATGTGTAGCTGTTGCTTAGCTAGTTTTTAGTTTTTTTCCAGAGGGAATTGTGCCATGTGTAGCTGTAGATTCAATGTGTCCATGAGAGGAGGTCAGGATCTTTCTACATTGCCATCTTGAAGAAGAACCTCACTATGCATCTTTATTTAAAAATCTGGGTCAGTTTCTTCACATTTCTATAATGTGGCTCTCAATACAAGTCTCAATAGGGGCTTAGAAGGGATTTAATTGGCTATTTTTTATAGAGTGTCTGGCACATAGCCTGGTTTACTGTAGCAATAAAAATTAAGTCCTGGCTCTTCATTCCTAGTCCGGCTCCACTTCCACTTCTCAACATGGTTACCCTCATTAAGGATATTTCAGTGCCTAAATCCTGATTGGTGATGGATAGACTCCAGAGTGGCTTCCATCATCCTCATCTCCTGGCATTCATGCTGTTCTTTGATCCCTTCCCCTGAGCATGGGCAGGATGAGAGATTTGCTTTTGACAATTAGAATTTCTTAAAGGTGATGGAATATGCATGGTGTGTGTGATTACATTACATACAGTTGTAACATTGACCTTGCAAGGAGATTCTTTATCCCTTGCTGACTTTGAGGAAGCAAGAGGCCATTTTGGGAAGACACACATGGCAAGTAACTGAGGTCCTGAGTCTGATAGCCTGCAGAATAATGAATGTTGTCTACAAGCACTTTGAAATGGATCCTTCCCCAATTGAGCCTCAGATGAGACCCCAGCCCTGGCTGATACTTTCATTTTAGCTATGTAATGTCCTAAACCATTCCCAGACCCTTGATACACAGAGTCTATGAAATAATGTGTATTGTTTTAAGCTGCTAAATTCTGTCAGTAATTTTGTGCAGCAATAGGTAACTAATACGATGTTTATTTGTGCAAATAATTACATTTTATTTTTTTTTAAAGATTTTATTTATTTATTTGACAGAGAGAGACATAGCAAGAGCAGGAACACAAGCAGGGGGAGTGGGAGAGGAAGAAGCAGGCTTCCTGCGGAGCAGGGAGCCCAATGTGGGACTCGATCCCAGGACCCTGGGATCATGACCTGAGCCGAAGGCAGACACTTAACGACTGAGCCACCCAGGCACCTGCAAATAATTACATTTTTAAAGGAAAAGTGTTTTATAAGGTTGTGAATTCTTTAAATTGTGGAGAAACAAGAGTTTACTGCTTTATTGATGATACTGTTGAAAACATTTCTCAAAGGCAAAGAGGTTAGTTTTTGTCATTGTGTGGGCTAATAGCTGATGCTGAATATACTGGTCTCATAGTTCCCTGTTAAAATTTAAGAGGTTTCAGGTATCTTGTTAGGAACATTTTGCAGTGGTATTTCCACATACTGCAGTTTTGGGGTGTGTGTATGTGTGTGTGTGTTTGGGGGGGGTTAAAAAATGTAACATAAAATCTACCATCTTTACCTTTTTTTTATTTTTTTTTAAAAATTTTATTTATTTATTTCAGAGAGAGAGAATGAGAGATAGAAAGCACGAGAGGGAAGAGGGTCAGAGGGAGAAGCAGACTCCCTGCTGAGCAGGAAGCCCGGTGTGGGACTCGATCCCGGGACTCCAGGATCATGACCTGAGCCAAAGGCAGTCGCTTAACCAACTGAGCCACCCAGGCGCCCCATCTTTACCTTTTTAAAGTGTATAGTTCAGTAGTGTTAAGTATATTCACCATGTTGTGAAACAGAGCTCTGGAACTTTTCCATCTTATAAAACTGAAACTCTGTGGGGTGCCTGGGTGGCTCAGTCGTTAAGCATCTGCCTTCAGCTCAGGTCATGATCCCAGTATCCTGGGATCGAGCTCCACATCCGGCTCCCTGCTCAGCGGGAAGCTGGCTTCTCCCTCTTCCACTCCCCCTGCTTGTGTTCCCTCTCTTGCTATCTCTCTCTCTGTCAAGTAAATAAATAAAATCTTTAAAAAACAAATAAATAAAACTGAAACTCTGCACTCATTCCACAACTCTTCTTTTCCCTAGCCCCAAGTAACCACCATTCTACTTTCTGTCTCTATGGATTTGACTAGTTTAGCTACCCCATATAAGGGGAACCATACAGTATTTGTCTTTTTCTGACTGTCTTATTTCATTTAGCATAATGCCCTCAAAGTTCATCCATGTTGTAGCATGTGATAAGATTTCTTTCCTATTGAAGTCTGAATACAGCTTTTTTATGTTTTTAATTACAAAATATTTCAAGCATAATGAAAAGTATTAAAACACTTTAAAGATTTTTTTATAATAAGAAATGCTAACTACAAACAACCTGAAGCTCTCTGTGACTCAGAAATATATGAAATGGAATAATAGAATACTTTGAGTAAGCACATATTGGTAGAGAAAATAAGTGATTTATTTTTCACATTTCTTGCTAGATAATTCTATAAAGAGTGTTTGGTAGAGACAACAAAAATGTAAAATATCTGAAATACACATTATCACCTATATTTTATTAAGAATTAATTCATACTCTTTCACAAAGTAACTGATAAACCAATAATAAAATAGCTACATCTTTATAATTACATAAAAATACAGTTAAACAGAACACAGAAGAAAGATAATATTTTGGTAATAAGCATATTGGGGTATATAAAGTATTAGGCTTCATTCCTGTTGTTAACTTACACAAATGCAAAATAAACATGAGAAAGAGTAACCATTTTGAAATACCATTCTTATCATACTTAAGAAACATGTTAAGCATAAAGTCAAAATGATCTGATAAATCAATGTCTTATCATTTAGCATACCCATTTATAAATTTTATTCCACTTACAGTTGCAGTAATTTCATGGAGCAAATATAGAAGAGAATTCATCTGGGGTTGCCTGGGTGGCTCAGTTGGTTAAGCAACTGACTCTTGATTTTAGCTCAGGTCATGATCTCAGGGTTGTGAAATCGAGCCCCACATTGGGTTGTGTGCTGGGCATGGAGCTGTGTGCTAGGTGTCTCTCTCCCTCTACCCTCCCCATCGCTCACTCTGTTTCTCTCTTTCTCTCAAAAAAAAAAAAAAAGAAAAAGAAAATTCATCTGCAAACTCTTCTGTTTTCCACATTTCTCTCCTTCCAATTGATCTCCTTTCCCCCTTACTATTCTAAGTTCCTTTCAAATGGAGCCATAGAGAATTATTTTTTCTAGAGGAAATAAGTCACTTCTCAGGATTACTATAGAAATGTACAGATTCAGTTAAAAAAATAGTGTCAAAAGATGATCTTTAGATATATTAGAAGACAAAGAACCCAAATATGAAATCCTTTACTTTATAAGATTACTTAGTTTATTGGCTCAGTTTTTTATTTTGACTTTTTATTTTAGTGTTTTTTCTAATAAAATATATTATGCAGTTTTACACAGACCATCACAAAGCTGAAGAAAGAAAGTCAACTGTTGTCTTAAATTGATTATTATAGTAACTGTTTATAGGTAAGTTCGTTTCTTATGAAAATTTCTTACCATTTTTTAAATGGTCTGTATAGAATTTTAAAATTATTTATGTATTTTAGAGAGAGACAGAGAGAGTATGAGTGGGGGGAGAGGCAGAGGAGCAGGGAGAGGGACAGAATCTCAGGCCGACTTTGCACTGAGTTTGGATTCCGAGGTGGGGCTCGATCCCGCAACCCTGAGATCAGGATCTGAGCTGAAATCAAGAGTCAGACCTTTAACCCACTGTGCCACCCAGGTCCCCCAGTCTGTATAGAATTTTTAGAAATTATTTCAACCATGTCCTAAAGCACTTGGCTCATGATTATACTGATTAACAAAAATACATTTTTTAGAAATAAAATGTGTTACTGGTAGGCAGCTAGCTACATGGCCATTTATATGTTTTTATGTAGGAATTAATGCAAGAGATTTTCTAAGGTGGCCTCCTCTGCACTCTAAGCTTTTACTTTTTGAAAAATGCATAAGTACTTTCCTTTGGAAATTATGTAGCCTACACATATTTTATAAAAATCACAGAATGTGGGAATATGGACAATCTGAGAACATCAGAAACATGATGTTCGATATCATATGGTCTAAAATAGATAAGGCTTCTTCCAGATATCCTGTAGATTGCTCAACAGTCGAATTGCCTTTTTGTCTTCTTCTAATGACAGTCATTCAAAGAACTGTGTTTATTAATTGCGCACTACATGAATAACTCTGTGGCAGGTATTTGAGGAGACTATGAAATCCCTTAAAAAGGGAGACTTCATATTATAAGCCCCTTGAGGTTTTCATAATCTAATACCATGCACTAAGGATATAGTAAATATAACTTGATGTAGAGGGCACTAAAACACATTCCATTTCCTTAGTGTGTGTGCGTGTGCATGTGAATATAATAGAAATAAAAGAAATAACAGGAACTAGGGGATTGTTGGAATGAGATTTGAATGTTATTTTGGAAGAAAGATGCTTTCCAGTTGGGAAAAATAGTAAGCATGTGAACTAGGAGGATGGCAAGCAGTTGCTTGAATATGGAGACATTGGGTATAGGATCTGAAAGCATATGATTGAAAGTTTGAACGTGGTGTTTGAAAAACCAATATAGGCAGAGATAGGACTAAAGTTATACTTCAAGAGAATGTTTTTGTGGTTATGATTCAGATAAACTGCTTGAGGAAGAGGCTTTGGGAAAGGAGGCTGGTACATTGTGGGTTTTAAAAGTGACTAAGACCTGTACCTGGGCTATAGCTGTAAAATTAAATTGAAATTTTCAGATGACCCTCAAGGGGCTATGTCACTCCATTCAACTCAACATCTAAATGCTGTATTTAAAAATCCTTAGGGAAAAGATTTCTAAACATTTGTCTGTTGTCATAGATACTTTAAGACTAAGAAGAAAAAAAAATAATTCAAAGGGAACACGAGATGGCAGCAGTTATATCATATAAAGAGAACAACTGAGGAAAGAAAAACATTTGAAATTATTTTTAAAGTAAAAAATATGTAGCACTTTATTCTTTATGTGGTATATTCCTTTTCATTTCAGAGATTACTCAGTTTATTGGTTTCATGCTTCACAGCACATCTGAGGTTCATTCTGACTGTAGTAAAAATCCTACTCCATTACATGTGATTATTTCCTAAAATAAAGCTGTTGCTGTTTTCTGCAGATTACGGTTCCTCTGTGTTATCTGTGGCAGAAGAGTTCTGGATGGTGCAAAATTGTTTTAAATGTTCCAGCATCGCTTTTTCTTCCTCTTCCAATCTCTCATCCTTCCTCATTTCCCATCTAAAAGAAAAATCACATCTTAGTATTTTTGAACTTCCAAACACTCAGTTATTCAAGGCTCGAATATGTGTAGTCAACACTCAGTTATTCAAGGCTCGAATATGTGTAGTCACTGGTTTACTGAGACATCTATATCTCCTTGTTTATTCTTTTACTGACTCCCTCTTGGGCACCAAATTTCACTGGCACTGCTCCTGCAGAATGGGCCAGAAAAATGCGAGAGGAAAGTAGAGTCAAACCAGTTCCAGTCTAGGGTAAAGTTTTAAAGTATTGTTTTAAATATGTTAATTTTAAAAATTTAGATGCCTTACTAGGATATACATGCATATAAATAAAACCTAGAACTAGCAATTAATAAGCAAATATTTTGCATAGTATTTTTCTCACTGATCAGTATATCGGTGGCTTTAAGTTGCAGAGAGATTTGCCAGGAAGACCTCAGCAGCAAGAAGAATTATCAAGCTAAACTGAACATACCTTAAAGGGAGGTCAGTCTATTCCTAGAAATAGTATCAGCTTTGAAGTAATCGAGTTAAAACGACACAAGAAAAGTAGCAAATTGTTTGCAAAATTCCATAGGGAATTGGCTAAAAAAGAGAGATTAAAGACTCTAAATTGAGTGATTGGGAGATATTTAACGAAGTGTCAGAATATGGAAGTGTATATGAATATAATCTTCAAAGTAAATAGCACAATAACCCAATATGATTAATTTCTCTTTCTCCTTCCTTCCTCATATATGCCACTTCCTCAGGTCTGGCCAGGGCACACATGACCTAGCAATCCAACAGTGAATCATCTACCTATATTTTCTTTGTTTTCCTCACTCCTAATTCTACCAAGCCCCAAGCCATCCACCATGATATACTGTCACAAAAGGATTTTAAATCCAATGTTTTAATCCTAAAAAGCTATATCCTGGAAGACCCTCAGCTCTAAGGGGATAGAATTTCTAACAACAAACAAGGAGTTATTCACTGAATGTCTTCCAGAAACCCACTATTTTATTATAGCCAGAACTCCTGGATCTATCATACCTGAAGAAAGTATATTGAGTTTGGAGTGGGATCTTTCTGGTTTTCTTCACTGAAAAGAAAGCAGGGGCACTGTGTTTTCCAGAACCTCCTATTAGGATCCTTGTTCCCAAACATAGGTTTTCTTGGAGTGTTGAGCTCACTATGCCCTGACCAATCCAGGGAGGTAGTTTATATAAAGAAGGAAGAAAGAGTGGAGAGAAAGAATTATCTGAGAAATTAGACCTGGGTTTAATTTAATTTAATTTAATTTACATTTCTTCAGACTTCTTCATTGTCTGCCTGGGATTCTCCTCATCTCCTAGCCCCAGTCTTGGCTGTATCTAAAAACTGTTATTAATGGTTGTCTTAATTTTTCTATATGTTCCCATATAGTCAGAGTTTTAGGTTATTGGTCATATAGGTTTTAATAACAACTTGAAGGATAAAGAGATTTTTCACAACTACACTGCTTGGTCATGTGACAAGGGGCAATTCTCCTTAGGTCAGTATTTTGAAATTTAAAATTTAGCCCATAAAGTTACCTTCTACTGTTTTCATGGAATTTTAAAGATCAAAAACTGTCACTACCCATTTTATATAGGTGAACTTGGGCATCATTAATTTGCATGTTAAATTGAATTTCTTCCAGGAAAATATTAATAACAGAAAATACTTAGGCATTGTTTTAAACCCTTGACATATCACTCTTTAAATCCATACTAGAAAAGGTGGTTATTCCCATTCTACAGAGGAGTAAACTGAGATACAGAATGTTAATATCACTTGCCCAGGTGTCTTTGGATTGAAATCAGGGACCAGACTCTAGAGTCTGTACTTAGAAATGCAACACTCACCATGTTTTAAAACCATTTACAGTTATCATTAATTAATGTTAAAAGTAGTTTGAGTATTTTATTTCCTGAAAAATGTTGCCCAAATTGGACTATATATTTAAAAAAAAGAATTCTCTAAAATTCATGTAAATACATGAAATCCAAACATGAAAAATTAGTTTTACCTTTTTTATTCCATGGAAAGGTGCTAATATTGTACTGAGTAAATGAATTATTTCATGAATGTCAACAGAAGAAAATATGTAATATGCACATAAATATTTTGATCATTGTCTCTCCTTATGAAAATTGAAAGCACGATCTCTGCTTCATTTAAGTTTCTGTATAATTAATGTAATTTAAATGTATTATATACATAATAGAATCCAAGATAAGGATTTTGAAGCTTCATGTGAATTGTAGGCACCTCACAGTGTAATTGAGCTGTTAGTAATTAATGATATTAAGCAACATAATTTATCTACCACAGCCTTCTTACATTTGCTTTGTGCTTATTAAGAAGAAATCATTTCCTATGAGAAGAAATCATTTCATATGAGAATAAGAAATTTTGACAAAGACAGGAGAAAAAATAATATTACAACTACATTTTCTCTAATAATTTTACTTTATTGAATAAAACATTAGGAATTTGAAATGTATGTTTATTTACCTCAAGCCCTGTTTTATTTCAAATCTATAATTTTTTTTGAAGTACAATTGACATTATATTAGTTTCAGGAGTACAACATACTGGTTTCATATTTATGTACATTACAAAATGATCACCAAGATGACTCTAGTTACCACCTTTCACCATAAAAGACTGTTATTACAATATTGTTGACTATATTTCCTCTGCTGTAAAATACATCCCCATGACTTATTCTATAACTGGAAGGTCGTATCTTAATCTCTTTCAATTATTTTATCAATGTCTGCACTCTCCTCCCCGCTGGCAACCATGTTTGTTCTCTGTATCTATAAGTCTGTTTCTGTCTTGTTCATTTGTTTTGCTTTTTAAGTTCCACGTGTAAGTGAAACCATATGATATTTGTCTTTCTCTGACTTGTTTCACTCAGCATAACATCCTCTAGGTTTGTCCATGTTGTCACAAATGGCAAGAATTCATTTTTTTAATGGCTGAGTAATATTCCATTGTACATATACAATGTATACCACATCTTTACCCATTTGATCTATCTCTGGACCACTTAGGTTGCTTCCTTATTTTGGCTATTGTAAATAATACTGCAGTAAACATAGGGGTGCAGATATCTTTTCAAATTAGTGTTTTTGTTTTTTCCCCGATAATACCCAGAAGTGGAATTGATGGATCATATAGTTCTATCTTAAAATTTTTAAGGAACCTCCATACTGCTCTTCATAGTGACTTCACCAGTTTGCCTTCCCACCAACAGTGCAAGAGGATTCTCTCTCTCTTTTTTTTTTTCCTCTACATTCCTGTCAACATTTTTTTTTTCTGGTCTTTTTGATAGTAGCCGTTTTGACAGGTGTGAGGTGACATCTCATTGTGGTTTTGATTTACATTTCCCTGATGATTAGTGATGTTGAGTATATTTTCATGTGCCTGTTGGCCATCTGTATATGTTTGGAAAAATGTCTATTCAGGTTCTCTGCTCATTTCTTAATCAGAGTTTGCTTTTTTGATAGTGAGTTTTGAGGTTTTTTTTTTTTAATATATTGGAGACATTATTTTCAAATGTCTTCTCCCATTCAGTAGGTTGCCTTCTTGTTCTGTTGGTTTTAGTTTGATGCCATTTTTATTCATTTTTTTAAAGTTTTTTTTAAGGTAATCTCTATACCCCACATGGGGCTCCAATTCACGACCCCAAGATCAAGAGTTGCATGCTCTTGCAACTGAGCCAGCTAGGCGCCCCATATAGTGCCATTTTAAAATTTTTGCTTTTGCTGTCCTTGTCTGAGGAGGCTGATCCAAAGAAAAATACTGCTAAGATAGATGTCAGAGAGCTTACTGCCTATGTTTTCTAGGAGTTTTATGGTTTTATGTCTTACACTTAAGTCTTTTATTCATTTTGGGTTTATTTTTGTATATGGTGTTAGAAAGTGGCCCAATTTCATTGTTTTGCCTGTAGCTGTTCCTGTTTTCCCAGCACCATTTATTGAAGAGATCCTCTTTTCCCCACAGTGTATTCTTATCTCCTTAATCATAGATTAATTGACCATATAAGCATGGCTTAATTTCTGGGATGTCTATTGTTTTCCACTGATTTGTGTGTGTGTGTGTGTGTGTGTGTGTGTGTGTGTTTTGCCAGTACCATACTGTTTTGATTACTAAAGCTCTGTAGTCTAGTTTAAATTAAGTAGCATGGTACCTCCAGATTTATTCTTCTTTCTCAAAATTGCTTTGGCTACTTGGGGTCTTTTGTGGTTACATACAAATTTTAGGATTATTTGTTCTTGTTATGTGAAAAGTGCCTTTGGTATTTTAATAGGGATTGCACTGAATCTTTAGATTGCTTTGGGTAGTATGGACATTTTAACAATATCAGTCCTTCCAATCCATGAGCATGGTGTATCTTTCCATTTATTTATGTTCTTTTCAGTTTCTCTCATCACTATCTTACAGTTTTCAGAGTACAGGTCTTTCACCTCTGTCTAAATTTATTCCTAGGTATTTTACGCTTTTTGATGCAGTTGTATATAGGATTGATTTCTTTTTCTTATAATTTGTTATTAGTGTAGAGAAACAACAGATTTCTGTATATTAATTTTATATCCTGCAACTTTACTGACTCCACTTGTTAATTATAATAGTTTTTTTTAGTGGAGTCTTTCCATTTTTTTATATATAGTGTTAAATCATCTGCCAAGAGTGTCAATTTTGCTTCTTCCTTTCCAATTTTGATGCCTTTTTTTTCCCCTAAATTCTACGGCTAGGACTTCCAATACTATGTTGAATTAAAGTGGCACCCTTGTTTTTTCCTGTACTTAGAGGAAAAGCTTTCAACTTTTTACCATAGATTATTATATTAGCTTTGAATTTATCACATAGGGCCTTTATTATGTTGAGGTACATTCCCTCCATACCCACTTTGTTGAAAGTTTTTATTATAAATGGGTGTTGAATTTTGTCAAATGCTTTTTCTGCAACTATTGAAATGATATGATTTTTATCTTGCATTTTGTTAACATGGTTTATCACATTGATTGATTTGTTACTGTAAACTACCCTTGCATCCCTGGAATAAATTTCATTGGATTATGGTGTATGATTCTTTTAATATATTGCTGAATTTGGTTTGGTAATATTTTGTTGAGGATTTTTGCATCTATATTCATTGTGCATATTGCCTTTACTTTTTTTGGAAGTCTCTCTGTCTTGTTTTGGTATCAGGGTAGTACTGGTCTTGTAAATTTAGCTTGGAAGTATTCCTTTCTTTTTCAATTTTTTGGAATAGTTTAAGAAGGATCAGTATTAAGTCTTCTTTATATGTTTGGTAGGGGTTGCGTGTGTGGCTCATTGGGTAAGTGTCTGCCTTCGGCTCAGGTCATGATCCCAGGGTCCTGGGATCGAGTCTCACATGGGGCTCCCTGCTCAACAAGGAGTCTGCTGCTTCTTCTTCCTCTACCCCTTCCCCCTGCTTGTGCTCTCTCGTGCATGCATGTGCATGCTCTCTCAAATAAATCTTTATAATAAATAAATAAAATTGTTATAATACATACATACATACATACATACATATATATTTGGTAGAATTCACCAGTGAAGCCCTGTCATCCCAGACTTTTATTTGTTGGAATTTTTTTTTGAATACTGATTCAATTTTTTTTAAAGATTTTATTTATTTGAGAGAGAGAGCATGTGAGAGAGAGAGAGAGCATAAACAGTGGGAGGGGCAGAGAGGAAATGGGAGCAGGGAGTCCAACACAGCTGATCCCAGGACTGTGGGATCATGACCTGAGCTGAGGGCAGATGCTTAACCACCTGAACCACCCAGGCACCCTGAATACTGATTCAATTTTATTGTTAGTAATTAGTCTATTCAGGTTTTCTATTTCTTCATGATTCAGTCTTAGAAGATTGTATGTGTCTAGGAATTTATCCATTTCTTCTAGGTTGTCCAATTAGTTGGCATTTAATTAATTGTTCATAGTAGCCTCTTATGATCAACTGTATTTCTATGGTATAGGTTGTAAATCTCTTTCATTTCTGATTTTATTTGGGACCTCTTTTTTTTTAAGATATTTATTTATTTATTTGACAGAGAGAGAAAGAGCACAAGTAGGGAAGAGGAAGAGGGAAAGGGAGAAGCACGTTCTCCGCTGAGCAGCGAGCCCTATGTGGGGCTTGATTCCAGTATTCTGAGATCATGACCCAAACCTAAAGCAGACGCTCAACCAACTGAGCCACCCCAGGTGCCCCTGGGACCTCTTTTTTTCTTGATGAGTCTAGCAAAAGGTTTATGAGTCTTATCTTTTCAAAGAATAGCTCTTAGTTTCATTGATCTTTTTTTTTTCTGTGTTTATTTCCTCTCTGAACTTTATTATTTCCTTCCTTCTACTAATTTTGGGCTCTGTTTCCTCTTTAGGTATAAAGTTAGATTGTTTGAAATTTTTCTTTCTTGAAGTAAGCTTCTCTGTGAACTTCCCTCTCAGAACTGCCTTTGCTTCATCCCTTAGATTTTGGAACAGTGTGTTTCCATTTGTCTTAAGGTATTTTTAAATTTTCTCTTTGGTACCTTCATTAACCCATTGGTTATTTAATATCATGTTGTTTAGACTATGTGTTTTTGTTTTTTTCTAGTTTTCTTCTTGTAATTGATTTCTTATTTTATCCCATTGTGGTCTGAGAAGGAACTTGATATAGTTTCAGTCTTCTTATATTTATTGAGGCTTGTTTTATGGTCTAACATGTGGTCCTTTCTGGAGAATGTTCCATGTGTACTTGAAAAGAATGTGTATTCTGTTGTTTTTGGATAGAATGTTATATTCCATCTGGTCTAATGTGTAATTTAAAGCCAATGTTTCCTTGTTGATTTTCTGTCTGGATGATCTATCCAATGATCTAAATGCAGTATTAAAGTCCCCACTACTATCAATTTCTCCTTTTATGTCTGTTAATATTTGCTTTATATATTTAGGTGCTCCTATGTTGGCTGCAGAGGTATTTGTAATTGTTATATATCCTTGTTGGATTGATGCATTTATAATTATATAATGCACTTCTATTTTGTTGCAGTGTTTTAAAGTCTATTTTCTGTGATATAAGTATTGCTACACCAGCTTTCTTTTTGTTTGTATTTGCATGAAATATCTTTTTCCATCCCTTCACTTTCAGTCTGTGTATATCTTTAGATCAAAGTGAGCCTTTTGTAGGCATTATTTAGATGGGTCTCTCTCTCTCTTTTTTAATCCTTTCAGCCAACCTTTAACTTCTGATTGGAGAATCTAGTCCATTTACATTTAGAGTGATTGTTGATAGGTATGTATTTATTCAATTTGTTAATTTTTTCTCGCTGTTTTTGTAGTGTCTTTTTGTTCCTTTCTTCTTCTCTTGCTGTTTGATGCCTTTTTTTAGTGTAATGTTTGGATTCCTTTTGCTATATTTTTTTGTGTATCTCTGGCAGGTTTTTGGTTTGTGGTTACCATGCTCCCCACCTCCAATCTCACACACACACACACACACACACACACACACACACACACACACAGTTTAAGTTGATGGTCACTCCAATTCCTTTACATTCTAAAAGCACATTTTTACTACCCCCCAACTTTTATGTTTTTGACATCATATTTTATATCTTTTTATTTTGTGTATCCCTTACCTAATTATTGTAGTTATAGTTGATTTTAGTACTTTTGTTTTTAAACTTTGTACTGGCTTTATAAATGATTGGTTCAGTACATATATTACATAATTGCCTTTACCAGAGAGATTTTTTTCTTTCATATATTATCTTATTTTTAGTTATGACTTTTTCTTTTCTGCTTTAACAATTTTCTTTAGCATTTCTTGTAAGACTGTTTCTGTGGTGATGAAATCCTTTAGTTTTTGCTTGTCTGGAATACTCTTTCTTTCTCCTTCAATTTTGACTTTTACCAGGTATAATATTCTTGGTTGTAAGTTTTTCCCTCTCGGCACTTTGAAGACATCATGCCACTCCCTTCTGGCCTGCAGAGCTTTTGCTGAAAAATCAGCAGGTAGACTTACGTGGGTTCCCTTGTATATAATTAGTTGTTTTTCTCTTACTGCTTTTAAGATTCTTTATCTTAATTTTTGGCATTTTAATTATGTGCCTTAGAGTTACTCTCTTTGGGTTAATCCTCTTTGGAATTCTGTGTTTCCTGGACCTAGATGTCTGTTTTCTTCCATAAGTTAGAGAAATTTTCAGACATTATTTCTTCAAGTAAGTTTTTTGCCCCTTTCTCTCTCTTGTTCTTCTGGACCCCATAATGTTAGTATGCTTAATGTTGTTCCTGATAGCCCTTAAAATATTCTTGTTTCTTCAAATAGTTTTTTTTTCTTTTTGCTGTTCTGATTGGGTGATTTCTACTACCTTGTTGCCAAGTCACTGATCTGTTTTTTCTGTATCTAATCTGTTAATTCCCTCTAGTATATTTTTCATTTCAGCTCTTGTATTCTTCAGCTCTGATTAGGTACTTTGTTGTATTTTCTGTCTCTTTGTTGAATTTCTCACTGTGTTCATCCTTTTCTTCTCCTGAGTTCTGTGAGCATCTATAGGACTATTACTTTGAACTCTTTATCAGGTAGATTATTTATCTCCATTTCATTGAGATCTTTTTCTGAGGGTTTTTGTTGTTGTTTTGTTTTTTTGTTGTTGTTATTGTTCCTCTGTCTCTTCATTTTGCCTGACTCTTCATTTTGCTTGACTCTCTGTGTCTCTTCATTTTGCTTGACTCTCTGTGTTTCTAAGTATTCAGCAACTCCTTGTGTAGGAGGTGTCCTCTGGGGCCCAGAAGTGTGTTCTCCCTTGGCCACCAGAATCAGGTGCTCTAGGGACATTTCCTGTGTGACCTTTGTGTGCCAGCCTGTTATGATGGTGCTGCTGCTGTGGGTCCAGTGATCAGGGCTCTTCCCTTGGCCTACCTGGCTGGGTCGCTGGGTCACTGCAGCTGCTGGTTAGGTTTCTCTCTGTGGCTCAGCTGGCTGGGGTTGCAGCAGTGTGTGGGACTCTTCACCTGATCAGGCTGACTTGGGCTGCAGTGGTGGGCAGGGCTCTCATATACCCACCCCTCATCCCCTGCCACCACAGCTGGTTGGTGCTGTGATGGTGAGTGGGACACTCTTCTGGGTGCAGCAGACATCTCTGCCAACATTAGCATGTGAGTACCAGCCTTGGCCCAAGCAAGATAGAATGTGATTGCAAAAGTGGTGTGCCTGACAGTGTTTCCATCCCTAGAGAGTCTCTCAGCAGTTTCCCACCTGACAGGGGTCCCAGGACTAGTAAGTGGTTCTCCTTCTCCTGTGTTCTGGGTGTTTTTCCAACTGGTGTTTTATCACTGGTTCTCAGGGTCAGACTGTACACAAGCCCTTTAAGTATAGGTTCTCCATACCCTATAATTATGATTTTTCTGGTTGTAAGCCCTGTTAGTTTTCAAAGCCTAGCTTTTTAGGTGTTTGTCTCTCCTATGAAGGATCTAAGGGTTGGAATGCCTGATGGAGAACTCCCAACCCTTCACTCCTAAGGGAGAAGTTCTGTGTTTTTGAGATCCCTCTCGGTTATGGATTACTGCACCTGGGTTGGGATTTTTCTTATTTTGGTAGAACTTGTGTCTGTCACTCCTACCCAGGTCAGTGCTGTCCTTCTGTCCCTCATTGTGGAGGCTCTGTTTATCCATTTTCAGGGCTTTTTCTGAGGAAATTATTCCATATGTAGTTGCATATTTGTTGTTATATATGGAAGGAGATGAACTCAGGTTCCATTCAAGATCCATCTTGAATCTTCTCTCATCTATAAGTTCTTAAGTTTATCTTTAATTCCATCATACTTTTAGGCTTTTTTTTTTAACACCGTGTAAAAACAACAAGTCAGTTCTATCAAATAACTATTGGAAAAGAAAATAATCTATCAATTTGTTAAACACAACTGTTTAAATGTCTATCCCTAGTTTATTTTAATATGTTTAAAATCTGTAGTGGAAGCATGTCCCTTTCAGAAACCAGAAAATGTTTGAACCAGTGTATTCTAGTTCTCCCTCAAGAGCATTATAGAGTATGTTTTTGTTTTTCCTGACTCTGGTAGTCTGCTCTCTTTCACTGTTGCTTAATTCTCCACCTGCCTACTATGGAAAAAGAACTGCAACCTGACCCACACTCTAGCTGTTGGCAGTGAGTTGTTGTATTTTAGTCACTAATAAGCAGCAAAATTCCATGAGACCTCACTGATCTCTACCATAATCTTAACTATCTTCTGGAATGTGCTTCATCTGTATGGCTCCTGGGTGTGTAGATGTGGGAACTTGGCCTATCCTTGACTAGGGTTCCTTTTTTCTATCCAGTAACAACAGGGACCCTCAAGCCTGGGCTGTGATACTTTAATAGAACCACTATTGACAACTTTCCTCTCCTGCACTACTTGGATTGATTTGGGAGTTCTCAGCCTTGGTGGGTCTTCCTGGATTTATACACACATTCACACCTGGACCAGAGGTATTCACCTACTTCTCTATATGTCATGTGATTATTAGCTAACATTATAGGGCTTTTTCATGTATCACTCCATGGACTAAGAGCTTTCTGTTTCTGCTTGCTTCAGTGAGCAGTGTTGGACTTGGGACCTCTAAATTAAGACCTTGAGGGGTAAAAAATTAAAACAGTCACAATATTGAGTAACTGTTCTCATCATCATTTTAGCAGAGTCTTTTATATTGGAGAACTTTGTGAATAGCTATGTGTCAGAGCCAACTAAGAGAGTCCTGCTAGGGGAGTAGTTGAGCATAAGGTATGTGCTTGGTAGGGCAGTTCTAGACTGTCATGGAAGCAATTTCTAGGGCACCCTTACTACAGCAAAGAACAGTCAGCACTAGACTGAGGAGGAGGGCAAGAATCTAGAGTGTGACAAGTTCTCTGAGGTATTTACTATGGCTTCTACTAGAAGAAAAACATCTAACATCTGTGAACTCAGTAGTATCCTGCACATAGGCTCTGGAATCACTCTGCCTTTGGGTTGAATCCATACCACCACTTAGTAATTGAATTAAGTCAGGCAAGTTTCTTAACCTCTCTGTGCCTCAGGGTTCTCATCTGTAAAATGGGGTCAGAATAGTTTGTTCGAAGCACAGCCATGCTTCTTTGTTTATATACTGCCTAAGACTGATTTCAGTCTATGTCAGAATTTAGTAGTTGTGACAGTCTGACTGAGATTACAAGTCCCATGAAGCCTAAAATACTTACTATTTGGACTTTTACAGAGAATATTTGTCAAACACTGTTCTAGAATAGTGAACCTAATTGGGTGGCACTGCCTCCCTATGGGGAAATGTGGAGAGCATTTTCAGTTGACACTGTCTAGAATGCTTCCACGACCCAAGGAACAGATAGTAAACATCTTTAATGTATAGCAATCCCAGATAATAAAGTGTTTATCTTCCCAAAATGTCAATAATATCTTTGCTGAGAAACATGTGCTCTAGAATCTCCAAAATACGGTTGGAATTTCCCTATCTAATTTGTGATTTTAATTGAAATGGTTTTAGTGTTTCACAGTTTAGAATATTGTTTGCTAAAGAGTGGAGGTTTAGAAGCCCGGTGGTGGATTTGAATTCCTTATAAGCTGTGTGGCCGTGGGCAAGCCGGATAAACTGTACCTCAGTTTTCTTATAAATAAAATGAGAATCACAGTGCCTGCTTCATAGAGTTGCAGTCAGGATGATAGGACTAAGTGCTAAAATAGTATATGCTTCATAGTAGACACTCAATGAGTATTAACTATTGTCATTATTTTGGCGTATGGATTAAAGTTGCAAATAGCTGAAATCCTAATTATGCTGCCTTAAACAAATGGCATCTTAAACAAATAAATTTTTCTCACATCACAAGAAATCCAAAGGTGGGTGACTACCATCATGGGTTAAATAGCTCGATAATAGCAGGGCTCATGTCTCTGTGGCTTCTTGTCCTTTACCTCATGGTTCTAAAATTGTTGCATCTTCAGCCTCATGTCCTTGTTTTGAGTCGGGGAAAAAGGAGGAAGGGACGTACCAGCTCTTTCTGTCCCATTTTAACAGGGAACTAAAACCTTTCCTAGATTCCTCTCAGTGGGCACTGGAAGCGATATTGTGTAGGTTTGAATCCTGACTCTGCCTTTTCCTAGCTGTGTGGCATTGGGCAAATTTCTGAATCTCCCTGTGCCTCAGTTTTCTCATATGCAAAATAGGGGGTGCTAATGGTTTGTATCTTAGTGCATTATTGTAAAGAGTGGGTGAGCTATGAATTCATAAAATGTTGGTTTTATTTTATGAAACTACTCTATCAAGTTGCTTCCCCAGAGCTCTTGCCTTCATGTTCCTCTTTTGCCCTGTGCCTTTACATTGTTTTATCAGATAAATATGAAGAGATAAAATGAATTTGTTAAGTATTATATTGGTTTTACTAGTGTTGTTACACATTTCTATGATCATGTTGTTCCTTCCTGTCTTTCATGAGGGAGATGTTTCCTGCTAGTTCACTCTGTTCAGCCTAGCATGACCATGGATATTTTTGCCTTCCTGTAAACCCTTTGTTGTATTTTTCAAATACAGTCTATAACGATGGCATTCGATCATATTGTTGGCATTTCTCCTGAAACGCCAACAAAATACTTAGAAATAAAAATGAAATTTGAAATAAGCCTCCTGATTTAATGTTATTATTAAACAATTATGTAGCACTTTATATTTACAAAGTGCTTTACAATTATTTATTAGTTAATCATACTGTTAAACAACATTAACCACCTGGCCAAATTAATGATTTCAAATTGTCCTACCAGTTGGTAACTCAGGAGTGAAAAATGAAGTCATATTGGATTTTATTCTCATTGAACAAACTGTTTTGTCCTTTTCTCTTCTGCACAACATAGTGCAGACTGGCTTCAAAGGGAGGTTAAAATCAGAGGGAAAAGGATGTCTCTGTTCTCTTCTTCCTATTGTCCTATAAATGTGGGCTTTCCCCCAGATTCATGCTAGACCTTCTGCACTGAAGACAAGTCTTCTCCTCTCTCTGGGAAAGCCCCACATCTACTCCCACATATTCGGCTATTGTCTCCACATCTGTAATTCAGTACCTTTTAAACTTCATTTTTGTTTCAAGCGCTCTAAATTCAACTTTTTGATGGTCATTTTCACTCCCACTTCAATTATATTCATAATTCAGATTGATTTATTTTTTATTATTTTTTTAAAGATTTTATTTATTTATTGGGGAGCGAGAGCACAAGCTGGGAGAGCGGCAGGCAGAGGCAGAGGGAGAAGCGGGCTCCCCACTGAGCAGGGACCCCCAATGTGGGGCTCGATCCCAGGACCCCGGGATCATGACCCCAGCTGAAGGCATCCACTTAACTTGACTGAGCCACCCAGGTGCCCCTCAGATTTATTTTTTAAACATACTTTTAAAAAATTACTCAAACTGACCATTACCATCATACTCTAAAGCAGGGTCTGACTTCAAAAAGTACTGTGTGCCTGCACTCCCATCTTGTTCAGACAGTCAGTTACCATTAAAGGATAATTTGTTCTGCAATCACTTTCATATTCATCTCTCTGCTATCAGTCCACAGTTCAGGTGCTCTGATAATGTGATTTAAAATAAACAGGTATTTGGTCTCCATCCCAGTTTCTCCTATAGAGCTCCTAAAACCTTTGGAATTTCTTGTGAGGAGAACTATAAAGGTGTCTTTTGTTATGTTAGTGAGGTGACTTTTGGAAAACACTTGTTTGGGGAATGGTTACTAGTGGAGCCAGTCATGTGATTAGCCAGTTGGACTATCCATAACTACTCTCAACCTCCAGAGAGGGGAGAGGGGCTAGATCCAATGGCTGGTGATTTAGTCAATCATGCCTATGTAGTGAAACCTCCATAAAATCCAAAAGGACAGGGTTCAGAGAATTTCTGGGATGGTGAACACATGGAAATTTGGGGAGAAGAGCATGCTGGGAGAGACCATGGCAGCTCTTTACCCTGTGCATGCCTTGCCCTGTGCATCTCTTCCATCTGGCTGTTCCTGGGTAAAATGGTACTCTAGTAAGTAAAATATTTCTCTTCAGTTCTGTGAGCTGCTCTAGCAAATTACTGAAATCCAGAGTGGGGTTCAGTAGAACCTCCGTTTTAGTAGCACTGTCAGTCAGAAGTATAGGTGACTGGGGTGCCTGGGTGGCTCAGTTGGTGAAGCATCCACCTCCTTGTTTTAGCTCAGGTCCTGATCTCAGGGTTGTGAGATCGAGCCATGCGTTGGGCTCTGTGCTCAGTGCAGAGTGTGCTTTCACTCTCCCTCTGCTCCTCCCCTGCCCTTTTCTCAAAAAAAAATCTTAAAAAAAAAAAAAAAGTACAAGTGACAACCTGCACTAATGATTGACATCTGAAATATAGTAGAAGGCAGTCTTAAGGAATGAGTCCTTAACCTGTAAGAGCTATTACTATCTCCAGGTAAATATTCTCAGAATTAAGATTAATTGTAGGACACCTACCTGGTTTCAGAGAATTGCTTCGTGATATGGGAAAAGTGCCCTCCACACAATGGAATTGTGTGCAGAATCATAGGTGCTTATGATTTTATTGCCTGAACAGTGCAATAATCTACAGATATTCAGAGCTTAAGCCTCACACCCCACTACACCAAACCTGCAATGACTGCCCTGCCAAGAGAGTTTAAAGTCTTAGTGTTATAGCTTGGTGGTAGTACTGTTTAGCTATCATTATCTCTCCTCGGGGAGAAAATGGTATTTCTTATTGCCTCTGCCTTATGTTTTCCCATGTGCGTGTGTCTACTTTTGCTATTCCACTCACCTAAAATGCCTTTCCATATACCCCAAAACTGCTCATTCTTCAGACTTAGTCCATGTCCTACCTTTTTCTTAACATCCTTCCCCACTACCCAACCCTGATGTGATTGTTCTTCTCTTTTGAGTCCTGTAGTTCCTAATATGAGCACTAATTTGGTCACTTAACCACATACTGCTTTGTTACATCTCTTCTGTTACTTTTTTGTGCTGTTATTTATTACATTTTTTTTTATTTTTTCACATGTATCTTTTTATCTATACTTGCTTTTCTTTGAGGAAGACTTTTAGTTATCTGTAGCTTTTATTACAAATATTTTATTTCAAAGAACATATATCAAATAACAAATAAAATAGTGCTCTGTATACTTTGTATACTTTAAGCACTCACAAAATATCTGTTAATTGAAATGTATTAGAAGCTTAGCTATTCTGTTACTCTTAGGTGGACTGAATAAAAGATTACCTTTAAACACCAGTATCACAATGGATAGTAGTTGGTATTTCAATTAAGTGTTGTTAAATTGTTGTTTGTATGAATGATAAAAATAAGGGCCCTTTAAGCCTGAAAAATCGTCTCCTCATCCTAGTTCCTACATCACTAGTTGATTCTTGAGGTCTTAGATTCAAATGATCATGCCAAAAGACAACAACTTCCTTTAAGTTCATTCATTTACTAACCATTCCATATCCTTTTCTAAGAATGAGATGGTAGTATGAGGAAAACAAGACATTCAGTAACTTCATGTTATTTGGTAACTGTCCAGTGTTTTTGACTAATGTAAAAAGTTTTAAAACAAGCTTTGGTTAACAAGGTACTTTATTTACATCATATTCTACCATGGAATAAGTTCTCTTATTCTGTGTGAACATCAACTATTTAAACTTTTAATTTCCTGTGATGTGACATCATGAATGATCCGAATAACCTCTTCTTCACTCTGACTTTCTATCTAATGAAGTATATAACATCATTCCCTTGGTCTCATTTGTGTCTCTAGTTGTTGTCTTGATTCTCTCATTAGTTTAGAAGCTGCTCAAAAGCATATCATAGAATTGTACTAACAGGGTTCCATCATTTTAGTTCTCATGAAGTTATCACAGTTAATTCTTAGAAATTACATAGGCCATTAGAGCTCTTTTAGTCACCAGTGAAAATTGCTTTTTCATTCTGCTTAACATAATTAAGAATAACTATTCTTAGTGCTTAAGGAATGAGAATACATAACAGTAACTAAGCAAACTTCAATCTCTGGTTTGTGACCCAGGAATCTTTTAAGACTGTACAATTTATTTATTATAACTAATACTATCCCATTTCTTAGGATATGGTGCTACAGAAAGAGAAGAAATAGAAGATAGCCCAAATTAGCAAAAGCTCTGGGAATCTCTGTCGTAACTGAAGGGCAGTGGTAGGAAAGTAACTGTAGTGGACCCCTACATAAGTCTGTTGTAAGACTGAAATTAAAGAACCCTATAAGTTACCTTATGGGCCTTTAGTCATGTACCTTGTTTTAAGAGATCTGCCTTGGTTTGTTGTTTATTTGATATCTGTCACAATGAGCCACATTGTAGAACTGTTTTACTGTATATACTTAATTTGCCATTCATCCAGCAAACATTTATTGATAGTCTGCTAACTTCAAATCACTGTGCTAGGTAATGCAGAAGTGAGAGGAGTTGTATATGGTTTTGTCCTCAGGGAGCTTATTCAGACCAAGAGTTCATCATATGGGCTAGAGTGAATAACTCTTCCTAATCCTTATTCAAAACCCCATAAAGGTTTTATAGAATATTTCACGTTAGGTATGAAATGTTAGTGGTAATATAAGGCCTGGGACCATTTCCTTAGGCTTTATTTTAGCAATTGTTTATGGGAAAGGCATAATTCAGGCATTTCTTCCTTCACTTAATGGAACAATCTGAGGTAGCCTTAAGGAATAATTCATGTCTTTTCTTACTCATTGGAAAGATAGCAACATCAATAACAGAAAGAGTCCTGATTTTTTTTTTTTTTGCATAAAGTCATTATCAAATTCTACAGTAAGTACACTTGTTTTTTTTTCAGTAGCTCTTTTTGTCCACATATACCACAAGGTTGGAGAGCTGGTCTTTTCCTTTGGACACAGGAACTTACAATACTATACTTAATAGATGAGATCTATACTGTTTTCGGTATGTTTTCCAGATGATGCAAATCTCCAACTACTTTGGTCTAATATTTTACAACCTAACTTTTAAGAAATGAGTAAGTTTTAGTCCCTCTCCTTTAGCATACATTTAGTGAAGATAGAGAAATCAATGTTACTCTTTTCATGTAAACCTAGAAAATTGACTTATTGCTTAGCTTTATCTTCTCTGAAATAGAATAGTTTAAAATTTCCTTTTGGGTTGTAATTTTTAATGCTTTAAAAGCTTTGTTTTTCTCTCAACTTTATATTGCATCTCCAGTTAAATAATAGGGGTCCTACATGAGACTTATGAGAACTTATGCCATTTTCAGTGGGGGGCATTGGGGAACAAGTCGATGGCAAAAATCTTATTTTGATAAGGGAGCAGAGAGAGCTTTATAAACTTATTTCTAACTTAATTTAGTCATTCCCTCGAGCTAATCAAGGTTTGCTAGTTCAGGGAGAATTTGTTAGGAAAAGGAAAAGCATTAAGGAAACAGCCACAAAAAAAGGTAAAAAAACAGGTAAGAATACCATTATTTGTACTGTTTAATAAATTAATATTTAAAAATAGATTGAGATTTTTAATATTATAGAGGTTTCCATGAACTGTAAAGGACATTTAGTTTTTATAGAATACTATAAATGGCAGTTACATCTTCACATTTGGAAATTATACAACATAGGCTTTTCTTAAAATAAGTAAATGTAGTTATTTCAACTCCCCACAAATTATTCTGACCTAATACTTTAATATCCAGAAAATGTTTATTTTTACCAAAATTACACCAGTTTGTTAATATAGTACACTACTTAGAACCCCTGAAGCCCAATGTTATATACATAATATATATAGAAATACAATAAATATATGTTAGAAATATGTATTTTAAATATGTAGAAATATAGTTACATCTATGAAAATCCATACTCAATACTGTTAAATATCAATGCTTGCCATCATGAATTAGCAGTTTGCTTACTTGCTTCAGCCAAGAATTTGTTATATGATGAAGATAATTAGCTATAGGTCCAGTTTATTTAGCTATTTCTCCAAGAATTCAAATGAATGTTCTTTTTGTAAGGTGGTTGATTTCTTTTACTACTACTAATGCAGTAAAAGGAATCTTTCCAAGCTCAGGAACAAGAAGCAAAACCCTTAATTTGAATTTATAGCCTTTAGAGACAATCTGCAACACAACTTAACTGTCCGAGCAATTTATTTTAATTAATATGATTTGTTCTATATATTTAAGTAGGAGAGTTATATACCAACAAATGGGACAACTAAGAATGCTAACAGTAACATTTTAAATAGTTATGGCTTAGGGAAAACATAAACAGAAGCATAGCCATCAGTAGTTATGGAAGCTGAACTTTTCCATAACCAGTAAATCATCCATATCTCCATAAAGACTTCATTTCCACCAGTGGATTTTTTTTTTAATTATAAGAGTTTAGATAAAAGGCCAAGGTCATGCTATTTGCCCAGCATTTAGTGCTGATGTAGAAGAAATGCCCTCTGCTAAGAGAAGTGTCAGGAATACTATATATTGCCAGAGCACATTGCTGATTTTTCTTAGAGTAATGTATAATTTAATGAATCAAAAGAAAAAAGTATTTTTAAGTTAAATTTGATACACCTTAAAATATTCACAGACTGTTCTACAGACATTTAGTGTCTATTCCATTTATAAAACTGTTATGTTAAAAGGTACTTAACCTGTGTCAAGCAACCCTATTCTTGCTCTGAAAATGATAATTTAAAAATGTCCCCTTTTCATCAAGAAGGAAAGAATTACATATTTACAACCCCAAAACTTGAGTGCATTCTTACTAGCTTGTGTAAAGCTGATGGCAACACAAGACTAACCACTGCACTAACCACTTTTGGAAACAACAATCTGAATGGAAACTTTTAGAAACACATGGTCCATCAGGTAAAGATCCTGTTTGCAACCTTTGTTATTTAAATTAATAGCAACATCATATTTAGTAAAGGAGTTGAACTATGGACCTAGTTCACAGTTTGCTTGAAATTGGCTGAGAATTTAGAAAGATTAGAACTCTTCTAGAATCCAGGAGAAAATGAGAGCTCCATTACTCTTCATTTAGTCACTGCCTGTATGTTCATATTCATATAGCTTTCAGGGGCACCGGGGTGGTTCAGTCACTTGAGTGTCTGCCTGTGGCTTGGATCATGATCCCAGGGTCCTGAGATAGAGCCCCGCATCAGGCTCCCTGCTCAGCGGGGGGCCTGCTTCTCCCTCTCCCGCTCCTCCTGCTTGTGTTCCCTCTCTCTGTCAGATAAATAAATAAATAATCTTTAAAAAAAAGTATTTTTCCTTTCATTCAGTAATCAAAGTATTTGCCAAATGGCTACTATGTGCTGGCACTGTGGGGGTATGGAGCCTATAACCATAGTAGCTAATACTTATTTAACAATTTCAATGTGCTAGGCGGTGTTCTAAGTACTCTGCATATATTAATTCATTTAGCCCTCACTGCCACTTTATGAGATCGGTTAACTATTATTCTTGCTACAGACCAAGAGTTACCCAACGTCACATAACTGCTTATTGATGGAGCCAGTATTCTAACACAAGCAGCTGGCTCCATTGTTAATGCTCTTACCCACTATAGTACATCTGCTGTAACCTATGTCTCTGTGTCTGTCTCCTATAACAATAAATGTTAGCTGCTCTCGTGGAGCTCCCAGTTTCACATTTTATGTCCACTCTGCATATGTCAAAAAATTAACTGATGGGGCGAAAAATTACAGTCTCTTTTTACTCCACATGCCAGGCCAGGATTAGAAGAACAGGTTTGAGTTGGGATGCCATCAGTTTTGCAGTTGTGGCAGAGTAGGAGCCTCTCAAAATAACTCTGGTGACCTTAGCTCCTCAGGGTGACGGGACCACTTCCTCACTTCCTTTCCTAATCCCTGAGGAAGGAACTAGTAAGAAATACTGCTTCCTCTAACTTCATGCTGGCATCAAGGAGGTTGAGAGGCATGATAAACAAGATCTTTACCCTCATAGAACTTGTATTCAAATGGATATCAAAGTTATTGCAAGAATATTTTTCATCTTATGGCCCTTCAGTAAACTCTGGTGGTGCCCTCTTTAATAGCCACACAAAATATGGAGTACATCATGTGTCCAGACTTGGTCACTCTTTCCAAGATTCTTGGCTTTTGTCTCTTCTTGCTGTTTCACCTTAGGATATAACACGAAATCACTACGGCAATGTGGGACTCCCATAGATGAATTTTAATAATTTATCACTTGAACTTTTGAGAGAAGCTCTCTATACATTAAAAAAACAGAATCAAAAGACAAAACAAGGCCAACACTTCAACCAATGTGAGTGCAAGCTTTGGCAAAATGCATAAAAGTAATACTAAGTGCAAGATAAATTGAAACTCTAAGCACATTTTGCTTGCATTCCTTCCTTGTTTCTAATTTAATAAATGTTTCCCAGAATGAAGTTGGAAATATATATATATATCTTATATATATATATATTTAAATGCTTACTTATTCCCTTTTGGGTTCAATGTCAATTGTGTACATTTCATAAATATAAACATAAGACATATTTGCTAAGGACTTACATTTGTTGATGTGGCAGCCTCATGGCTTAAAGTATGAAAAATTCATACCTTGTCAATTATGAATTGCATTTCTCCCATTTGTATAGAATATGGAACTTGTTTGAGTACTAGCTAAAAATGTACGTGATACTATTTCAGATGTGAGTATTGCTTTAAAAAAAGAAGCCTTAACCTGCCTTAAGAGGTCAAATAACATCCACAAACTATAATCCTTATAAATAAATTTCAAAAAAAAATCTGTCCTCTGCTCATTTATTCATCTTTCTTCTCATTATATCCAATTACCCACCCTATCAGTCCATTTCCTTTGATTTATCTTTTAGTCCAATGAGTGTGATAATAGAAAGGCACCATGAATACCCTTTAATACTTATGGATTTTTTTCAAATTTAAACATCTTCCTTGCTAAGTAGAATTTATGCACTGACTAACTCCCACAGCTATCACCCTGGATACCCTCTTCCTATTTCATCACCATTTTGTGGATGAACATATCATTGGTATGGTATTTATCTTGATATATAGTGAAAAAAGTCTTGCTCTAAAAAACTATGCCACGTTTTTAGCCCTTGTTTGTGAGGCATCTTCCAGCAGAGTTGCCTACAGTAAATGGTGGTCCAACTCAGATCATTGCTATTTTCCCTGGGTAAAATCCTATGTATGCTGTCAGTTTAATTAGAAACTGGCGCTTTGTTCTATCTTCCCAATCATGTTACCCGTTATCTCTCACACCCTGAAGTCATATTCCCCAGTGAATGGGCTGTTTCTCCAAACATCCTTGTCTCATCGCTTCCAGATAACTATCTGTAACTCTTTTTCCCTTTCAACTGCTTATAGTCAATTGAACATCTGTCATCACAGCTTCAGGTGTGATCATATCTAATAATACTTGATGTTTGCAGTGGGTGCACCACAGTTGTCGCCACATACAGAAAATTCTGACTGACGTTTCCAGAGCTTTTTGGCATTAGAGTAAGTCAAGTACTGTGTTACCTCTTTCTATGACTGCCTGGTGAATAACCCAACACAACCACCTAGTATCTTGAAAGAAGGCCTTATTATTTTGGAGAGCCTTCTCCTCACCTTCATAGCCCCACAGCACTGCCCTTTATTCCTCTCTTCTGACTTTATCTCCCTAATTTAAATTCTAATTTCAAGTGTATCACTTGAGTAATATTCAAGTCACCTTCCTAAAGGAGTCCATTTGTTGATCAAGTTAAATAACTTTCTTCTCTTTTTATCCATATAAATTTAAGGTTGAATGATTTTTTTTTCTTTTTTTTTTTTCAGGGAAATAGCTAGGAAGCATTAAAAATAAAATAAGCTAGGACACTGAGGTATTTAATAAGCAAAATCATTCTATTTTTTCTATCTTGCTCAGCTATTCTATTTGCCATAACTTATGCCATAACTTATGAATTTGGCCCAAACACAGCAAGTCTAATTTAGTTATAGGCAGTTGACATTCAGAGGCCATCGTCCTTGATGTCTAAATTTTTGTGATGAGTTCCTTCTACTATATTACAATTCTGATTTCCCCATCAAATGTATTAAATTTTCTCTTCTGTTAAAATCCATCATTGGTCCAGCAATAGGCAGTAGAACCAATAATGTCTATTGATGTTTAATATGCCTTTGTTATAAATTAAATTATTAAAAACAAGGTCTTTGCCAGTCCTTTCATTTATAGGTGATAGGGTCTACTCAGGAAGATCTGACCTAACAATTCAGAATTATTTAAAAAATGTAAAATGCCTGTCATGGGCCAGTTCTTTAACATTAGCCAGAAGATGAACTCTTCTGGAAGACTACTTTAGGATTATAGTACAATAATGACCCAGTGGGATAAATGCTTGACCATCAAAAAACACCGCATTTGATCAAGAACTAATGATGTATGGTGATTAACATAACAATAAAAATTTAAAAAAAAACGAATATATACCACAAAAGTGGAAAAAAAAACCAAAACACCGCATTTGAAAAACTGCTCTTTCTTAACCTGACCCTGCTTTATACAACATAAACAGATTACTGCTGAGATATGCTGCATCTCTAATTTCATTTTCACAAAACTTCAGCATACCTCCATAGAATCCAGATTAGTTTTCTCAGGAAATAACTATGACATTACCATTATTAGTGTTCATAGGAAGTCCCTATTTAAAAGCACAACAGGGAAATTACTATACAGTATCCCCACCCCCAGCAAACACATAAAAATACAAATACACACACACGCCCATAGATAATAAAACATTGGAAAATGATAAGAATAATCAAGAAAATGCTATATCTTCAGCTGTGGTTCAGCTATTCAGCCAACTTTAACCAATTTTATGATATCATTTCATTATTTTTAAAATATAGGAAAATATTAGCAATCAAATATGAGAAAAGTGTCAACCTAATTATGAAATGAAATTAAGCTGTCAAGCAGTAGAATACTGTGAATCATTAATCTTAAATTCTATATTATATGGAAGCAGAAAAGATTACAGATAAAAGGCTCAGACTGCATACTGTGAAATATTTCACTTTAACCTGTTCCTAGATTCTTTTCTGGATTTTTCTCTTTTTTAATAACTCAAATTTTTAATAACTAGAATTCCATTCCCATTCATTTGCTACTAACCTAACATAGCCTGTGGGACCTGAAAATTGATTTGATGGAGCACAGCCAACCTTTTTATAGAGAAGAGCCCTTTCTAAAGTCCCCTAAGCTCCCCTAAGCTTTGAAATTCTTGGTGCTATGTTGTGGAATCCATTAATATCACAGAAGGAAAGTGAAGAAAGATAGCAATTCAGGACTGTAGGTACGTATGCTTCAAACCATGAACCATGATGCTGTCTATCGTCAAATGGGTGGGTATTATAATTTCCTAGGCAATGGTAAATAACTAGTCTAGTCTCCTTTCAAAAATGACTAAGCTACTTAGTGAATGTGTCTTAGAAGCCATACAAACTTCATAAAACAGATTACTGAACAAAATATTGATATGTAGAAATAAATAGTTTTGGAGTGTCTGCTATGAGTCAGGCAGTATATTAGGCACAGGGCATAACAGTGAATATGACAATGATTGCCCCTTCTTTTGGGGGAACTTATATCTGTGGCAAAGACAGATTTTGGACAAGTAATCAAATGAATGAGTGACAGTACTGCAAAAGTTAACATTCAGGTTCTTTATATTTCAATAATTTTATAGTTTTCCTTATGGATCCTGCATATTTCGGTTGGGATTATTCCTACATATTTCATGGTATATATGTTGGTATTATTCAGAGAATTTTTTCTATCTCTTCTATTATTGGCATATTGACTTTTTTTGATATTTTTCTTATCTTTTACAGCCTTACAGATTTCTGTTTAGAAAGATTTTACATTGCATTTTTGGATTTTCTAAGAAATATTCTCTGCAATTACTAGTGACTTTTCCCTTTTCCTCTCCAGCCGTTAGTCCATTATTTCTGATTTGTGTGTTATTGCACTAGCCAGAAATTCTAGAATAATGCTGAATAATGATATTGGGAATTCCATCCCTCCTTGATTTTAATGAGTTCAGTTTTTGTAATTACTACTATATGATGTGATCTGTCTTTTTAGATATGTCCTTAAAATATTCCATACAATGGAATATGGCTCAGCCATAGAAAGGAAAAAAACTATTGGTTCATACAACAGGTTGGGTGAATTTTAAATGCATTTTCCTAAGTGAAAGAAGGAGGACCTTACATGATCTAAAGAAGTCATTAGCTATGTGTTGTGTGTTTTGTTTTACATGATACTCTTAAAAAGTACTCTTAAAAAGGCCAAAGTAGGGCGCCTGGGTGGCTCAGTTGGTTAAGCAACTAACTGCCTTCGGCGCAGGTCATGATCCTGGAGTCCCGGGATCGAGTCCCACATCAGGCTCCCTGCTCAGCAGGGGAGTCTGCTTCTCCCTCTGACCCTCTTCCCTCTCATGCTCTCTATCTCTCATTCTCTCTCTCTCTCGAATAAATAAATAAAATCTTTAAAAAAAAAAAAAAGGCCAAAGTACAGGAAAGAAAACCTATCACTGGTTGCCAAGGTTTGTGAGTGGGAGGAGAGATTACCCATAAAGGGGTAACTCTTGTTTTGGAGGATGATGAAACTGTTTGGTAGGGAACTGTAATGATGGGCATATCACTCTATGCATTTGTTAGAACACATAGAACTGTATACAGCTCAGGGTGAATTTTATTGTATGACAACAACAAACCAACTAGGATGTGGGGGGAAATATGGAATGTAGATGGTGACAAAAGACTCTATTACAAATGAATCACATAACTACACTGAAGGGAATGGGGGAGAAAGGAGCTGAGTGAAGAAATTCTGGAAAGCAAGCAGCATTTTGACTGAATACTTTGTTTAAATATGGGAGTTGAGTTAACAAATTATAGAAAATGGGAGTTGTGTTTCTTATTGTTAGAGAAGGAAATTATAAAAAAGAGGAAGGCTAGAATGAGCTGAATGGTGTTGTTTTAAAATTGCAGGTATCAGTATGAACTTACTCTTTTGAATTTACATGTAAATGATATAGAAATGAACTCTGATGTATGTATATGCAGGGGCTAGTATCCATTAATGTATTTCCTAGGTTCATCCACTGAAGGTCTAGAACGTGTCCCAGTAGCAATGAGCAAAGCCAGGACCTAAATCTTGGTTTCTAAATTCCATCCTCCAAAGAAAGAAACAGGACTCCTTGGGATAATACGTGTTTCTAGGGTTGGGGCAGGGAAAACAATGGGAGTGCATCAAAAGGGCATGTGAGCCATCCTGAAAAAGTTGCCAGTTGCCAAAGCTGAAACAGCTTGAGTAACAAAATAAATAATGATAGCATTGGATTATAATCAAATAATAAAATATTAATCTATACTAATATAAATAAATAACTGAATAAATGGGGAAGAAGTGACAACTCTCCCTTAAATAACAATTACAATTAATAAATATGAGGGATTGAGGGAAACAGAAATTATCATTAAAATACCACAGTAATAATTGCCATGCAATGGATGCTAAAATTAATGGGTAAAAGTTTATGCAAAGATAGGATATTTGCATTAGATCTAAGTATCTCCCCCAAATGTTAAAAAAAAATAAAGGAAAAATAGTAAAAATGGTAGAAAATCCTAACAGGGTGCCTGGGTGGCTCAGATGGTTGAGCGTCTGCCTTCGGCTCAGGTCATGATCCCAGAGTCCTGGGATTGAGTCCCGCATCGGGCTCCCTGCTCCTTGGGAGCCTGCTTCTCCCTCTGCCTCTCTCTCGCTCTCTCTCTCTGTGTCTCTCATGAGTAAATAAATAAAATCTTTAAAAAAAAAAAAAAAGAAAATCCTAACAAACCCTAGCTTAATCAAGTGACCATGAGTAACACCACCAGTAATAAGACGTATTGATACTATCTAATCCCTGATGTGATACACAGAGAGGGGCACACAGCCTCTGTGATCTTCCTTCCCAATAATGCATTGTCTTAAACTAATCACAAGAAAGCATCAGACAAACCCAAATTGAGGCAGAATCTACAAAATAACTGACGATGAACCTTAGGAAGCGTTAAGGTCATGAGAGTCAGATTCAGGAACTGCCACAGATTGGAGGAGACAAAGGAGACATGACAACTAAATGCAGTATGGGATCCAGAAATAACAGAAGGACATTAGTAGAAAAACTAGTGAAATCTGAAAAAGAGTATTAATAAATGTTCTTTGGTTACATAAGATGTTGAACATAAGGGGAATCTGAGCGAAGGTATATGGGAAATCTATGCACTATTTTTGCTGCTTTTCTGTAAGTCAAAATAAAAAAGATGGTGCTAAAAAATGCTGTATATGTGACATCCTCTCTTGGCTTCAGTGCTTCAGACAAGTTTGAGGCCAACCTAATCTTTGGCCCTTTTTAGGTAACCTGCTTTATTTTTTTCCTGCATGGATGCTTTAAATCTATTTTTTCTCTTTCTTGAAACTAAGTCCCATATATCATTAATTTGATTTTCTTTAGTGCCAATTTAAATCATTCCTCCTATCCCTAGATGTAATTATCCACTTCCATTTTCATTTTGGCCTCTTATTGTTATATCTCATTTTTTCTCCTTTTTGCCTTACAGACTGTAACCTAAGGCTTTCTAGTTTGTTCACAGAGGCTATGCCTTGTATCTACTGAGGATATACCAGCAGAGTGTTCGAAATTTTTTGTCTGATCTCCACATTAAGCATATAACATTTTTCTCTTTACGTGTGTATGAGTGTTTGGGGTGTGTGTGTATGTGTGTGTGTGTTTGTTTCCAGAGTGTTTTTTACTTTTCCTTAAGCCAGAGCCTCTTTTCACAAGCACCATTTGGGTTCTTTGGATCATTCATCTTCAAAGTAGGAGAGCTCTCGATACCTAGAGACTATTTTCATCATCTTGTGATTCGTGGAAAACCACTGACACAGGTATACTGATTGACTTTGGAGTTGGAGTTTTCCTGGGTAGTTGGAAGAGATTTTATTAGGGACTGTTAGGTAGAGCTCATTTTAAATCAGAAGCTACCTATTCAAAATGGCTGCATTTTCGAATTACTGATTTTAGCAGTATTTCTCAAGATACTTCTTTTGAGAAAGAATATTTGCATTGTAAGCATTATATTTGGAATTGCTGTACTCCAGAATCAGAAAAAAGTGCATGAAGCAATAATTTATATTTTGCAGGATAATTAAAGCAAGAAATTTGGTATTTCTCCATAAAGAGAATTATGAAGTTAGATAGTGGCTTGGAAACTGGTGAAGCTGATTGCAGAATGAATATTTAAAAGCCGCTCTGATTTAATATGCTCTTGTTTCCATTCCCTTTATTCTTTACAAAGAGTCCTCTGTAAATATTGCTTTAAGGATTATCAGACTTCAATTTTCAAATTCATCCGAAGGCCATAATTTAAACCATAATGCTGGCTTTACAAATGCAAACAGTGATTGAACCCCTTTCCTTTAGCTAATAGGAATGCCAATGAAATTAGAGTCAATTAAATAATTGTTTTATTAACCTAATGTATTACTGCTGTAAGACATGCCGTGGCACATCTAGCCAGGAAGAAAGCTAGGAGAGAACAAACCTGCAGCAATGGAAAGAGAATGGAAACCAGCGTGTTTTAAAAACGTGATGCAGTGGGAAGAGTTGAAGTCTTGATCCTTCCATTTCATGCTTCGTACTTTAACCCTGGCTAAAGATGGAAAGGACCTAAGGGGGTCTGAGGTTTTCATTTGATTTAGATGACACTTGGTGTGCGGCAGTTTATGTCTACAGGTTAGGTTTAACTTGACTTTCCTCATCTCTCTGCTTTCTGGACACCAGCTGCAGGGAGCTGCCTTCACCTCTGTGGACTAAGTCCAGTTGCATCTCTTTCATGGCTCTTCATTAGTGACTCGCCACTGCTGACAGAAGGATGTTTAAACTCCTTATCAGAACATACAAATCCCTTGATGATTTGAATCCTACTCACATATCCAGCCTCACTGATCCCCATGCTTCTTCCATCCTACCCCTTAGTAGGACCTGCAGCTCTTACTGCAGACTCTGCTGGCTCACAACTTCCCTTCTTTATACGTTCCAGAGAATGGGTGATTTTCCCTGTGAATTATTGATCTTTCAAGATATAAGTTGAAATATCCCCTCTTCAGTTTTCTCTGTCCATCTCTGTCTCCAGTCTCCTCCTCTGCTTCCCCCGGGGCAAGTTATCCCATTTTTTTCTTTTATGGTTATACCCAAGTATGTGATTACTTACTTCCAGTGTTACATACCTTGAGAGATTATTTGCAATTAATTTGTACATCTTTCTCTCCTATTATGTTGTCCCCTGCCTTTTCAAGGGCAGGACTAAAATCGACTATCTCAACAGTTTCAGAACTTAGTGAAGTACCTGCTAATATTGCTCAGCAAATGTTTGGAGAATAAATGAATAAAAAGGCAGGTAGCATATTAGTATCTCTAGAAAGATACAGAACAGGTTCTTTGTAGTTACAGCCTTTCTTACAGCTGACATCTCTCTTGCTCTGCCCCAAATGTTCTTATATTCCTGAGCATAGAAAAACAAGAAAGATTTTTTTTTTCATTTTGTTTTTTTCTGACCCAGGTTCCATCTACATCAAAAGCATACAGAGTTTGCTCCTTTGGAAAGCTTTTATAGATGTTAAGGATGGAAGGAAGGGAGGAAGCAGAGAGCAAGGAAGGATTACCATGCTTTGGGTACTAATATCCCTAACATAAATATTATCTCATTTAATCCTAAAACAACAATTCAGAATAAATATTATCATTCCCATTTTTACAGCTAGGGAAACTGGGATTCTTTATATAATTTGTATCAGGCCACACATCTGACCAGTGATCAAGCTAGAATCTAAATTTCAGTTGGCTCATTCAAGACTCAGTGCTTTTCTTAAAATGTGGGAATTAAAGAACTTTTAATTCTACAAAACTGTGATGACCCATTCTGTGAGTATTCTAAACTTGATGCACTTTGTTTTCCAATTTTAAACACGAGGATTCAGAAATGTTTGCCTATTGTTTCTATTATACTTAGCTTCATTTGGTAGTTATTAATCTATTGGACATTTATTAGACATTTACTATGGGCCAAGCAGCAAGCTATACACTTGGAATGTAAGCATGCCTAAGAGACATACTGTCCCTCTACTCAAGGAATTCTTTTGCCATTTTCTTAGAAGCATTCTCATTCTGGAAGACTAACCTACTTGCCATCCCATTTATGGTTTACCTATTTTTTTCTAACTTTAAACAAATTAACCACTCACACAAACATATACCTCATACTCTTTATATTAATGTTTTATCTGCTTTCTGTTCTTATTCTAAAAGGAATACACATTGCATCTTCTCCGTGGTCAACAAAATTTCCTATTCTTTATATACGCAAATATTTAAGAAGCTTATGTATAAATTTTAATACTATTATGTAAATTATATTAAAGAGGAGTGAAATTAATTTTATAAAATGCTCATATATATATGTATACACATACACACATACATACAGGTGCATATAGTCTTTAGAAAGTATTAAACTTTAAATGCACAGGTCAGAGGAAACAATCTTTGGTATCTGTTTAAATCATTTCATCTTAAGTTTGTACCTTCTGTACTTTGCCCATGAAGAATCCACAACTCAGAATGAAATGACTTCCCCAAATGAAAAACTGGCAGCTAGGTGTATCTGTTTTCTATGTAACACAGCACCCCAAACTTAGTGAATTAAAACAACACAATTTATTATTTCTCACAGTTCTCTAGGAAGTTCTGCTTGTCCTGCCTAGATAGATTCACTCACTGGCAGCTCAGTTGGGTGGGCTGGGCCTCTGTCTGGTCTTTTATACCAGTCTTCTTCACAATATGGTAGCTTCAAGATTCCAAGAGCATAGCCCCAACAGAAGTATTTATCAAGATTCTTCCTCTTATCTTTACTGATGTCCACTGACCAAATCAAGTTATTTGGCTAAGCTCAAAGAAGGTGTGGGATCCTGAGAGTTGTGATTCATTGAGAGGCCATTACTCTAAAATATACCACATCGAGCATCTTTATAGCATACTCAAAATTGTATCACATGTACTTCTAAAGCTGAGGATATGCTTAATTAGCCACAGAGAACCTTGAGCATTCTGACAACTTATTGATGGGTATATATCAAAAGGATATAAAGTTTGGTTTAGAGATATATGCATGCATTTATGTGCTTCTCTGAATATACAAAGAAACCACATATTAAATATTTCTCCTTTATTGATTCCATATGCCTTTAGATGCCCACCACATATTCTACCTGTAGCTACTACAGCAAATGCCAGAGCCCTTCCTTTATTTCAGTTTTTCTCACATTCCAAGTGCCTGGAAGGACTGCTTCTACATCCTGGTCTTATTTCAGCAATTAATATTCAATAGTTCCCCATTCAGCACTATAAGCTTGACAATTCATAGTACCTGGACTGCATGTTCTGGACAAACATAGGTCAGAATCCATGTAAATTCCTAGGATAGATTATTATGATTCTTAACATGTAGAGACTTGAAAGCATATGTTCAAAGTATTGGCATAGAAAAGGGCATAGGACTTAAAATTAGAAAACATGAGCTTCAGTCTTACCACTGACCATCAAGTCACTTAGTTTCTCTGCATCTTAGTTTTCTCATCTAGGAAATGGAAATAATAATAATAGTAGCTACTTTATAACATTATTTGGAGGATTAAGTGATACGATTACATGAAGGGCCATGCAGCACTATACAAATGTATTCTAAGCCCATAATGCCTTACGTGAAACCCTTGAGGTCATTTTCAGAATTTAGATTTATTTAAATTTTAGAAAGGGAATACAATATCCTGTTTATTAAAGTAACATTCCTACCAGAGTCTAGGGTAGTACCCTATACCAAACACATTAATACATCTGAAGCAAACCATTCATTTTAAGTGGAGTGAATTAAGACTATAAATTTATAAAGACTTACAGCTTAAGAGCTTTTTGTATCTCAGAATTGCAGATAAAGGATTGAGGGTCTCTATTTTATTTGTTTAATAAATTTAGGCCATTATTTTTTTAAAAACTGTACAGAACCCTTAATAGTTAAGATTGGCTTTATATAGTATAGATATAGTATAGATGATTCATATTTTTGTTTTTATGGTTTTCTTTCCTTACTGGTGTAGGATTTTCATAATGGATAATATTTGCATTTGGAAGAAAAGAAGAGCAAAGAGAAGATCTTAAGGACAATGAATGACAATGATGTTATGGATGAGTGATAAACAATTAAACTAAGTAAATACCTACAGGTTGGCTTATGTATGGAATATATAGTTAGTGAGAAAATATACGTGAAAAGCATAATCTAAAGTTAGGAAAGCTATGCACTATGTGCCCTGCATTCACTTAACGTTACTGGGGAAACAAATTCAATGTAAGATCTGGTCTCTGCCCTCAGAGACCTCACAGCCCAGCACAGAGATAGAGCTAATGTGTAAAAATGAAAAGTCACTGAGAGCGAAGCATTCTCCATTCATTAGAAATTTAAAGGTATGGATATGAAAAAAAGGTTAGTATGGATAGAAGCTGCCAGAGAAGGTTTTGCGAATTAAGTGGTACATGAAGGATGCCTTCGATTTGGATAGAGAAAAGATGACTGAGCAACAATATCAGAGGCAGAGAAGGGCCAGTGTGTATAGAACAACAAATGAATCTGAAGTCATGCAGTAAAGCCATTTGTGGAGGGACTTAAAAATCTAGAGGGAAAAGTTGGACTTGATGGATCATGTAATAGGAAATCACTGCAAGTTCTTGAGCTGAGAAATGAAATCCTGAATTAGTACAAGCTTAGTTTGACAGTGAAATACAAAGATGAATCAGAATTGGGAGAGACTAGAAACAAGGAGGCTGTTGAAATAATCCGTGCAGGCATGTAATAAGGTAGGCCTTAGGGAGGAAGGTAAGTAGTTGTTAAATAGGAAGAAGAAAGAGGTAAATATAAAAATCTGGTTAGAAGGTATGAAGACAAACAGGAAAGAACACTGGCATCTTTAACCAGTTCAGATTCAGATTGGCAAACCAGTCGATGAGATTGGTGACAGACAGTGGAAAGAAAGAGGAGTCCGGGGACAGGGGGCAGTGGGGGGAAAATGAAAAAAAGAAAACTGAGAACAGGAAGTCGTTTTTTAAAAAGCAAATTATAGGACCTAAACTCCCTCATATTCTACACTGATAATTTTATCAATGATGATTAATGTTCAAAAAATGATGGTGACTCCCAAGTCATCACAACATTCTCAGTCATCAAAGAAAACAAATCTAACATAATGTACACCAGGAAAATATGACAGAACACCATGGTAACACATTTTTAAAGACTTTTCACCAAGTATTTGAAACAAAAACCTGAAGAATTACCCAGAGTTAGTTTAGAGTTATTCAGAAAATGCAATTAACTAGAACATGCCCTTCCAAAGCATGCAGGAGAGTCTGAGAATGCTGGAAAGGGAAGAGACTTTGAGGCATTTATTTAAGTTTGCAAGTATTCAGACCATTGTAATTGATGGTTAACATCTAAGTGTCAGAAAGTTCTTCCTTAAGCCATTCTGGTATCTCTTTAACTCCTATCCATTAATAAAAATTATCCTCTAAAACAGCTCAAAAGAAGACCATCTCCCGTGGTAGATAAAGCTAGAGGTGGAAAATTACTGAGAACTAAAGAGGCAAGAGCAAAACTTTTTAGAATGAGAGAACTCTGCTGTATCTTGATTGTGGAGATACAATCATACAACCAATTTAATCCAGTTTACTTGTATGAAATTACCTAATTCAATTAAAATGTCCAGTTAAAATTTCAAAACCAAGCCCATCTCCCCTGGTAGATAAGAGCCCTTCAAATATTTGAAAACTAATATCAGATCTTTTCTTAATTAATCCTACTTATATATTGGATATTTAAGATGGAAGTACCTGATCTGAATGTGCTAGTAAATCTACTCAGCATAGAACAGCTAGGAGGATTTTGTTTTCTTTAAAAAAAAAAATTACAACAACTTAAATGTAATAAATAGGAATCAAAAAATAAAATAAGTAGATAATTTGATAGTTACTTAGATAACATCTCTTAGGTTACAGTCATTCATTTAAGATTATCTTCAATAGATTGCTTAGTTCCAAAGACCTAGAAATGCCCAATTTTCTATGTAGTGATTTAATATTAGCTCAGAAAATACTGTTGAAGCTCAAAGTGTTGAAGAGATACTTTATGAAAGAGTAAATGGAAGCCAATAGATTGGCATTCAAATAACCATATTGGAAAGGCACCATTTGCTTAATATATTGACTTATATTCAGTAGATGTTTCTGTCTCTACAACATTTGACTTTCTATTAGTAATAGTTGTAGTTTTGTATAAAGTTGATTAAATGGACCACTAAAGTGGCTAAGGTTGGGAAAAAGGCATTTTCAAGAGATACACAGAAAGGCAGACAAATAAGAACATACTTCTTCGTTTCCCTGATAATTACAACAGCAGAATCACAATGCCCTTTCCAATGCAGCATGATTTGTAAGCTCACTTAATTGCATATTTCCCACCAGTCACTATCCTCTACATTATCAGGGTTCTTAGCTAGAATTATTATAGTCCAAAAAACAAAGAAGAAAACAAAAATCACAGAATAACCTCTATATAATTATATCCTGTGGTACCAAAACCCAGGATCCTCTGAATACATTCTTAATAGAGAAATGTTTTCATTATAAAGGAGGCTGAATCACTTCGAAAGCTTTAAAAGACCGTTCTGGCCCTCCTTTGGCCTCTTCCATAAAAAGAAAATATCTAAATAGTTAAATGACTAATAGGCTTACATTTGTAGACCTTTTGACTAGGTATTATTTTTAATCCTATAGTTGAGGAAAAACTTTAAGTACAAATCTTTAAAAATGAAAAAATATAGTACAGATAAGAGACCTCATCTAAATTATACCATTGAATTCTTGGGAAACTCCATATGAAAAAAAATTTTTAAGGAATTTTTATTGAAGTACTATTTACTTGCCATAAAATTCATGAATTCCAAGTGAACAGTTTAAAGAATTTTAGTAATTTCATACAATTAAATTTACTGAACCTCTATAACTGAGATATAGAAAAGTTTCCTCATTCTAAAAAGTTTTCTCATGCTTCTTTGTTACTCAAGAGCATTTCCCAATTCTGGCTATAGGCAGTCACTTGATCTTCTTTATGTCATCATAGTTTTGGCTCTTTCTAGAATTTTGTATTATTGGAATAATATAGTACCTAGTCTTTGGTTTTTAAAATCTTCCACTTACCACATGTTTGAGATTTGTTCATGTTTTTGAGTTATTAATATTTTGGTCCTTTTTATTGCCGAGTAGTATTTTCATAATAGGGGATATACCACAGTTTGATAATCCATTCAATGGTTGATAGACTTTAGGGTTGCTTCTCTTTTGGCTCTTATGAATAATGCTGCTGTGAACATTTGCAGCAACATCTTTGTGTGGACGTTTGTTTTTACTTCACTTGGGTAAAATACCTATAGTGGAATAGCTGGGTTCTATGGTAAATATGTATGTTTAACTTTATGAAGTACTTTCAGATTCTTATCCAAAATGGCTGTAATCATTTTTCATTCCTACCAGCAATGTTTGGAAGCTCCACATCCATATCAGCTCTTACTATTGTCAATCCTTTTAATTTTAGCCATTCTAGTAGGTATGTATTAGTAGCTCACTGTGGTTGTAATTTACATTTCCCTGATAACCAGTGATGTTGAATATCTTTATCTGTTCACTTGCCATCTGTATATCATCTTTGGTAAAGTGTCTGTTTAAATCTTTCCCCCGTTTTAAAAAAGTAGTTGTCTTTTCCTTATTGAGTTGTAAGAATTCTTTATATATTCTGGATTCAAGCTTTTTGTCAGAAATGTTCTGTGAAAATTTCTTTCTAGATTTGGTGTGCTTTTTTGTTTTCTTAACTGTCCTTTTGGAAGAACAAAAGTTTTTAATATTGATGAGAGTCCATTTTAGCTTTTTTCTTTCATAATTTGTGCTTCTTTTATGTTATTTAATAATGTCACAAAGATTTTCTCTTTTTCTTTTCTTCAGAAGTTTAGTTGTTTAGGTTCTCGTATTTAGGCCTAAGGCTCCTTTTGAGTTAATCTTTATGGAAGGTAAGGATGAGGCTAATATTTTACCCCATACAGATACCCCGTTGGTCTAGTACCATTTTTTGAAAAGATTACTTTTTCTCCATTGGATTGCCTTGGTGTCTTTCTCAAAAATGAATTGATCATGTAAGTATGAATTAATTTCTGGACTCATTATTATCCATTTTCATATATGCCTATGCCTATTCTTATGTGAGGTTTACATGGTCTTGATCTGTAGCTTTATACAAGTATTCAAACCATGTGATAAAATGCCTTCAACTTCATCCTCCTTTTTCAAAATTGTTTTGCGTATTCTGAGCCCTTTACCTTTTAATATAAATTTTAAATCATGTAAGTTTCTTCAAAGAATGTTGTTTGGATTTTAATTGGGATTGCATACAATTTAGAGATCAGAGAACATAGAGAATTTAGAGATTTAGAGGATTTAGTGTTCAGGTCTTGCACATCTTTTAAAAAATTTATTCCTGAGTATCTTTTATTTTTTTTATTTTTTAAGATTTTATTTATTTATTTGAGAGAGAGAGAATGAGTGATAGAGAGCACAAGAGGGAAGAGGGTCAGACGGAGAAGCAGACTCCCCGCGGAGCAGGGAGCGGATGTGGGACTCGATCCCGGGACTCCAGGATCATGACCTGAGCCGAAGGCAGTTGCTTAACCAACTGAGCCACCCAGGCGCCCTATCTTTTATATTCTAAGTGGAGATTTTAAAATTTTTTCATGGTTACTAATTTGTTATTTGTATATAGAAATGCTGGTTTTCATTTTGACCTTATATCCTGCAATCTTCCTAAACTTACTCATTAGATTTAGTAGCTATTTTGTGGATTCCTTATGGTTGTATATCTATACCATCATGTCATCTACAAATAAGGATAGTTTATTTCTCCCTTTCCCACTTGCATCCCTTTTATTTCCTTTGTCTAATTGCACTGGCCAGGACCGTCAGTAAACATTAAATAAAAGACATCCTTGCCTGGAGCCTGGGTGGCTTAGTCCCATTAAGCATCTGCCTTTTGATGGGGAGGGTATGTGCTATGGTGAGCGCTGTGAATTGTGCAAGACTGTTGAATCACAGACCTGTACCTCTGAAACAAATAATGCAATATATGTTAAGAAAAAAAAGAGGAAGAAGAAGATGGCAGGAGGGGAAGAAAGAAGGGGAGTAAGTCGGAGGGGGAGAGGAACCATGAGAGAGGATGGACTCTGAAAAACAAACTGAGGGTTCTAGAGGGGAGGGGGGTGGGGTGATGGGTTAGCCTGGTGGTGGGTATTAAAGAGGGCACGTTCTGCATGGAGCACTGGGTGTTACGCACAAACAATGAATCATGGAACACTACATCACAAACTAATGATGTAATGTATGGTGATTAACATAACAATAAAAAATTTAAAAAAAAAAGCATCTGCCTTTGGCCCAGGTCATGATCCCAGAGTCCTGGGATCGAGTCCTGCATCGGGCTCCCTGCTCAGCAGGGAGCTTGTTTCTCCTTTTGCCCCTCCCCCCACTCATGCTCTCTCTTTCTCTCTGACAAATAGGTGAATAAAATCTGAAAAAAAAAACAAAAAACAAAACTTCCTTGCCTTGTTCCTGATCTTTGAGTGTGATATTAGCTATAGGTTTTTCACAGGGGCCTTTAATCAAGTTGAATAAGTTTGCTTTTATTCTTTTATTCTTTTATTACGCTGAGAGTTTTCATCATGAAAAGGTTTTGTCAAAGGCCTTTCTACATCTAATGCAATGACTATATGGTTTTTCCCCTATACTCTTGTGATATGGTGAACAGCACTGATAGATTTTCAAGCAATATAAGTAATTTGCCCTAACCTGGAAAGTAAAGGATAGAACATAAGGACATAACATAATAATGTCATTAAAAATGGAAAATGAAACATATGTCCTAATATTACTTATTTAATATTTTTTAAAAAATCATCAGAAAAAAATATCAAATGCTAGCTATGTGATTTAGTGTAGGTTTGAATGGGGCCTACTCAAAGAGGAGAAAATTCTAATTTAAAATTTTTTCAGGTTTATTGGAAGTACTCATTTCCAGTTGTTTTGACAGTGCATTAAAAAGTTGACAACTCAATGCTGCATTTCATTTTTAAAAAAATTTCAAGTCATTTGCCTAAAATTACCTTTTTTCTATAGAAAAAGAGCTTGTCTTCAGATAACTTGTTTGTACCTGATTATGGAGGAAAATTGAATCCCCAGCTAAAAGTTTTACTAGTAATTCAGTCTTCTTTATGATAAAAACAAAAATATTTCTGTGATTAAATTTAACTGTAGTATTGGGCTATTGCCTGATACTTTTGATTCTAGGAAAGTTTAATTTCATTCCAGAGAGAAAACATTTAGGTGATTAGGGATAGGGCTAAGCACCCATCCCCACAAAACCTGAATATAAAATGAAACAATTCATCATGCAAAAAATAGCCTCGAAAAAATATAGTTTCCTGAAAGGTAAATTATAAAAGTATGTATTTACCCAATCATTTTAAATACCATAATTATACAAGCTGCTCATCAAAAGACTTCTAAGACTCATTAAAATCATAAAACAATTCTAATTAAATCCATATTTAAGTTTCTGTAACCTATATGGTACTTTAAATCAAACAAGAAAAGTTATATAAAAGATCCAATTAATTCTAAGTTTTTATAAGAATTAAAGCCTAATTACTCTGATTAAGTTTCTCCAAAATGTAATCATCAATGGCTCTATTCAGAAGAATTAGCCTTCTGTACCCCAGATGCCAGTGGAAAGCTGCAGCCCATCTTTGACACCAGCAACCCTATTCATCTGAAATCAGCATGACTGGTGGAAACTTTACCTCCACCCCCACTGGGGAACCAAGTGACAAGACGAAACAAAGCTGCATATTTTATACAGATAAATGTCTCCCTATCTACAGAGGTCCTTATCTGATTAAATGGATTCATGTTCCTTAGCAAATTTAAAAAACCCATCCTCAGAGAAGGTTTTGGAAACAATGGTCATTTCAGGGATTCCCAAATCGGTAGTAAAAGATGCACAAGAAAACAATAAGATTTGCAGTTTATGGAGAAAGAGAACTAGGCCTTCTAAGGGGACAGCACTAAAGCATTTCCTTCTAAGTAGGCAACTCTTCTTTCTTACTTAGCTACTTGGAATGTTTTTCATTTTTTATTAGCCCAACTTCCCACGGGAAAGAAAATAAAGCTCTGTGACATCGCTGCCTCTTGTGTGTTCTCTGAAACTAATTAATCCTATGAAGTTATTAGGCAGCATCATTTTTTTCTATGACATCACACAAGGTGAAGGTCACTACTATAATATTCTTGGCTTCATTCATGTGGTGCATACCCCACAAAATATAATTTATTGTAATTTCCCCAGTGCCCTGATAGCCAAGTGATTAGTTATTATGGTACATAAAAAGTTCAGACGTACAACATATGACTTATAGCCTCTATTTCTGATAATCTAATTTTCTTTTATGGTAAAAAGAAATTTACTATTTATGTTTTATAGATTGTTATTTTGAGAAAATGACTATTTAAAGTTATCTTCATATGGACACTTACTGATTGCACAGCATCTGCAAGCTGAAACATCCAAATGTTTGGTGTATAAAGGCAGTTCTTTATCCAGCTGACAAGAACTTTTTCTGCACGACCCTTGTCTGTGAGAGTGGCAGAATGGTTAAATTAGGCTGGAGCTACCTGCCATCCACCCCACAGACATCAGTGCAAGAAATGGTGGTTTTGGGCAGATGCAGCTAGTTTCAGAACCCAGCTACAGCAAGATTTCCTTACCCACAGGTACACTGTCCCTGACCTGAAAAGCCCCAACTCTGCCATAAAAAACATTTCCAGACTTTTTAGATGTGGAATTGGCTTTCCTGTGTGTGTCTGCTTTTAGAGAAGAGACTTTTTAGAGACATGACCTTTAAATTCCTGTAACAAAATTCCTCTCTCTTTCTCTTCTGTTTTGACTCTGTTGTCTTCATTTTATAATTGTGCTTGCACTTTGTGAAATGAATGCTAAGTGCAGGTGATTATATTAAAAATGTTTTCTAGGGGCACCTGGGTGGCTCAGTCGGTTAAGATTCTAGCTTCAGCTCAGGTCATGATCTCAGGATCCTGGGTTCGAGCCCCGTATCAGGCTCCATACTCAGTGGGGAGGCTGCTTCTCCCTCTGCCGCTCCTTCTGCTCATGTGCGCACTTTCTCTCTTTCACATAAATAAAATCTTTTAAAAAAATAAAAATAAAAAATGTTTTCTATGAGAAAGCACCCTGGCCCAGCTGGTTTGAGAAGTTCATCTGAAGGGTGAGGTTAGCAACACAGTCACCACAGAAAGGAAATCTGAATAGGCTTAGGTAGGTGAAAGAATGGGTGGTTGATGTATCCTGCTTCTGGTAAAGAGATAAAGACATGGAAGAAGCTCTTTCTACCATGGTAGACTGCCAGGACCCATGGGAAGCTTGTCTGTCTGTATCAGGTGTGACATGGGACCACACCCATGATCCCTGGTGGTCAGAGAACTGCACTGGTAAGCCACAGAGCTAATAATAATGGCTATTAATTATTCAGTACTTACTAAGCACTTCAATGAATTGATTCATCCAGTCATCACAATTATGAAGTAGTTAATATTATATCACATTTTATATCTAAAGAAACTGAGGCTCAGAGAAGTTAAGTAATTTGTCCAAAGTTACACACTAGTAAACAGAGCAGGGATTTGAGCCCAGGCAGTCTGGCTCTAGTATTTATACTTTCAAACATGTACGTTGCTCTTTCAATTCTTTTTATTCTGTATTTATTTAATTTAATAGCAAATAATTACATCACACTTTAAATGTACCAGGCACTCATCTAAGAGTTTTACATATATTAAATCTACTTGGTTCTCACAATAACCCTATGAAATATGTACTATTATTACTCCCATTTTTCAGACTAGAAAACCAAGGCACAGATAGACTGAGTAACTTGCAAAGGTTATGAAACTACTGAATGGGAGAGGCTGGGTTTGAAAAAAAGATGGTCTAGTTCTGGAGAGTCCATATTCTGTACTGCCTCCTGTTTATTTCTTCAGTTGTCTCTTAGTACGTTGTAAAGTCTCGTCTTAAAGATTTAGTCTGTCCCATTTGTTCCAAGGGTGAAGAGAAGAGGCTGTTTCTGGCAAAGCACAAAAAAAGGTGTTGAGTCTAGGGATGGGGATGTGGAGGTAGGAGATAAGGAGGAGCAGAAAGAAGATCATCTGCACAAGTAAACTCAAGGGAAAGGCAAAACCAATACAAGCAGAACAGATGGTCAGTGTTCTTCTGAAAACAATGGTTCTACTTCCAGAGCTCCTCACTTTGGATCTACTGGTTTCATTCTTCTAAGGGAGGAACAGCCACTCATAAACCGTCTCCTTTCTTTGCCCTCCCCAGGCTTCCAGCCACCCCCTCTTGCTGAAGGTCATTCTTTCATTGGCCTCCACACCACTATCCTAGCTTTTCTCCTAATTATTCTGACCACCCCTCTTGGTGGGTTTATTTTCGATTGGGCTGCTTCTGCTTTCCACCCTATATCTAGAGAGTATCCTCCACAAACTCAGTTTTCGGTCTGTGCTCTTTCCTCTCTTTCATTGAGAGCTCACTGGGTTTAACTATCACTATGAGGCTGGTGACCTCCAACTCTGTAGCCTCCTCGGAATACCAATCCCCCATCTCTAGCTGCATGAGACATATTCTCTGTGAAACATCTTATTATGTCAAATCTTAGAACTCCAAAATGAAGTGACTTGTCTGTCTCCAAACCCATCCCCCGAGAGCCTCTCCTGTCACTGTCAGGTGGAAGCAGGATAACCTGGAACTGATCAACTTCACCTCCTCACTTGCCATTACTCACTCATGTCTCTCTTTCTGCTCATGTTCTTTCACCTAGCAAGGTTTCGCCTTACTCCCTGCTATAGCCTGCATGTTTGCATTCTCCTAAAATTCATACATTGAGACCTCATCCCTGATGTGATGGTATTTGGAGGTGGGAACTTTGGGAGGTGAACAGTTATAAAGATGGAGCCCTCGTGAATGGGATTAGTGCCCTTATAAAAAAGATCTCAGAGAACTCCCTTGTTCCTTCCACTATAGGAGGACACAGTAAGAAGACAGCTCTCTGTGACCCAGAAAGTGGCTTCTCAGCAGACACCAAATCTGCTGGTGCCATGATCTTGTACTTCTCAGCTCCTAAAACTTTGAGAAACAATTGTTTGTTGTTTTATTAGCCACCCAGTCTATGGTGTTTGGTTATAGCACCCCCAAACAGACTAAGTAAGACACTCTTTTAATCCTCTCCATATTTATAGACGCTTGTTAAATTTCTACAAAATCTTCTCTGATTACTTCAGCTCTCGGGGACTCTCAACTCCTTCACATTTAATATCTGTATCACAAAACAAAACATCTAATTACTTCAGTCTTACATTTTTTGCCATGTATTCACCTGGGTCCTAAACTAACCTTAACTGAGTATATATACTATACAGTATGAGTATATATACTACATATATAGTATATATACTTAGCTGAGTATATATACTATGCATGAGTATACATATATACTATACTTAGCTGAGTATATATACTATACAGTATGCGTATACATGTACTATACTATACTAGTATATACTATACATATGTACTATACGATACTTAGCTGGGTATATATACTATACGTAAGTATACATATATACTATACTTAGCTGAGTATATATACTATACAGTATGAGTATACATATACTATACTATACTAGTATATACTATACTATACATATGTACTATACGATACTTAGCTGAGTATATGTACTATACATCAGGACTGGGGTACTGTCTGAACATCATTCTACCAAATCTTCCTTATAGCTCTGTGGGGTCTCATTCTCTAAATTGGAGATAAAAAAGTTGAGACTAAGAGAGATAAAGTGACTTACTCAAAGTCATGGGGCAAAACAGCACAGGTAAATTCATACCCATTTCTGTATGAGGACAAATCAGATCGTTCCCCTTTCTGTTGACTGAGTCCAGTTTCTTTAAACTAATTTTCTAAATCCCTGAATTTGATTTCTTTTCCCTGTGAAAGAATTTGGGTTATGATCTGGAGCATATGTGTGACTATTACTGTCAGTCTTGTTCTAGACAACATAAGGTATAAATAAATACATAAGTGTAGCATCAAAGACTTCTATTTAAAATCCAATAGGTTCTAATACAGATTTTGAATTTATTTCATATTATCAATGTAGAACAAAAAAATTACTAAAATTTTAAAAAATTATGCAATTTGAAATATTTGAGAATCAATAGAAACACATATATGCTATAGTCATAATACATATTTGTGTAAAATTAATGTTTAAAAGTATGATTATTATTTATAGCACCTCAGACAAATTTAATTTGACCAGTCAGTCATCAATTTATAGCTCTCTTCTTGAAGCCTTTTCTACTTTAACAGGATGTGGCTGCATTAGTACCTAATGATTTTACTGATGGGTAACTTTAATGCCAATGGTGGAAGATGCTGTTAAAAATCTGCCCATGGCCCCTCAGAGCCCCTTACCATTTCTGTGCCCTGCAGGCTGGCCACCAATGGCCAGCAACTGCAACTTTGTAGGAGGGCTGCTTTCAGGCTGCTGGAATTTACTCTGCCAGTATGGAACAGTCTAAATAAAACAGAACTGGAGCTTGAACTCATGACCACTGACCTCTGACCTGGATGAAGTTACACATATCATTCTACCATTTACCAAATTAAACCAACCTATAAAGAAAAAAAAAATTCCTATACCAGAATAACTATTATTTCCTGCTCCTATTCTTTGTCATTCTGCTTCCTTTCATAGAAACTCCTCTTCTCGATTTGTTCTCCCTTGCTATATTCCCCACTTGTAGAGCGCACTTCCATCACTCCTTATATCTACTATTTCCCAGGACCTTAAATGATCAATTTCTTTGAGTTTTTAGAGATTGTTCCTCTTAATAAACTATAGCACTATCTGTATAAAAACTATTTTGCCAAAACATGATCTATAAAACCTAAAAATGAGAACAGGTGCTTAAGCCTATGAGGGTGACCCATAGAATCCTTGGTCAATACAAGGACAGGAAGCAGTGGCCATTGGGTAAGGTGCCTTTCTTTAATAACATGCAGTAGGGTCTCAGTGCCCACAGCTTTGTTCTTGGCATATGCAGGAGTAAGCAAGCGTCTACATAGCTGCTGAACACTGAAAGGCTACTGTTTGTTCCATCTCTTGCAACTAAAATATGAATGTAAGGATTGTAGAAATGGGGAGAGATGGAGGAAAGGAAAAAGAGAAATATCATAAGGGTAGCTTATGTGGAATATTAGAGGTCTTGGCTTGCTCTGCTACATGAACAGAGGAAGGGGAGGACACATCTCTCTATTGTTTGCATATACTGGGCTTAGAAAGTGAATATTACTATGCTTAAGAGGTAAATTATGCCAACCGTGTAGCCTAGGTGGTTATTTCTGCCAATGTCAGGGCATTCCTAGAGACAGGAGGAACAGGCTAGTAACATCTGCAATGTCAATGCTCTTTGTTTCTGGTTGTAGAGGCTTCTGCACCGGCAAACACACCAAAGCAGATGCCAAGGACTGGGAAGGAGTGTGAGTTCCCAAACAGACTTATAAGTATGGCAAAAGTTGGTGCCTTTTCATCTAAAAGTTGGTGCAATAGAACCCGGTGACTCAGATCCATCTGGGAAAGAGCCCCAACACCGTGAGTTTCATCATCATTGCACATGAAGCATGACTGCAAGTTTCATTGTAGTTTTTGTTTTTGAGCTCAGTACAATTAACTAATATGGAACAGTGCTCCAGCTGACTTGACTAGCCACAAATGGTCCTGGATATGCTAACTCCTGACCAACAGGAGCTGTTGCTCTATTTTTTTCTCTTCTTTTTATTTAAGTTCTATGCCAAGTCACATGCTCTACTGACTGAGCCAGCCAGGTGCCCCAAAATAGTGTCTCTCTCTCTCTCTTTTTTTTTTAAAATAAACTTTACACTCAATGTGGGGCTTGAATTCATAACTGCAAGATCAAGAGTCGCATGCCCTGTGGACTGAGCCAGCCTGCTCTTGATTGCTGTGTCTCAGAGCCTTTGTTCTGAGATGGGAGTCTTCAATTCACAGCATTGTGGGTGGCATTTTAGTATCATTCCTAAGACACCAGTACCGCTGTTCTGTTTTACAACTGTCCCCATCTGTCCTCAGCTGAACAAAGGCCCTGGTTTTAATAATGGCATCCATGTGTACACACAGAGAGACATGTAAAGCGTTCATTATTTCTAATAGAAGTACAGAAACTTCGAGAAATAAAGCATTACCTGCCATTTTCGTGATCAACACTTGCAATAGAGTGCATAAATGCTTCAGTTTACAGAAATAGCTAGACCTTCCTGAACCCTCCCAGTGATTAATTAGAAAGCCTGTCTTACAGATTTTTCTCTCAGGTGTAGTAACCTTGTAGCCCTTACCATTAAGAACTAATAAATAAATGCTTGGTTAAGCATAAACAGAGTGATAGGCAGTGAAAGAGTGATGATCTTGGTTTTTATGCAATATGCTCACTCTGTCATTTTACCTTGGAGGACAAAATAATATACAGAACTAAAAGTTACAAAAGCAACTACAGTGAACAATTTGTTATAATCCACTTAAAAATGTTAATAGCTCTCACTATGAAAGATCTCTATGATTAATCAAGTGATATCATGATTAATTTTAACAAATAAAAATTCATGATTTTAAGAAAGCATTTCAAATTTTGCAATTAAACTGAAGACATATATTGGGTAAAGACATCTAGAGGGTGATCAGATGTTTAAATATACTGTAAAAAAAAAGGAAGTAAATGAGAAAACAAAACAAGTACTCACAATCAAATGGAAGCCTGCCCATTTAGCAGATATTTGAGTATCTGATTTACACAAATGTTTAAGTGACCTATCATATTAAATACAATGCCTCATCTCCTTCCCAAGATTTTATGCCAGTAAACGTAGATAACCACCAAAGGCTCCCATCATTCTATCTTTTTAAATAAACTTTAGAAAGTAATATGTCAAGCTGGGAGCTTTGACAATCATGAAATGTTATCTTAATCTTCAAAATTTTAGCTTCTATCGTGAAAATGACAATAAAAAGTAGTCAATGCCACTTATAACTATGCAATCAGAATCCCACAAACATGACAGTATATTTAGAAAAAAAATCAAAGTAGCTGATGCAAATTATTGGGATAACTAGCTAAATCTGTAAACAACTAATTCATCCTACAAGGATCTTTAGAGCAGCAACAAATTATTTTACAAAATCTAGGATACAGTATGTGAGTCAAATATTCACTTTCATTATTGGGGCAGTGTGGTTTATGAAAATCTGATAGATTTGTACTTCTTTGAAAATTGCCAGTTCAGTCAAGGATTTCCTTTCAACCAAAATAGTGACTTGAGACATACACTAAAATATATTCTTAAGGTAAAATAAAGAGTTTGGATTTACATTTTTCTCTTTCAAGCCCACATAAAATATCTCCCAAAGATGCTGGCTTACACCTTGAATAATTCCTAAATAAAAAATTACCTTGGATCTGAGAGCCCTGGATTGTGTGTGAACAGGGAATAAGAGAGCTACTTAAAAATATCACAGTTGATTCTTTGCAAATCCTCTTTGTTACACAGACCCTTAGCATGGCACTTGCATTCAAACAAATGCAAAAAAGTAAAGACTATCAAGTTAAACTGTCAGCTCTTTATGCAAAAATAACTTTAGCCTTCTTTGTAATTCCTCCAAAGATTAACATTGTTCCACCATGAGCATCATACCTACGCTGATCAGCTGGGTTTTACCTACCCACCTCCCCAGGAAGACATGAAAAGGAAGAATATACAAAAGACAACATCAGAATGATGCTCCAGTTTTCTGGTATTTAATTCATATCCATTTTTCTGGATATTTAAAACTGTTTATTCATAAAATTGTTTATTATGCTCTCATCTATAGAGGGCAGTTAATCGTCACTAAAATCCCACTGCCCAGAAATAACTTCAATATTTGGTGTATGTCTTTCTAGGCATCTACGTTTATACAAAGACATGGAGATTTTTTTTCAAAGGGGTAAGTCTATAAATGCTGGCTTTAATAACACATAAAGAAATAAATGAAGTAAAAGAGAAAAAAAATGGAATTCGGAGAAACATTCCTTCACTGAGTTGTTAGAATTCCTTTAAAATTCCTTTAAATTTAAGGGGAAAAAAATACTATGAAAGAACTTTATGTGGCTGAAGTTGGTACTTAAAAAGCGTCTCTGAAAGCTGATGGTAAAGGATATGCTAACACATCAATGGTCCTGCCTACCACTTCCCTTTTTCTCCACCCTTCAACAGTTCATATATATGTGTGTATGTGCACATTTATATATATTTTTTCACTTTCAAGATTTATAACACTCAAACATATAACTAGATTTCCATAATTGTTTAATCTTACATTTTTTTAAAGATTTTTTTTTTTTAAGATTTTTTAAAAAATTTATTTGATAGAGAGAGACACAGCAAGAGAGGGAACATAAGCAGGGGGAGTGGGAGAGGGAGAAGCAGGCTTCCTGCTGAGCAGGGAGCCTGATGCGGGGCTCCCTCCCAGGACCCTGAGATCATGACCTGAGCCTAAGGCAGACGTTTAAGGACTGAGCCACCCAGGCACCCCTAATCTTACATATTTTTACCAAGTATTTTATTTGGATTCATCTTTTGCTAATAATAATTGTCATGGGTGCTATAATCCCTAAATTCTTACCTGCTTAAGAATGTTGTCTTTATATTTGAAAGGTACTTGCTTATGAATGGAATTCTTAGATCATATTTTTTTGGCCCCTGTAAACTAATAGATACAGCCCCATGTTATCTGTCATTAAGTGCTGCTTTGAAGAAGTCTAAGACACACCTGGTTTTCCCCCTTTTATAAGACTTACTATCTCAGGATGCCCAAATAATTTTATCTTTAAATACCAGAAATTATATTAGCATATGTTTCGGTATTGATTATACTGTATTAAGTTTTCTCACATTTAAGGGGCCCTTGCATGATACAAATCAAATCTTTCTTTAGGAATGTTTTCTTTTTTTTTTTTTTTAAAGATTTTATTTATTTATTTGACAGAGAGAGACAGGGAGAGCAGGAACACAAGCAGGGGGAGTGGGAGAGGGAGAAGCAGGCTTCCTGCTGAGCAGGGAGCCCGATGTGGGACTCGATCCCAGGACCCTGGGATCACGACCTGAGCTTTGATCATTTTTTCCCCATTTATACTGCTGTTTTCTTCAGAAATTTTTTGATTGTTGAACCTCCTTTGTCTACCGTATCTATCATTTTCTTTATAATAATTTTTACATAGTTTTTTCTAAATTGGTTTGTGAGATTTATCTTCCACAATTTAATTTCTCAATTCTGATCTCCATGACTTTGTTTTCCAGAGTAAATAGTTGACCCTTGAACAACAGAGGTTAGGGGCACAAACCCCCTGCACAGTTGAAAATCCATATATAACTTTTGACTCCTCAAAAACTTTACTGATAGCCCATCATTGATGGAAGCCTAACCAATGACATGACAATCAATTAAGGCATATTTTGTATATTATATGGATTATATGTTATATTCTTACAATAAAGTAAGCTAGAGAAAATAAAACATTATGAAGAAAATCATAAGGAAGAGAAAATACATTTATAATACTATAAAAAAGAAGGCCGACTTGCATAGTTCAAACCCATGTTCAAGGGTCAACTGTATATTCTAATTTTTATTGCCTTTCATGGGGTTTTCATGTCTATGATGACTTCTAGTTTCTCTTTCATTTTTTCCCCTGATGTTTTCCAGCTCAGTTTTCATCTTCTTTTATTTCATTATATCATTTTTTTGAATTATCCTTTGACTGTTTTCGAGAGGTCATGTTGTCTGTAATTTGAGACTCTGGGGAATTATTTTTTGAAAACTTCCTCTGTTTCTCTGTGCCATGCCTCTTCAGATGTATATTCTTCATTTATCTTCATCTTCTCTTTTATTCACAAGTTTTATGCATAGGTCATAGTTGGGTTTTTAATGCTGATAAAGTAGGCAAGATACCTTCTTAAGGACATGCTATTTTTTGTTTATTTGTGCTCTGTGGTTTCTTCAAACCTCTTTAAAATATATATACTCTTACTGTCTTCATCAAGAGTTCTTCTAGGGGCGCCTGGGTGGCTCAGTCATTAAGCGTCTGCTTTTGCTTGGGTCATGATCCCAGGGTCCTGGGATTGAGCCCTGCATCGGGCTCCCTGCTTGGCGGGAAGCCTGCTTCTCCCTCTCCCACTCCCCCTGCTTGTGTTCCCTCTCTCGCTATGTCTCTCTCTGTCAAATAAATAAAATCTTTAAAAAAAAAAAAAGAGGTCTTCTAATACTTGGATCATGAATACCTTGAGGTCATTGTTAAGAACCTTTCATCCAATGCCTCAATAGTTCTCACACATCAAAGGTTTTCCAAAACTCATGCCATGGGTTAGCTGATTCTCATCTCTCTCCTTTTCTCAGTGCTTATCTGTCACACTCCTTCAGCCTTCTCTATAGAGTCTAATCACTGTTCATCAACCATTTGTGGGCTAACCTTTTACTCCATTTCTGTCTCCAAGTGACATGTGATGTTTGTGAAAATAGTTTTAGGGTATTAAGACACCTCTGGAATGGAGGAATAAGCAGAGGATCAAAGTAGTTCTATTTAATTAAATACCACATTACTGTTCTTTTTTGGTTAGAAAAGTGGAGGGCATATTTTAAAGGTAGTATCCTTTTTAGTTATTTATTTTGACATGGTTTTATGTTTTTATATCAGGGATTATTGTGTTTCTTTTACTCTCCAATTCAGATATTGAGTCAATGTTCTTTCCTCCTAATTAGGTTTTAGTTATATCTAGGGGGTCCCTAGGTGCCCGTGGCCAAGAACTCTAATATAAATAAAAATGCAATATTATTTTCTGTTCTATTATAATTATCAACTGAGTTGAACAAAACCCACTGAGATGACTATTAAACTACAATAGAAACTTTATGAAATGTGTAGTCCCTGAAAGCACTTTTTATATCAGTTCTAAAATAATCCAAGGTATCAGAAAGCTTACATATCACTGTCTTTTTAAAAGCATACTTTCCCAGACCTTAGAACTTTTCCAAGCCACTCTGCCCTGGCTCTACTCTGCCCTAATTAGCTTTGGCAATGAAGGAAACTAAGAGGCATCTTCTCAGCTCCTGCTCCTCATCTAGAGTGTTGTAATTGAAGACTCAGGCAGATAAAGGACTATTCTGACTAGAACAAGTTTGGCTTGAACTAGTTTACTTTGTCAAGTGTAATATTCTCAAGTATCCTGCAAACATTCTTTCCCTGTTTCTGTGGTGCCTAAACACACAAGAACATCACAGGTAAAAGGATTGGATTTTTTAAAAGATATTATTTATTTATTTGAGAGAGAGAGCACAAGCAGGGGGCAGAGGCAGAGGGAGAGGGAGAAGCATACTCCCCACTGAGCAGGGAGCCCGACGTGGGGCTCGATCATGACCTGAGCTAAAGGCAGACACCCAACCAATTGAGCGACTGAGACACCCTAAAAGGGGGTTTTAAAAACAATTACCATGTAGGGTACAACATGGTGAGTAAATAATAATGTATTGTATATTTGAAAGTTGGTAAGAGAGTAGATCTTAAAATTCTTCATCACAAGAAGAAAAATTTCATAACCATATATGGTGACAGATGTTACCTAGACTTACTGTGTGTGGTGATCATTTGGCAATATATACAATAATGAATCATTATGTTCACCTTAAACTAACATAATGTTCTATGTCACTTGTACCTCAATAATAATTATAACAGGTTGAAGAAAGACACTACTTTTATCAAGAATGATAAAAGTGATAGCATTTATCCACTTCTGTTTGTAATCTTTCCTGTACCTCCAGGGTATGGGGAGGCTCTAAGTAAAACACTGCTTTACAGTCAGGCTGAATTTATTCTTTAGGTCATGAGAAGCCAAACCATGGCTCCTATGTTTTAGGCTATATTAAGGTCTATGATATTAGTCTTAAATCAGACATAGTTAAACAATTATAGCCACTGATGGTTAATCATTGTATAAAGCTATCAAATATTTAAGGCCATATAGATCATGGTATTTTTTCTAAAAACAAGAATATCTGAAATATTTACAAAACAAATGGTTTGTAGTAGTTGTATTGGTTTGTAGTACTGTAATGTAGTTTATTTTCCAGCATAATTAATATACTTTAAATATCTTTTTCAGCTTAAGACTTAAAATATTAACAAATATTGTTTCAGGGAAAATATCATTAAAGCTAATTTAGAAAATCTAAAGTGGAATAACATTTTACAGACAAACCGCAGTTATGTAAAACAAGCAAATAAACAAAATAACAGGCCTCATGTACTTTTGCTTACAGGGAGACCCACTCCAAGATTCTAATGAAAATTCTGAGCACACAGTAAGAGAGAACCCTTTTCTCTGTGAATGACTTAAAAGTACAAAACTTGGGTTTGAATTAACTAACATCTATTATTCAGCAGCTCAATTCAACAGACATTTACTGTACATATAGCACAAGGCAATGAGTGAGGTGGTATGAGGTATAAACAGACATATAAGACAGATCTCAAGGAGTGAACGAGCTAGTAACTGGGAGATAAAGCATGCGTCCAGGTCACTGCAATAGAAGGCAGAAGATGGTGATGCTGTGAAGGGTACAAACAAAAGGCTGGGGTGGCAGAGAAGCCAGAAGATTCACTTCTAGCTGGGAATTCATGGAGAAGTCTTCATGTAGGAGGGAGAGTTTGAGTTGAATCTTAGAGGAGAAGGTAGGACTTGGGCCTATGAAGGGCACAGCATGATCAAAGTCATGGAACATGAAAGCACCAGAGCGTTCATGAACAAATGGAACATAGCTTGTCCAAGGGGAGATGTGTAAGAGGTGGAAAGAAGCAAGTGTTTACACCTGAACATGGACTGGGCATTATTCTCATAAGAAAAAGTGGTTTCCCGGTTTCCCTGTATATTCAGAATCACCCTGGGGGTCCACTTAAGATTCCAGTTCTCAGGCCCATCCCAGAGATTTGTCTATGCATGTGCATTTTCAATGAGCACTCTAGATCACTTTGATGTGTGGTCCAAGGACCACACTTTGAGAAACACCTGTGTAGGACTTGGAAAGCAGTTTTTCTGGAGTTAGAATATATTTTCAGTTAATAGAAACTTCGCATGTTTTTTGAGCAGTGAAAATTTGCTTACAGAAACTGTGGTTGTTTGGATTTGTTTATGGCACTAACTATTTTTTCTAATATGAAAATAGATAATGAGCTCTTAAAAGAATACTGATAAAATATAATCTCTCTCCCTCTCACACACACATGCACACGCACGCACACACACACACACACACACATGAACAGCCTACACCTCCAGCTGCAAGAAATTTCTCTCCTACCAAAAAGTGTTCAGAAAATAAGCAGTGCAAGCTCAAGAATTCTGCAGAGTTTGAAGTGTCTGTATTCAGAAGCAGCGTGAGACATCAAATGCTCTGCATATCAGTAGGTTCGGGTAGAAAAGAAATTTAAATAAGAGATGAACTATTCTGTGGGGCCGTAAGGAGGACTTATATGTAATCTGACCTGTCAGTGTTAAGTTGAAAAGGGGTGTGCTCATGCTTACATAAATCTTCATGCTGCTTTTACTAATTAACATGTGTAAAAAAATCATAGGAAAGTTTTCCACAGGGGTGATACCTCTCCTTACCCCTTTATAATTCATTTTTCTTCTAAGCTTTTTTAATGGTGACTAGGATCCTGCACTAGGAATCACATTCTTGATTTTTTGACAGCATTGCCACATTTTCATCCTTTTGGTGTTTCTTAATTTCAGACTGCATTTTGACAGCTCAACCTTGTTGATTAATGCCTTGTAGAAACCCCTATATGGCCTGCCTGTTAGCAATCTAATTTTGTGCTGGAATGCCTGGGCTGGTATGTTGAACCGATTCACCACCCAGGTGGCTACATTTGGACTAAATGAGCTGTGAAGGGTTTCATCTTTGCCCATCACAGTCTTCCTTAGCTGAGCCCCACAGTATGCAGCCACCGCTTTGACATGATTTGTCACAACCCATCAATAGAAAATAAATTATTGCCATTCTCACTTGTCAATGGGCTTGTCTTCACTTCAGCTGGCCTAATGATTGGAAGCTCAAAGGGAACATTTCCCATCTTTGTGGAGCATGATTATGACCAAATGCACTGCTCCCCTATGCATCTTGGCCAGTAAAAACACGTAGGGAAAGCAAATTAATTGGCTGTTTTGCGCCAGTGATTAGAACATTACACTTGAAGTCTGCAGAAACTGATATTAGGCAAGCAAGATTAGGTTGGTTCTGACTTTTATTTGCTTAGTGCAACATGATTAGCAACTGCTTCATTCAAGGTTAGTGCACTTGCTGCTGCAGAAGAAAATCTTCAACACATAATGATCCTGCATACCTTTAAGCTGATAAGCATGTTCCAGGCAGAAATCAAAAATCTCTTTGGGAAGGAAGCAAATGAGGAGATGTAACAGAGAACTCATCAAATGGCTTTAGAGTCATTCTTATGTCTGGCACTTTTGAAAATTATATTCCTAGGAAACCCGCTCTGCAAGCTATATTTGCAGAATATAGAGATGGTAATTGTGTCAGTTCACAAGACAAAGAATAAAAGGACCCAAGGAGCAACATGAAGTAGAAGGTGACACCTTTCAATGAACTAACTGGAAATGAGCTTGCTTTAAAAGAAACCGAAAACTCTTTTTTTTTTAACAAACTACAGAAAGAGCAAGAAGAGCAAAAGATACAATGGCAGGGCATCAAGTTAGACCTCATAATTAAATTCAGAGATACAGTAGATCAAAGAGGAAACTGTATTAAAAAATTAGGTCTAGGGTGTGGATTTGAGTTTCCCTGTTAACAGCTTTGCCTGCAGTATAATGACGAGAGGCTTTATCTAACAGAACAATAAACAAAGATGTGGTGTACCAGGAAAAGAATGCCTGACACTTTATTTTAAATATGATAGTGTTTTAGATTTTGGCCATGTCTACAAAACTAAGCAGGTTTTTTTTTTTTTTTTTATTACCCTATCTTGTCTACCACCACCCAGGAATAAGAGAGGGAAACATACTATCAATAAAGATCACACTCTGAGTTTCTAACTTCCATTCTCCCTGGCCTTCTTAGTGGCTCTTTTTCCAGCTCACTGTTTGTTCTTTAGCCCAGAAACGGATGCCCCAGGACGACAACTAAATCTGCAGAGGAGACACAGTTTAGAAATACTATTGGTGTAGTTTCGTGTTTATTTAATGTAGTTCAGGTTTCATTTCTGCCACAGAACGTGACACCTGTGCTTTAAGAACACTCAAGTGCCTCTGTGGTGCCAATGGTCCCCTCCATGGTCCCCATATCATAAACATTTCTGTTTACCAAACTCTCAGTATGTTCTTCCTCTTTTACCATCTTTTACTAGCATGAGTTACTGTCTTCTGGTCTTTGGAGACATAAGGTTCTTGAGCTGCCAAGTCAATCTCTTTGTCTTCTGGAGTAAGGTCACATATCATCATGGAGAACTCCTCCTTTCTCAGGTTAGTGGTCCTTGTTGTAGGAAGTCTTGCCTGCTCAAGGCCTTACTGCTCTACCTCTCCTGTACTGTATTTCCAGCTCCCTCTATTAAGGCACACTGGATCCTTTACTTCTCCTTTTATCTTTTTCCTGTCCTGGATTATTCAAGTAAGATCAATCTCTTGTACATTTTGTCTACTATTTGGGTTCTCCTTGAAACTCAGTTTTTACCTTCTTGTCTTTGTATTTTGCTGTCCCCCACCCCTTTTTAGATTTACACACACTGTTCTTTACTGGATCTCATCTGTTCACATTTGATCCTGGTGAACATTCTTCATCTTTAGCTCCCGGTTCATGATATTTCCTTACAAAGCATATCCCTAACTGCATTCTGAGATGTGACTATGTGTTTTATGGAGACAATGATGTGCACACACACACACACACACACACACACACATACACACAAATTAAAATTGAGTCTTTTTAGAAATTATATGCCCATACCCGAATCAACACTGGTAAGTTAGATGAGAGATCACCTGACATATACATAAATACACAGTTGTTACTCTGCTTTAACATGTAGGTGGTTTTTGTGACCCAAAGGCTGCCTTTTATCTATGCTATCTATTCAATGATTGCTGTCAATACTGTGAATATTCATGTGATTTCAACATATACTTGTGATATTTCATATTTATTAAGATAGTAAAGATCTGTCCTACACACATTTGTCCTCCATGGGTTGTGAAAAAAGAAGAAATTTTTAAAAACAAAGTAGTCTTGTGTTTCTGAAACTTTTTCCCAATCAAAAAAGCAAAAAGATTGAATTCTTCAAAGTAAAAATAAACAGTCTTGTCTCTTGAGCTCCTGTTTAGATACTGTTCATAATTAGAATTATGAAAAATTTGTAATGTCAAGATTGGGAAATAGTATCTTAAAATATCTGCATCAAAGCTTTACAATATATAGGTCTACACTGAAGAGACTGCTTTCTCAAGAAAAGTGAAGGGTCTGAGATTTTACCGTGTTTTAAAGCTAACAAAATAGGCTGTCACGGTTTCATAAACGCTGACAAAGACACAGGCCCTTAGGAAAGAGGCAAAGACCTTAATTATTCAGGGCACTGGAGGCAACATGAGCTTCAGGTTCCCATTGGCTACTATTGCTCCTCAAGTCCCACAGGGCAATGAGGGTTGGCCCAGGGAGATGCTGCACACATAGTGGGTTTGCGTCTCAGCTGAAGAACCTCAAACTTAGGAAACCTACTCTTATAAGAGGGCTGCTAGAGAACCTGCCAACCTTTGGCCCCTGAGGGAGCCATTATCTTTATTATCCTGGTGAAGAAACAAATCTGCTCTCTGCCCTGAAAGAGTCACTACCTCTGTCTTCCAAGGCTTTTTCCTATGCCAACATCCTTGAAAAGATAGTTCAGAACAAAAGACATCCTAGACACGTGGAAACACCGTGGAGAAGTGCCACCTGGATAATGTTTTTTGTTTTGTTACATTTTGTTTTGTTTATTTTTTAAGTAGGCTCTGTGCCCAGTGTGGAGCCCAACACGGGGCTTGAACTACCAACATTGAGATCAAGACCTGAGCTGATATCAAGAGTCAGATGCTTAACTTATTGAGCCACCCAGGCACTCCCTTGATAACATTTTAAATACTATTAATAATATTATTTAGAGTACTTCTGTGGTCTCAGTAGCTGTGTATATTATGTCATTTTCATTCTATCACTAGCTCTATGATCCTCATTTCATAGATAAGGAAATTGAGGCACTCTAAGGTACTTGAACAAAGAGGACATTTTTCTCCAGTGCCTGCTACTCAGTATACTATATAGATATTAATATTCTCATGTAAAACATAACCAGTCAAACCCAATTTTGATGCATGCATTTCAAGAAAGGAGGTATAAAATGTAGTTCCCAATAGGTTATTGTAGCAAGTGTGGATTTGACTGGTTATAATCAATATTAATCCCATACATTTGTATATTCCTTTGTAATTGACCATGGGCTCAGTGGGTATTATTTTTTCATTCAAAAATTATTGACTAGTTGTCTACTATAGACAAAGTACTAAGTTTTGTTCTAGTGAACAGAAATAATGTTATTGCCTTCATTGAGCTTTAAGTCTCATCATGGAGACTGCTATCAAACAATACCTAATTACTTATTCAATGAGATTGTATACTCTTGGCCTGGGTGAGCTCATTTATTTCCCCCAGCCTTTTTTATGCTGATGACGCCCCAGATCTATAACTCTGGCTGCTATCTGTCTGTGAGCTTCATATTTTTTTTTATCTGAAAGTTTTGCTAGGCATCGTGGGTGTTTCTTCCCACAAAAGGCTTTATCTCTGGTGCTCTCAATCTCAGCGAATGACAGAGCCGTTTATCCAGTGGCCAAATGAGACATTTGAGCATCATGATTTTATTTTGTCTTTTGTTGGATAAACCACCAAGTCCTATTTTATCTACTAAATATCTTTTGAATTAATCCCCTCTGCCGCTAACTTAATTTAGAACACCATTATCTCTGGCTATAATCCCTGCAAGAGAGACTTGCAAGTTGGTATTACTATCTCCTATCTTGCTCACCCCTTCTAAACTCATCTCCACTTTTCAGTGAGAACCAACTCTCTACAAAGGACATCTGGTTAAGTCATTTCCTTATTTAAAACTTTTGATTCTCCCATAGTCCTCAGGACAAATTCTTTGCAGAGCCCACAAAAGTCCTTTATCACAGGGACCTAGATTCATCATTTACGTTAACTCTTCAACTCTGATTTCCAGCCTCAGATAACTTTATTCACATATGTGAAAGTACAACGTTCTTTCACATCTTGAGTGATACAGGTGCTCTTTTCTAGAATGGAATATTACTTTGCTTCTTTGCCTTCACGTCTCTGCCCCTCCTTCCAGCTTTGCCTGGCCAACTCCTGTCCTTTCCATTCTAAAGTGTTCTTCTTGTCAAGTCCTTGCTGTTGTTCCTAATCTGGATTGAAGTTCCTTGCTCAGTGTTTAAGGCAGCACCTGTCCCTCTCTGGTCATGGCACACGTCACGCTGGACCATACTGCTTTTCTCTGTGTCTGTACATCCTACTTTAAACCCCAGGAGGAAGAGGAACTATGTTTGTCTTGTTTACCATTCTGTACAGAGTGCTGAAGTACCTAGCACACACCACACTTTCACTATCTTTTAATGCATGAATGAGTATATGCATAAATGAGTAAGTGAGCAAATGAACCCCGACTCCTATAAATTTACCTACAACCAATGTGATGCTTGGAAAAGAAACTCTATAAAGGCTGGATTCCTCCCTCTCTTGTTAAGTAACCGGGGACATATGTGAAAAGAAACAGAAATTAGGGCGCCTGTGTGGCTCAGTTGGTTAAGCGGCTGAGGTCATGTTCCTGAGTCCTGGGATCGAGCCCAACGTCGGGCTCCTTGCTCAGCGGGGAGCCTGCTTCTCCCTCTCCCTCTGCCTCTCTCTCTGTTTCTCATGAATAAATAAATAAAATCTTTCTAAAAAGAGAAATGGAAATTAAACTCTCAAATTAAAGAAAAGGATAATAAAAAGGAAACCCTTCCAAATAGACCTTTAGTCATTGAGGCAAACCTCTGATATAAGAGAAGTTCATTTTCATTTTGACCTTGTCTCACCTCAACATCCTTTCCTGATTAGTTAGCATCACTCTCCCCTCCTCCAGCCTCTTCCCCTAAATACATAACTGAGTATTCTTGCCGAGCTTAGCTGCCCAAAGCCATCCACTGTAGTGGCTCCAGAGCTTGTACCCTGAGAAATTCCTGTGGTCCTGGGTCATCTTTATCTTGCCTTAATCAAACTTTATTTCTTCCTATGCCCCTTTGCAAACATAACACTGGCTGATGTCCTAATGGCTTCTAGAGGCTTAAAGAATTATTTTTGCATTCTAGGAGTCAAAATGCCCCAATTCAATGGAAAGATAACAAACACAGAAGTAACTGTGACACATTATTGAGCTTTAGAACACCCTTCAAATAATCTCCATTCAAGTTGTCCCCAATGTTAATGTGAGGGACTAGCCTGAGTTTTGACAAAGAAAAAAATCATTACAACATTGTTAATTATATGTATGAAATGCAGTATTTGGTTAAGAGTAGGATGGTCTAAATCAAAATGTTCAAGTGATTCTCTTTTTATATTGAGGAATTCATTTAGGAAATATGACAGGCAAACAATTTCAAAGAACAAGAAAATAGAAGTGAGAGCTTCAGAAAGATGACTTTTTAAGTTGCAGAAAGTACTGGGTGACAAATATTCAGGGACTCAGGAAGCAAGATGGAATGACAGTGAAGGAAATGGAAAAGGAGGATCAGAATGGCAATAAGAAGAGATTAGGCCTGAGTGACCATTTGAATTTATTACCAGAGGAGAGCGGAAGCTAATGAAAGTAGTAAGAAAACGGACCTCGTATGCATGAAGCACAAGTGTTCGTCCGGTAGGTACATTTTACACGGGCTAGAGGAGAGATCAATGCAAGCAGTATACCAGCGTGAAGGAAACACCATTGATTGAGGAATGGAAAAAAGGGGTTCTGAAGGCAGCACAGAACAGATTTGACCTTAGACTTACTGTGGGGTTGTGAAGAATCAGATATTTTAAAAAAATTGATGAGCTGAAATATTGATGGAGAATGTAGAGATATGTTTTTGTATGGATCTAAATATGAGATGAAGATGGAAAGAAAGATTTATGAATTCAAGTTCCTTCTATTTTTATTATTGCTAATTTCATTTGCCTAAGTACTTGCTTTCTGTATTTCTCTCTTCCCATTTTCCCTGGTTCATCTTTCTAAAAGCCATTTGATTATGTTAATCTAGTTATTGCTTTGTTAGTCCCCTTTTATGAGTCCCTTCCTTATCTCCCATTACCTAATGCCTTGACTCCTTTCCTTCTCCAGTAAGCTTCTTGTAAAGGGTGGGCCTCACTGCTGAATGCATTTTCTTGTGGTCACAGTAATCTCCCTGGCCTAATCAGTGAACACTTCTGGTCTTAATCTCTGGCATTTGAACTGATGAATACTTGTTCTTTCCAGAAACCTTCTCCTCATTGCTTTCTTCCTTCTTCTTCTCTTCTGGTTGTCCTTCTCCCTGTCTGATCAATCAGTCCCCCATAGCTCCTCCTCCACCTATCCCTAGCCCCCTCTTCTCTTAACTCTAAAACCCTTCTTTGGCCATCTTATCACTTTCTGTCAAGTGAACCCCTAGGCATCCCTGAGGACTCTCACAACTAAGACCTCCCTGATAAGCTCCAAGTCTATATTTTCAGCTCTGCATACTTCAACCAAGATGAAATCTGGCACTTCAGATTCAGTATCCCACTCCCCCTGCTTGTGTTCCGTCTCTCGCTGTGTCTCTCTGTCGAAATGAATAAATAAAACCTTAACAAATAAAAAAAGATTCAGTATCCAAACTAGCATCCGTTATCTCACTTCCTCTTCCTGACCTCATACCAGACTCCTTTGTTGTGATTTTGGTGTATTTAGGGAAGACAAGTCAGTTCATCCCATTGAAAGAGGCTCTCCCAACATGCTTTGTTCAGGCTGGTCCAACACCCCCAACTTATCACCTTAACATTATCCTGTCGGTTTGGAATTACACATCTGCTGGTTCATTTGACCCTAAGTAGGTATCGGTTCTGTGTAACTGTAGAAAACAGAGAACAAAGGAAGAACGTAGCAAAAGCACTGTTTAAGGAAGGTCACTCTGGCAGTAAATTGAAGGGATTTAGGCTTGAATCTGGACCCTCAGTCTGAGACTTAGGATGAAAAGGGAGGAGTAGCAGTGGGAATAGAGACAGAGAGAGCAACATTTGTGTAAGACATGCTGAGAGAAATGCTGCTGGGAGCCAGTCCCATTCAGCTTGAGTAGAAGATATGTTTCGTTGCTATCATTTAGACTTTTTTACTTGGCTTTTCACACTGGTCAGGAGGAATAAAGCCATTCATTTGTGATAAAAGGAGGTAAAAGGCCGTGACTGCCTGGTGCTGGAGGACCCTGGGCCAGCCCTGCCAGGCTCCCATTTACACTAGAGGGCTCAGCCTGCCCTGAGTCAATTAGCATAAATACCACTAGGGCTGCATTTGGAGAGGTGAGCCATTTTTCTCCACCACCTCCCTTCCCCTTCATAGAACAGATTCACCAGAATTTTTTCTAAGAACTTCCCTATGCCAGAGACAGCCACAAAAGAACAGGAAATACCTTGCTGGATTTTTGTTTTACACATTTTTAACCCACTACCATTGCCCTTTCTTTGGTGATATTTTAGGAGAACTGAAAAGTACAGAAACAGATTAGATTAAAATCTATATTTTAATCCTCCAGTTGCCAAATTTCCATGAATTTATGTTAATTAAATAACTCGAATCAAGCCCTCATTTACACATTTACTCCTTAATTATTGTGATTATCTTCACTTTAAAATTCTCCATCAACTAGAAATCAGTCCCATAAAACAAAAAATATTATGACATATTAATGTTGACATAAGGGAAAAATATGAAAATTTCCAAGGATTTTTCCCTCTTTTACTGTACATACAAGTAAGAGTTGATTTTGAGGCAATTATTCAAGCCTTTCAGAGTTCAAATATCTAGATAACTGAGGGAAACATTTCAAACTTAACTCTTTACATCTTTTAATTTGCCATTATATTTGATGAGTATAGACAATTTCAAATGGTATATATTGCATTGTATTGTCATAAAACTGAAATAAATAGCATAATCAGAACTTAGCAAAAGATTAAAGCGCTTCACTTTTACAAATGTACATTTCACAGTGGTGTCTGATTTCACATCTCAGCACACAGTACCCTCTTTTGTAGCTGAGCAGAGCTCCACAAATGAGAAATCATGAAGACTGAGCTTCTGTAGTGACGCACAATTGCCACAAAACTGAGCGGTGAATGAAACCCTGATGCTGCTTCTGCTATTTACATACTCAGGATGAACTAGTGGCCCAGTGAAAAGCATATTTAGTTACATATACCCATACTGTAGATAAGCCTATATTTTAAAAGGACAGTCTTGACTTAAATTTAGTTTCTTCAAACTTATTTCAAACATAGAGAATTATGAGATCAGGGTTGAGAACACAGAACTATAGGGTAGGAGGAACACTTCTGTGTATAACACTGTAATGCTTCACATAAATAAGTAGGTGTAACATCATTCGTAACTCCAAAGTCTTTAGGTTAAGGATGTGGGCCTACAGTGAAAGCCTAAAACTATATTCCCATCTCAAGATCATATCAAAAACCAGACATACAAACAAACCCAAAACAAGTGTAGCAGTAATGATACCCCTTAGAAACCACTCCAATGAATGCTTCTGCAACCCTGAACTCAAGTTTCTCAAAAATCAAATGTTATGTCACACCTTTTACTTTGGTTCATGCTTTTCTCCCCAGTGCCTTGAACACCTTTGCTTCTGTTTTTTACCTAACACTGACTGGTCAATTTAGACTGAGTTCCAACCATTCTGCTTTTGGAAAGCCTGATCTGACCCCACAGGCTGGGTTAGGTGCTCCTCTCCATCCAACAGCATTCCAAGCATATCTCTAGTAACCATAATACTTGAAAGGATTTGCCCCATTGTAAGTGATCTGAGGGCAGAGAGTGTGTATACCTTTTCATCTTTTCTTCCCTTGCTTTGGCACAGTGCTTGTCACTACGGGCACTGAAGGAACGGCTGTTGAATTAACTAAAGTGCAGAATCAAACATTCCAGAAGAGGTCTGAGAACACGGGAGATTGACAACATATCATAGAGTTGATCCTGTGCTACAATTAAATTTGGAGTGCTTTGTCCAAGCATTTACCCCACATATCTTGCCTCTAAGCTCTAATTATGTTCCTTCCTTCCCACTGCATACTTCTTCCCAACATCGCATGCTAAAATCCTACCCATGCTTCAAAGTCTCCAGCAAATTACCCGTTCTCAATGAATTTCTTATTTTTCAACTGGATATTATTCCTGTGACCCTAACCCATAGATTTGTTGTTGTTGTTGTTTTTATGACATTTACTTTATTCAGCTTTCCCATTATTTATATATTTATCTCCTATCCATCTTTGTGCTCTTATATTAGCTATCATTAAAAGCTTTATACATACTTAATACTCTATAAATAGTTCTTTAATTGAATGCAGTTAACCTAAGGCAAAACCAATTTGTAGGAATGATATACTGGTCATAGATTATAATTATTACCTTGTTAAGGTCATGACCTATAAAGAAATAAATGTTTTCTTTAAAAAAAATAAGCTATATGAATTTGTATTTTCACATGAATGTTAATAGTGGCTTTATTTGTAATAGTCAACAGTTGGAAATAACTCCAATGTCTAATAACTAATGAATAAACAATAAAAATGAACATGCAACAACAGGAATGAATCTGAAAATAATTACGCTGAGTAAAACAGACAAAGAATATTACTGTATGATTCCATTCATATAAAACTCTAGAAAATGCGAACTAATCTATAGTGACCAAAAGCTGATTTCTGGTTGCTTGGGAATGGGGGAGGGTTAGGCGGGAAGCATTATCAAAGGGCATGAGAAACTCTTGGGGATGATGGAAATGTTCACTGTCTTGATTCTGGTGACAGTTTAAAGGTATACATATTATGTCAAAACTTACTAATGTGTACTTATTACTTTGTACATGTTATCATATATAATCATCAATTATATCTCAATAAAGCTGTTTTTAAAATTCCTCTTTAAAAAGAATTTGTGATAAATAATTTGATCTGGTTCTTTTTTATATTTTTGTACATGGTGAGCCAATTGAAGAGGACAAACTGCACTAAAAGTCTTAGAACTATTTTAATATGAGAATGAGAACTAATAGTTAATACTGTTTTGAAAATTAAAGCAGATTCTTCTACCTGGCAAAAATATGTGTTAGAATGATCTATAATTCAGACTTCTTGCTAACCACTGATCCATTTGTGTGAAGTTATACATGCCTCTTCATTTTAATTACTTCACTATTTTGTAATCAAAAAAATTAAAGCCAGGTTATTAGAATTCTTATTCATTTTCTTCCAAGAGAATCCTGTGTTGGGTTTTAATCCCATCAAGAGATGGTGCTGATCATGCTCATCCTCCCACGGAGTACTCCGGAGTACTCCGAGGGTCCCACCCTTGTAGCCCAAGGGGTACAGCCTGCTAAGATTCCAAAAGAGGCTTGAGTTAAGAGTAACTTCTCCACCTAATTGACCAGGATTAGGAATCTGCCTCATCCCTGGCCTCCCCTAGGATTTGCCACATGACAAGACATTCTGATCCAATTCACAAGATATTTACTGACCATAAGTAAATTGTATGTATTTCTATGTCCTTACAGATACAGACCATGAAGTCCCACCAACATACCTGTAAGAATTACTTCTGTGAAATCAGATGTGGCCATATGTGCATCAGAGCCCTCAGCTAAGTCTGTGGTAAGAGACCAGATGAAGGAACATTCTACAAGAAGGAGGTCCTTTAAGATCAGGGATAAGGCCCAGTGGACAAGGTTAGGAGGAAAACATTACAGCTTCTGCCCGTTCTCTAGCCACCAGTCCATTCTGTCACCAAGAAGCCAGAGCTCAGTTCCTTGGTTGCTGGAGCTTTTAAGATTGTCAAGGAAATCTAAGTAGCCCCTAAAGAATGAGATATCCACCTCCCTTATTCTCTGGTAAATTCCATCCATCACTGAAGGAACAAATACACAGTCTTTTTGTTCCCCTCTTCCCCAAAGAACCTTATCTTTTTTTGGTGAATCCTACTTCCTCTGCTCAGGAAGAATAGATGTAAAGCTTGAGAAGTTAGGATGTATGTAGCATGTTAGACATTGTATCAGGGTCCACTTTTCTCATCTGTGCTTTTGCCTTCCAGTTCTGGGCACAACTGAAGTGTGTGATTATTCTTGATGATCTCACCTCTTCACTTCCATTTAGTATCCCCCTTCCTTTTTCTCACATGCCACTCCTGGGCTACACAGAACTACTTGTAATAAAACATTTTAGGGTTGAAAGGAACATTAAAAAGGTCATCTATTACAACCACTAGAGAGATTCTCCTGAAATCCTTGTCAAACAAGGACAACTGGCTTACACTGTAAAACTATTTTAGCTAACTGAACAACAGAATCCATGCCAGTAACCAATGTGAGAAGACTGAAAGAGATTCTTGGGCTTTTCTCTTCTCCTAGGCAACCAACATATGTTTTAATGATGATTCACTAAAGATAATATTTGATTCAATACTTCAGGGAAGAAGGGAAAAGATAATATGATGAAGGATGGAGGAATGCTGTAATTTTTTTTTTTGAGCAGGTAGGAATAGCTATTTATTCTATGCATAAGTCTTAATCTCACTATTTTCATTAACCAAGAAAACCTTCTAGATGGTAGCAGGAGAGCAATACAGAAAAAAGCAAGGATTTAAGTCGCAAGAATGTTATTCTCTAAATTGGAACCTAACCTGGAAAGTCACAATGAAATATCCCAAGAGACCATTTGTGACCAAATATTAGTATGCCACCATATATTTACTTTGTAAAGATGCACTCTTGCATAATTAGCTCTCAACAAGTATAAAAGCATGCCTTGATGCACTAAGGCATCATCTTATTTATTTTTCTATATGATGTTTATATAAAAGTAAGTTATGCTTTATTCAACCATATACCAGATACTTCTCATTTCTAATAGTGTCAGTATGTTTTTATTGGTAAAAATAAAATATATGAAAACTATATTTTGACCAAATAACACTATATCTGTTGCTGTTGCTGCTTTTAACTTTGAAAAGTTAATTTCACATTTCATTTTCACCATATTACAATCCTATGAGATGGATAGCATCTGTTATTAGCTAGTTATCTGTGGTGCCATATCTGGGATGTGTCTCCTGGGTTCCACCTCTGGGCTATCTTTAGCTCAAAAATGTACTTTGAGTGGACTGCACCCCTCTGTGAGCTCTCACTTAGGTCCTGCTGATGGTCTTTACAGAAACTGATTGAAATCGCAAATGGAATCTATCTGTTACCTTTTCTCATCAGTTTGCCACATGTCCTGTTCCACAAGCTCTTCTCAGGAGACAGGAGCCACAAGTGCAACTCTGTCATGTCAATCATTTGACAAACATTTTCCAAGGGAAATGAATATGTTAAACTCCACATAGAGTGTACAAATATGCTGAGTCTATCTAAGGTCTCAGATCTAGAAAGTGGTATGAAAAGAACAAGTGAAACCGTATTTTCTTCTTTGGAAGCATTAAAGATGTCTTCTTTAATTATTACACCAAAGATTCTCTAACCGACAACATATGCTTGCTAATAATTTTTGTCTTGCAGGAATATGAATGTTTTCTAATGGGAGGCATTTAAATGCCTTAGTTGAAGATTGAGTCAAAGAAAAGCTCTCTTTTGGATTCATCTCAACATCTATCAGGTGGTATTATTTTTCCAATAGTCTTTTACGCTATCCTTTGCTTTCGAAAGAGCTTATGTCCAACCTATAATTATTTTCTGCTAATTAGAGTAATTCATGGTTAATTATTCAAAATGATTCCTCTTCAAAATCAAATCCATTTCTTGTCATGACATTAAAAAAAGATACAAATAAAATATCAGGATGCAAATTTCTGTCAGAAGGGAATACTTCTTAAAAAATTTTCTTTAAATAGCATTAAAATCTTTCTCTACCAGCAAAGGCTCCATGATTGCCTACTTTAATTAATGTGAGCTAGAGAAGGGCAAATGAACCACGAAGTGATAACTGTCAATGTTTTTGATAATTACTAAAGATTAGTTATATTGACTATATTGGAATGAGTAATTTGGTATATCCTTAAAGAAGAGTTGCAAAGCAGTAAGACCTAAAAAGGGAAAGGGCAAACAGTGAATATGTGAGCTTGAGACCCTAGATGTCTAAAGACGTACTTTGAAGATGTATGCCTCTTTGTGGACTCTCGGCTGGCTGAATCTTCCTTTCCTGGTATTGTCCTGGTCCTGCTTCCTCAAGGGGCAGCTCCTTTCCTCTGGCATCTCCTAGGGAAGCCCTGGAGCTCCCTCTTTTTTCAAGCAAGGATCATGCTTTGCCTCTATTTGGACCATTACCCCACTCTGATCTCACTCTCCATTTTGTTCTATTCCAACTATTGTATGAATCCCAACTGTCTTTCCTAAGAGGGTAAGTTTCTCCTCTACCTACATTTTTCTTAGGGTATACTTAGTTGTTTTTTTTTAAATGATTTTTATTTTTTTAATTTTATTTTATTGTGTTATGTTAATCACCATACATTACATCATTAGTTTTTGATGTAGTGTTCCATGATTCATTGTTTGCGTATAATACCCAGTGCTCCATTCACTATGTGTCCTCCTTAATACCCATCACCAGGCTAACCCATCCTCCCACCCTCCTTCCCTCTAGAACCCTCAGTTTGTTTCTCAGAGTCCAAAATCTCTCATGGTTCATCTCCCCCTCCGATTTCCCCCACTTCATTTTTCCCTTCCTACTATCTTCTTTTTTTTCTTTTTTTTAACATATAATGTATTATTTGTTTCAGAGGTACAGGTCTGTGATTCATCAGTCTTACACAATTCACAGTGCTCACCGTAGCACATACCCTCCCCAGTGTCTATCACCCAGCCACCCCATCCCTCACAACCCCCACCACTCCAGCAACCCTCAGTTTGTTTCCTGAGATTAAGAATTCCTCATATCAGTGAGATCATATGATACATGTCCTTGTCTGATTGACTTATTTCGCTTAGCATAATACCCTCCAGTTCCACCCAGGTGGTTGCAAATGGCAAGATTTCGGTTTTTTGATGGCTGCATAATATTCCATTGTGTGTGTGTGTGTGTGTGTGTGTGTGTGTGTGTGTGTATATTTATATACACACACACCACATCTTCTTTATCCATTCATCTGTTGATGGACATCTTTTTTTAAAACCTTTTTTATTTTTCATTTTTAGACTCATATTCTATCCCTTCATTGTAGTTAACCTTATTTTTTGTATATATTTAAGCTGTTCTCTCTTTAAAATTTTGGGATACAGTTTCTTCTAACAGACCAAAATATACCCTAAATCTCTAGTGTATGGCTTTGTTCTAGTCTCCTGCCTGATCACATTCTCTCCCTTTTTTTTTTTAAATTTCTCTTCTTTCTTTTTTCAGCCAACTTCTTATCTTATCAATTCCTTTTATAAAATCTTTTATAATTTTCATCTTTACAGTCATATTTCATCCCTTCATCATATTTACCCTTATTTTTGTACATATATTTGACAAAGTATAGCATCCTTTCTTGATTAAAACTCTTCAGTGTAGGGATAGATGGTACATACCTCAATATCATAAAGGCCATCTATGAAAAACCCACAGCGAATATCATTCTCAATGGGTTAAAACTGAGAGCTTTTCCCCTAAGGTCAGGAACACGGCAGGGATGTCCACTATCACCACTACTATTCAACATAGTTCTAGAAGTCCTAGCCACAGCAATCAGACAACAAAAAGAAAGAAAAGGCATCTGAGTCGGCAAAGAAGAAGTCAAACTCTCACTCTTTGTAGATGATATGATACTTTATGTGGAAAACCCAAAAAACCCCACCCCAAAACTGCTAGAACTCATAAAGGAATTCTGCTAAGTGGCAGGATATAAAATCAATGCACAGAAATCAGTTGCATTTCTATACACCAACAACAAGACAGAAGAAAGAGAAATTAAGGAGTCGATCCCATTTACAATTGCACCCAAAACCATAAGATACCTAGGAATAAATCTAACCAAAGAGGCAAAGAATCTGTACTCAGAAAACTATAAAATACTCATGAAAGAAATTGAGGAAGACACAAAGAAATGGAAAAACATTCCATGCTTATGGATTGGAAGAACAAATATTGTGAAGATGTCAATGCTAGCTAGAGCAATCTACACATTTAATGCAATCCCTATCAAAATACCATCCACTTTTTTCAAAGAAATGGAACAAATAATCCTAAAATTTGTATGGAACCAGAAAAGACCCTGAAGAGCCAGAGGAATGTTGAAAAAGAAAAGTAAAGCTGGTGTCATCACAATTCCAGCCTTCAAGCTCTATTGCAAAGCTGTAGTCATCAAGACAGCATGGTACTGTCACAAAAACAGATACATAGATCAATGGAACAGAATAGAGAGCCCAGAAATGGACCCTCAACTCTACGGTCAACTAATCTTTGACAAAGGAGGAAAGAACGTCCAGTGGAAAAAAGACAGTCTCTTCAACAAATGGTGTTGGGAAAATTGGACAGCCACATGCAGAAGAATGAAACTGGACCATTTCCTTACACCACACACAAAAATAGACTCAAAATGGATGAAAGACCTAAATGTGAGACAGGAGTCCATCAAAATCCTAAAGGAGAACACAGGCAGCAACCTCTTCGACCTCAGCCGCGGCAACTTCTTCCTAGAAACATTGCCAAAGGCAAGGGAAGCAAGGGCAAAAATGAACTATTGGGACTTCATCAAGATAAAAAGCTTTTGCACAGCAAAGGAAACAGTCCACAAAACCAAAAGACAACTGACAGAACGGGAGAAGATATTTGCAAATGACATATCAGATAAAGGGCTAGTATCCAAAATCTATAAAGAACTTATCAAACTCAACACCCAAAGAACAACTGATCCAATCAAGAAATGGGCAGAAGACATGAACAGACATTTTTCCAAAGAAGATATCCAAATGGCCAACAGACACATGAAAAAGTACTCAACATCGCTCGGCATCAGGGAAATCCAAATCAAAACCTCAATGAGATGCCACCTCACACCAGTCAGAATGGCTAAAATTAACAAGTCAGGAAACGACAGATGTTGGCGAGGATATGGAGAAAGGGGAACCCTTATACTTAGTTTTCTATATGCATTTTTTGAGTACCTTCAGTGTGCAAAGTCCTAAAGTTGTATAATTTTTAAATGAAGCAAGTTGAACAGGTCAACTGTGTATGACATAAACAGTTCTATTAGATTCAAACAAAGAGAATAAAATTATAGATGCATAAATGTAAGCATAAGAAAAAAAGGTCTTTAAAAATGGCAGCTACTTCTGGCATTCAGGAGACAAGAGAAGAAAATTATCTATCTGGGAAATGCCAAAATTGTTGCTAAAGGAAAGCAAACTACTTGCACTTTGATGAGGACCGATTACCACCTTGTTCTTAATCTTCACTAAAACTCCTCAACTTATTTGCTTCTCCCATCCACCAGTGGGAATACAGCTCAACTTTTATAATAAAAATTAACTTTAGAAAATTTTTCTTGAACACCTAGATTTTCATAACAGCCATGACAAAAACTAGGAAAACAACACAATTAGGTAGTGACTTTATAATGTCTGTGATGAGGACAGTCATGCTTGCTAAATAGTCCATGAGTCCCTTTTCAGTTTTGATGGAGTCCTGTGACTTGTTCTGGCCTCTGGATTATGAGCAGATTTGCCAGGTGTCAAAGCATTTAACTGCCAATGGGAGGAGACCCTCTAGTGGGCTCTTTCATCATCATGACAACAAAAGAGGGTATCTGTTGAGATGGCAGATTCAGAGATGTAAGTGGCCTTGATTGCTCAGTCACCACATGGAGGATAGTGCTCTAGAGAGTTACCTGAGCTCCCAGTTACTTTGCTGTTTTCAACATACAAAAGTCATGACATTAATCCGTGCTCTATGTGACATAGGAGGGTCTCAAGGTACATCTTTGCAATGAATGAAAATGTTCCATACAGGCATATTTCTCATCTAAATGCCAGAGTAAGTTTATACAGGCAGCATAGTGGTGGGTCGTCAAATGCCCATCACCATAAATGCAAAACTCCCTTTTTGTGTTTGCAGAAGTAATTCCATATCTTCCATATTTGGAAGTCAGTATGAAAGACTGCATGTTGTTTATTAGGAGGGCCTTTTCTTTTAAAAGCTAAACAAATAATTTTAAAAAATTTATATTACTTTGCTTTCTATAGTTCATTGAACTATACAAGAATGCAGAATGAAGGTAATAATTGATTTTTTATATGTATATGGAAAATTGCTTTGCTATTCAACTCTTTGTTGCTAAATTCTGGCATTTTTGGTTTATATATCAAAAATAGTAATATATCATTCCTATCTGGATGAATATTCAAAGATTTGAAGAATTTTTATCATGACATTATTTAAACAAAATATTAGAGACCAGGTAAATGTTCAACTATAGATTATTCATATATTTGGAACATTCATTTCATGACATATTTTGTAGGCATTTAACATGACAATGTAGAACATCAGCTTTCAGATGGGATACAGTAACATTCATTATCTGGTTAAAAAATGGGAAGAGTTACAGCCAACATGATACAACTGTATGCATCTGCAAAACTATTTTATCTAGACTACAGCCTGATTTTCAAAATTTGAGCACATCCTTTGAATTTTGTATAAGTGAACATGTGAGTTGCTTCAGGGAAAAATAAATAGAAAACTACCCTGAAAAAAAGAATCCATGATAGGATAAGCAATAAAGGATAACTAAAGACAAAAGAAAATGATCTGCATCGCCAACTCATGGCAGCTACAGAGAATTGTAGGGTTTGACTTCAGAAGGTACACAAAGTGTTAAGACAAATGGTCAAAGCAACTTAGGATGGATAGATATTGGAGTATGACTTTCTCTTATGAAAGCAAAGACTTATCTAACTTGAGATGCATTCACGTATATCTTTGTGAGGCTATATTTTCTTTCATAGTGTAATTCCAGTTGCTGGTCATGGAATTTGTTTTTCTTTTCTTTCTTTGTTACTTTAAGGAAATTAAGGTCAGCCGAAACATTTTTACTCTCCACATTTGAATCTGAAGCACAATTCCATTGAGGATTCTTGTGGAACTTCATTTTAGTTATGTTTTAATAAAGTCTTATTTGTATTGACTTCTGAGGTGGCATGGCATTCCCTCACTGATAAACTATTTGGGTTTAGTTTTTTTATGGAGAGATTTTAATTTAATATGATAGATTCAAACTTTCAGGTTTTATATGCATGCCTGGAAGCCTTTTAATAACTTGCAATAATAAACAAAATGAATTTGACTTTTAGGGTAGACACTCTTGTAATTGGTATTTTTACCAACTCAGGGTGTTTATTTTTCCAAAAAAATAAATAAATAAAGTGCATTCTTTCCATCCTTGCGGAATAAAGAGTAATGGAATTGCAACTCCATAGTTGCAATGAAAAAATTCACACAGATCTATTTCTTACTTTAGACATGATCCTTGCATAACTCAAAAAAAAAAAAGGAATTTTTCCCATATCTTAAAATCATTTACCTTTCTGTGTAGTTAGGGATCAAGGTATTAAAATATTTTTAAAAATATATTAACAGGTAGTAGGTAAGGCTAGTATGGACTAAAAACCTACATAGGAAATTATATTATTTTAACTTACAAAATTGTATATTTTCAATACTGAAAAATGGGGTTTTGAACACAGAAGTGATTTTGATAAATGACAGAATTCTGCCTAAGGCCACAGTAGAGACAAGAACAAGGAACATAAGAATAGGGAATCTACAAATTAGCATGTTATGATTATTCTCTTTCATAGCATTTAAGAACAGCTTTGAAAAGTTCCACTGTCTTCAGCAGTTTAAACTTATTTCTACTGTACCTAAGTAGCATGTACTATAACTCAAATTGACAAGGTTGCCTGAGAAATATTGGCACAACTCTTGTATAGCGATGAGGCATTACTGAACAATATTTTTTGGATGATAAACAGTAATGGAAATTTGAGATTGAAATGGCCTTTTCAAGGGAGTAGGTCACACCTATGAAAACACAAGATAGGTATTTAAGTTTGTCTCTCATTCCTGGATATTGAGCTTCTTCAAGTGTTTGTGCGTTAGTCAATTTGACACCTCAAGGATCCCTAATTTTTATGAAGATGTCAGCATGCTGGTAACATTTTTTGAAAGATCTATTTAAAAAAAAATTCTGTATCTTACTTGCCCCAAGACTGAATATAATTTTTCATGAGAGTTACAGGGCTGATGAAATACTGAATGGGTTGTGGGAGGAGAGGTTGCAGTTGGGGCAGGTTGGAGGAATATGAGGATTTCAATAATTTTCTGCAGTGATAATACTCTGTTTCAGTTCTCAAGAAACAAAAGTAATAGCTACTACTTAGTAGGCTTTGCTAAGAACTTGAGGAAGGAAAATCACTGAGCCTCAGTTTCTTCATCTGTATATAAGGGCAATGTCTAGCTCTCAGGTTATTGTGGGGGAAAAATTACACAATATATACAAAAGCCAGTCCAAGTTAAACTATATAAAGATTTCAAGACTTAAAATCCACAGGTGTACTTTAATTCACTGAAAAACATTAAAAAATGCTGCATGAGTTTTAACTTGTAGATGTGCTCCTGATGTGGTGAACACACTAAAGAAAAAAAAAAGGCTGTACCATTAAGAAAGGAGTCAGGGTGGAAAGAAACACTGCCTAATATAGATGTCATCTGTGTCATCAAAGACTCTGAAGGTCCCTTACATTGCAACCCTTCAGGACATTCCAATACTGATCTGCCTTCACTTAAGATAGGGTTATGTCCCACTAAACCCATAAACCCATCGTAAGTTGAAAATATTTTAATGCACCTAACCTATTGAACATCATAGCTAAGCCCGGCCTACCTTAAATGTCTCAGAAAACTCACATTAACTTGCAGCTGGGCAAAACCATCTAACACAAAGTCTATTTTATGATAAAGTGTTACATATCTCATGTAATCTCTTGAGCACTACCCTGAAAGTCAAAAATGAAATGGCTATATGAGTTCAAAATGGTTTTAAGTGCATCAGTTGTTTACACCCTCATGATTATATGGCTGACTGGGACTTGGGGCCCAATGCCCAGCATCAGGAGAGACAATTTTACCCCATAGCGCTAGCCTGTGAAAAGATCAAACTTCCAAGTGCCATTATTGTCTGCATGCATATTGCTTTTGCACCATCAGGAAAGCTCAAAAATCATTAAGTCAAACTATCATTAACTGGGGACTGTCTGTATATAATCTCAGATGCCTTTGACCCATCACCAGTTGTTGTCACACTCACTCACATTTTCTTATTGTAAATCTTATTTTTGTGTATTTCTAAATTCAGGTTTCAGTGGTCAAATAATTATATCAGGCTTGCAAAAAACTAATATAGTTAATAATATAGTCACTCAGGGGAAAGAGTAGTCTGAGGTTTTTTCTGATCTCATTTATATTACATCTTTCATTGTAGCAAAGTCTTAGGTAGGCTTGTAAAATTGTCCTGCTTATTTCCAGTACTAAAATAAACTTCTGAAGAGTTCATTTCTCTCTCTTGCCTGTATACAAATGTTGTATGATAAGTATTCCAAGAAGAGTCTGTTATCAGTATTGGTCTTTTCTCCAGAGCTTGTTTCCCTTCTAGTTTCTAAACTTGAGTATCTTGGAGTTCTCTTAGATTTTTTCCCTTTCCGTCTACAAATTTATATTCATCAAGTCCTATTTATACTTCCTTTTCATTTTTGGGGGAGGGCTCTTCTTTCCTAGTTTACTGCTAATTTCATTCCAATGTCCCTCCAGTAATCTTCCACACAAACTCTGTAAACTCATTTTCCATGATAGTCCAACAAGCTAGGCAGGTCTCCTCCTTCACCAAATATCTGCTGACTTTGGGCAGGTGGTTGTAGGAGTATGGGTGATTTTCTTTGGGCAAAGAAAACCTTGCAGTGGGGATGTCTGGCTTGAGACCTGAATGATGAGAAGGGGTCAGCCATGAGAGGCTGTGATGGGGGTGCAAGCTTGATGTGTGTGAGAAAAAGGCGGCTAGCAAACAGGACATGGGCAGTGAGAAGAGAGGCCCAGAGGTGGGAAAGTAGCCAGGTCATACAGGGCCTCATGGAGACTGCCATTTTTTTAAGTATGCTGGAAAATCATGGAGGGATTTTAAGCAAGGGGAATGACAGAATCTGATTTACTTTTTAAATGGTCAGTCTGGTTGCTCATAGATGGATGATGTGGAGATAGAGTCAAGGGAGCCTTCCTAAACACTCCTTCCTCTGAACTTCCTGAAATTCCTTCTCTTACTCACTTGACTTTTACATATATGTAATCTTGTATTATTCCACTTTAGGTGTACAATTTCACCAAATGCTCTTTAATGGACCTTTGTGTTCTCCATAGCACTTGATCAGATGCTTTGCATCTGATAGGTATACAACAGATAGTATAGTAACTGTTGATGGAGCCTAGTATATAAACTACCTATCCTAGTAAAACAGAATAAATGAGACCTGAAGAAGGTTAGTGTCTTAAGGAGAAGCCCCTGTAGAATAGCTCATCCTAGCAATGGTAAGCAGTCTGAAGACAGGGCTTCTAAGTCTTCTGTGTTCACTGCACCTCATTCCATGTTGACATCTAATAGAGTTCCTCAACATCACTGGAACTCACTAATAGTTTGTTGAAAATCATCCAATGCTGCACTTAAGATCTGTGCATGTCATTGTGTGCAAATGTGTCCTCAAAAGAAAAAAAGGAGTAAACAAAATTTGCACTCTAGTTAATGATATGCACATTGGAGTATTAGGGAGAAGTATACTGATGGTTGCAACTGACTTTGAAAAGCACCAAAAAATAAGATGAATTGATGGATGGGTAGAAAGATGGATTGGTAGGAAGCTATATGAAAGGTGCATATATTAAAATGGCAGGATCAAAGTGATTCTGAATATAGGGATATGGGTATTTATTATAAAATTATTTCAACTGTTCTATGCATTTCAAACTTTTCATAATAAAATAAGGTGAGAGTGCCTGGGTGGCTCAGTTGGTTAAGCGACTGCCTTCGGCTCAGGTCATAATCCTGGAGTCCCGGGATCGAGTCCCACATCAGGCTCCCTGCTCCGCAGGGAGTCTGCTTCTCCCTCTGACCCTCTTCCCTCTCGTGCTCTCTATCTCTCATTCTCTCTCTCTCAAATAAATAAATAAAATCTTTAAAAATAAAATAAAATAAAATAAAATATGAAAAGCCGGTTGCAAGTGATAACTAAAAAAAGATCATATCAACAAAATGCTTAAGTTTATAGTTCTGTACTTCCAATTTTATGTAACTGAGCTTTCAGGAAATCTTCCAATCCTTACACAGGATACAGATTTTGCCCATTTGTTTATGACTTTGAAAAGTGCCCCAAGAAGTGGTGTAATCAATTCAACTTCTTATGGCTTCCTTAAGTTAACAATTTGGGTCATATTCACCTATATTTTCTAAGTGACGGCTATGTCTCTGATAAAATTTTCCGATCTATAAAAACCAGAAAATAAAGTTAAAACATTAAATCATTATTAAAATGAGTGTTTTGTGATACTTAATGATAATTAATACAAATAATTACATATTACTTGTTGGGCAGTAGAGTCTTGCCTTAGCATTTCATCAGGAGTGATAGCAAAGAGTACAATCAGCAGAATAGAGCAACAGTCTCCCCCTGACACTCTCCCCACCCGCTCCCCTAGCCTCTCCGTTCCTTCTCCCTCCCTCCGCCTCCCTGGCTCCCTTTGCCTCATCTCTTTTTTTCTGATGAAGAGACACTGCATAGCTTAGGTAAGCAAGGCATTTAAATGGGAGGAGAAATGATCAAATGGGATCAGAAATGATTAGTTCAAGATTAAAGTTCCGTAACTAGTTTTGTCTTTTGTTTTTTAGAATGAAATTTCTAACAATCTGAAGCACTACTGCGCATACCATATAACATAACATAAAAGCACAACTTTTGGTTTCCACCTTCTTTATCATTTTTCTAGACAGTTTATTTTAACGTACTGCTTTTGTGAATGATTTAAATGGGAAAAAATGTTCCTTAGTTTTTCTTTTCAAACCACAGAATGCACATTCTCACATTCACACTTTTTTACTCTAGGAAAAAGGAATAGAATGCCTATCCAAAGTGTACTTTCAACTTTCAGTTTGTATTGCAGACAATCGATAACTTTGAAGGAGACTTGAAGTGACAGCACAAAAGCATCCTTGCTTCCACTGGGCCAACCTATGGATAATATTTGAAGTCAGTGGAAGCTTTACATTTTTTAAAGGTCTGCCCAGGTGTCAATAAATATGAGAAATGGGCTCAGAGCTGTGTGTAAATGAATAGGTTGCATGCATTTTAAGGCAGTCTTACAGGAACACATTGAAAGATCTGGCATTCTTAAAATTGAGCATATGTCATATCAACATTCCTAGTACAAAGTATTTTGTTACTGTTTCTGGGCTCTAAATAGCCCCATGCAAAGGCACATCACTGAACCAAAGCATATGGAGGTGGCTATTCAGTTATGCTGAGCTATGCTACAGTATCAGTTTGCTACTGCCTTACTCACCTTTTTCTACACATTTGCCAATGGAAATTTCTGCTCAGAAATTATAATGTAGCAAAGAAAGAAGTAAATACATCCGCGCGGTGGATTCCATTTCTCAAGACATATCAATATGAACCAGTGCTATTGTCTGTTTCCAGCTGAATCAATAAAACATATGCACCTATGCCTTAAGGAAACAGTAACTCTTTAAATCGCCTTTTATATTTACAATTACCTAATTACTTTATTTTGTCAAAAATAAAGGTCATTAAAATCATCTTGAAGCTTCCCTTAAATTTCAGAAGTAGCCTGCAAGTTGTACAGTCTTTAACTATGTTCCATTTAACACATTTAATAGATGTAAAAGCTCACAAGTGATGATATAAAGGATAATTTACGCTTGCAATGCATTTTTGTCCAATTAATAGATTGCCTGCGTGTTGCATATTTTGCATGACAAAAGAGTAGAATATTAAACTGCCATTCATAATGAAAATGCACTTTGCAAATTAAAAGTGCCGAAACAGAAATTTTTCACCCTGTTTAGGAAATAAACAGTCCTTAACCAATTAAACTGCATTGTAATAATTCTATGATTTATTGCAAGTTGTTTAACTTTCAAAACTCGGCTAACCCATATTAAGGTCACAATCCATCATGTCTTGCTTGGAAAGCCAGCAAATAATGGCTGTTGTATTAGCTGCTTTTGATGATAGTATGAAAGAAGTATTAGCACTTGTCAACAAAACTGCTTACAACATAACATTAGCATGCATGGGCTGCTGTACCTATTTATTATTCTGGCAGCTTCACACATATTGTTACAAGCTTATAAAACATTTTGTCGGGTGGAAACCGAATGTACACTGTTTGGTTTTCTGATAGACTGGCAGCATAAATGTCTGGGCTGACTTAGTTTAGTTTAAGTGTAAATAGAGACACAAATTCTTCAACCTGTTCTCTTATTGATACTGAAAAGTGCTGAATTATTCAGCATCCAACTCTTCTGTTTGTGTCTATCACAGTTATCAATTACCCATCAGTCTTCTTGTCAAAACAGAATGGATTAATCTGGCTGAAAATAAGACAAATAAATGGATACTATAACAGGGGTGCGGGGTTGCCAGACTGTCAAAGGGAAATCCAGGCAGTGACATTTGCCGTCAAAAATGGGATCTCTGGCTTAAGTAAGCAAATGATTCCCCTTTGCGAGCCAAGAATGCACTTAGCTCACCGTAAGTAAATTAATCTGCCTTCTTTGACTGCTAATGCATTAGCACTGAGGTAATAGTTCAATTGCTGAAATTCCTTTATGTTTAAATAATTTTGGTCATCATTATTGTTTCTCAAGGAAATGCAGATACTTTATCTTGGTGAGGAGATGGTTGCTGGGTAAATAAATGAGCCCATTTAACAATGAAGTTATTGCTGATAGTTTTGTGCCACTTCATAGCTCTCGGCTCATGTGGTACCAAGTAACTCTTTGCACAGATGGCTGGTGGAACCCATCCAGCATCTGCAAAGTCCATCCCTGTTTTCTTTCCCAAACATTTTATTTGGAAATCTTGTTTGGCAAACTTCCTGAGACTCTGCCTAGCTGTTCAAAGTACATATTTCCAATCTATCTCATTTGGACCTTCTATAAAAAAGAGCCAGCAAAGTGCTTTCTTATTTGGCACAAAAAATGCAGCCACAGACTGAAGCAAGTTTTAGGTTCCTGGCCAAAAATTTACAAGAATTTTATCTTAGATGCTTCTATACTGGACTGTTTTCCATAGTCATCATTAACCTCTGAAGCCTTCACATCATGACAGGATCAAAACCCCCCAGTCTGTATCAGCTGATAAGCTTCACTTTGCCAAAAGTTCCCTCTTGTCCTCATTTCCCCAGACATTTGTACCCTAACTAGTGTGGACATGGTTCTTACTCACACTATGGGATGGCGAGATATTTAAGGAGAGCTACCTGCTAGAAAATGGTTCCATCCACTTGATGAATGAACAGATTATTTTTGAATGAAATCACCATCTTTTTGTGTGTGTTTGTTTTTCCAATAGATGGTGTAAAGAACTTCAAACATTTAAAAACCAAAACCTGCCTATATTTTGGGGAGTTCAAAAGAGGTCACGCTAATAATTACATTCTAAGTACAACTTTCTCAATTCTCTTAAAGACTTTGACAGACTGGAAATTTTGGTCTCACATTCCCAGAACATTACCACAAATTCCTCCTCAATGTAAATCAGTTTCCCAGAACTTCAGCATTTAAGGGAAATGCACAAATTGGCCTGATCACAGCTCATCTTTGCTAAATCTCATTAGCTTGGTATAGAACCCCAAAACTACTTCATGGAAGGCAGCTGGTAAACATGTGCAAACACTGAACCTTCTCCTGAAATGAGACAGTATTTTTGTTGCCAATTTATCATTTCACTTTTTCACTCCTGACCTTCTTCTCTTTTTAAATATGTAACTCCCTTATAGGCGAAAGTGGCATTGCACAAAATTTCGCTTGGCCAAAAAGTGTTTCCAAAACTTTAATTTTTTTTCCCCTTAGGATTAATTCTTTGCAATAGTAGCGACTAAGTTAGTTGACAGGTGTACATATTGAACTTATTTCCAAATTCTAGATGTCATTTCCCATTCTTGGAGGAACTTTTCAAAATGTATCTGCCATTTCAGATTCAAGTTGTCCAAGCCTAGACATTCTCTCCCACTGGTTCCCCCCCTTTTTTAAAGATTTTATTTATTTATTTGAGAGAGAGAGAGAGAATGACCAAGGGGAGGGGGAAAGGCAGAGACAGAGGCAGAGACAGAGGCAGAGGCAGGGGCAGAGGCAGAGGCAGAGGCAGAGGGAGAGGCAGAGGGAGAGGCAGAGGCAGGGGCAGAGGCAGAGGCAGAGGCAGAGGGAGAGGCAGAGGCAGAGGCAGAGGGAGAAGCAGAGGGAGACTTCCCCACTGAGCAGGGAGCCCGATGAAGGGCTTGATCCCAGGACCCTGGGATCATGACCTGAGCTGAAGGCAGTCGCTTAACTGACCAAGCCACCCAGGTGCCCCCACTGGTTCCCTATTACCAAAATCCTCCATCGGTTGCTAAGCCCTACACAGTCCACCTTTACACTGTTATTTTCCCTTCAATTATGACTTTCACGGTGCTTTTGTAGTCCCTCCTGATTCATTCATACATTCATGCATGCACCAGTTCATTTATTCAACAGCTCTTTGAGGGCCAAACCTGAGTGGTCTCTCTGCCTCTAGTCTTTCCAACACACCTCCCACTCTGGCAACCTGCCCTCAGCCTGAAATACCCTGTGCCATCCAACCCAGCCTTTAAATATCAGTTCAACTGCAACCTCTTTGCACATTTTTTCCCCTTCACCCACTCATTATTTCTTACTTCTTCAAGTCTCTTAAGCATTTTTCTATCTCCCTTATCACAACATGGTAGAATTCCTACCTCTGCCACTGACTAGCAGCTTTGGGAAGTTCTCTAACCAACTGAAGCCTCAGTTTCTCTTCCAAAATCAGAGATACTATTATCCATACGGTGTGAAGTTAAATGAAATAATAACATACTTAGAACAATGCCAGTGTACATTCAAGTTCTTGTTATATCATTGTACACAGCAAGGAGTTAAAAATATTTGTTGTAACATCTGTGTGTTGGGAGAGAAGCATTGTAATTGCATTTGGTGTTTCTGGGGGCCTTAAAACTCCATTGACCTACTGTCCCAGATGGTGGGCCGGGGCACCCAGTTCTGATCACTCTGGAGCCATGCTGCCAGTCATCGTAGCCCAGCCCTTACCATTTACGGGCTGGCTGGCTGGCTGGCTTTCTTTCTTTCTTTCTTTTTCTTTCTTTTCTTTCTTTTCTTTCTTTTCTTTCTTTTCTTCTTTCTCTCTTTCTTTCTTTCTTTCTTTCCTTTCTTTCTTTCTCTTTCCTTTCTTCTTTATGTGAAGTCAGGCAGTTAAAAGTTTCTATACCTCATAGATATTTGTTAAGATTAGCTGAAAATAAAAAGCTTAGCAGTGCCTGATCCACAGCAAGACCTTCTTAAGTGTAGCTTATCATTACCCTAGAGGGGTTTCAAAATGCTCCTTGATCTAATTCTATGTGGTGAGAAAGGACCATCACAGTGAATGAATTCCCTGGATTATTGTCACATCCTTCCAAAAGGCTTCCTGAATAACACTTCTCCCGAACCCGGTCTATCATTGATCTCCCAGACTGACTAAATACTACCAAATCATATCACTCCCCAGAGGGTGATTCACATTCTCCCTCTACTGGGACATCGACCGCTCTTTTCTAGCTTTCAGAGTGCTTCCTAATCATCTCCTCTCTTCTGAAATGTTGTGCCTCATCTTTTCCCTAAAATGTCTCATTTATCCTCTAACCCTTCAGTTATAGTCCTGGGTCCATAGACTCTCAAAGAGGCCATTCTTCCTGGCCTTGTGTCTTCCCTCATGTTGATCACTCCCTTCCCTGCCGCACACATCTAGAAACATCCACCCTATCATTACCCATCTTCCATCCTTGTAAGTTTAAGAACCTTTCTCTGCCACACATTTTCTGACTAACTTAGTCCTTGAAGATCTCTCTTCTAAATGCCTGAAGCAGTTAAAGATTTTACCACACAATTTAGCTATTAATTACAAATTGTCTGGCACCATTTGCTATGTATTTGCCTCTCCAGAGATATTTCACTATCTTTTTTTTTTTTTTTTGCTTCCTAGAACTCTTTCTTTTTCTTGGCTAATCCACCAAGCTCTCTGGATAATCTTCCTGGTCTGTCATGGAGACCATGCCATTTGTCTTCCAACTGTCTTTGCTATTGGCCAAATCTGTTTTTATGTACCAAGAAGAATTTTCCTTCCTTCTAAACTGGATTTCTGTCACTTCTGAGAATCAGTGACATCTTTATTCTACAGCCGACCTTACCCGATGAAGGCAGCCCTTATGCTGTGTGGAAGAAGCAAGCACGTCAAGATATTGGAGTTTGAGGTTTGAATCCTGGTTTGCCACTTACTAACCAGGTGACCTTGGGCAAGTCACTTTTCTGAGCCTCAGTTTCTTTCAATATAAAAATACTATTACCTAGCTCACAGAAAAAGATTTGAGGAATATAGGAGATAAATAACATAAAGTGCCTGATAAAAAATAGGGAGTACATTTTAAATACCTCGCCACTCCAATTAATATGAAATCATACATCTACAATGTATCCTTACATTATATACACATTGACACAATCATGATTATCTAGAGATTTATGCTTATGCTGGGTACTTACCTATGGATTTAACATTCCTTATCAAACAATTAAATGTTTAAGAGTAGGATAGACTAATCTTAGTATCTGTAAACTTTAAGTGCTTTGTCACGAAACCAGTAGAAGCCATAACATACTAGTTGTTCAAAGCTGATTAACTCTGGAAATTACCTTTCAAATGAAACACTGGTCTCTTTTCTCCCTCACATTTAAGGAAATTGAAGGCCAAAGGCTAAGAAGTCCCTTGATTGAGGATAAAATGCAGAGTGGAACTATCAGGCACGTGGCTTGCCTTCCCATTTTTGCATTCTAGAAATGTATTCCAAGATAATGAGGCAGTGTTTTGCAAGGTATCTAATGAAAATTTCCTTTAGAGCAGTCACAATTATGCTGAAATGAGTCTCATAGCTGAAATTACCTCCAAATTTTTAATAATTCCCTCAGCAAACACTTGTTCTGGTTGGGTGTATCCAGACTTTGGTTGAGAAATGAGTGGTTAAAACTAAAACGTGCTTTAAGTAGAATTTCTGAGTAGAGCAATCACAATAAAATGTCAAATCCCTAGGCTTAAAGAGAAAGCCAATTTGAGCCTATTTTCTTTCTTTCTTTTTACTTTGTGAGGACAGTCTAAATGGCTTGACCCAGTCCATTCATTGACATGTCTCTTTCTAGCTATGAGTATTTTCATCTTCCCAGGGGACAATCTAAGCTCTGAGTCAGAGTTAGCATGCAGGGGTTAAACTACCTCTGTGGGCAGGATACAGAGACAGAGAAAAATCTAAAACTTGACTAATGTATGACTAAAATGACAGTCTATCACATACGGTGGTAAAGACAAGTTCTACCTTTATGGATCCATCCTTGAGTATTAACGAAGTCTTGGGAAACCACAACTCTTCCCATTGACCTTTGGGAAAAGGGGGAGGCAGGAAAGATTTTACTCCTCCCTCTTTAAACTCTTATTAGATGGCCGCCGAGAAGTTCTGACTCAGCAACTTCCCAAGTCACGCAGTCCTTTAAAAAGGTTTCAATGTGACCTCAACTCCACACAACACAGATTTATAATCAGTCTTCTGTTTGGAAAGCCAAAGCTTTAGAGAAACTGAGTGAATAATGTCAAAATAATGGTATTTCAGCTCAACAATGAGATTTTTCTCATATATATATAAAACCCTGGGAACAATTTTCAGGAGCATTTTATTGTTTTGATGGGACAACAAAATATAAGGTTATCATAATAAAAGTGAACTACCTTTTCTCCTTCCGGAAGGAAAAGGTACAGCAAAGTATTTTCCTAAGTGGCAAAGGTGGACCAGTGCTTCTCTCTGTCCTGTGTACAAAGTGTCTAGTCTCAGAAGTGGGATTCCCAGAGCAACAATTTCTATCATTTTGTGAAAGAGGTTAAAATTTTATCTTTTGTCACAGAGTATTCGCACTGACAAGCTTATTGTAGCAAACCAAGCCCCCCAGAACCCACTCCTTCCCTCAGGCTCTCATTCACCACACCTGAATGGGGTTTCAGGAAAGAGGACTGTGGCAGGTGGGATGCAAATAGTAAATAAGTAAATGAAACGCCATAGCAATTCTCTTGAACTTGAAAACTTCCACACTTACTGCTTTACTTTTACAGTAACTGTCCCCTCTATTCATAACTATCCCAGTAGAACTTTGCCATTTTGACAGTATATACAGCAAATGTTAGTTATCTCATAAAATCCCCATACCTGTTCTACAACTGATGTCTTAATATTTTTATATCAGAGCAAAAGTGAGGCTCAGAGAGGTTAAGTGACTTGCCCAAGGTCACATAATTAGCAAGTAGCAAAACCAAGATTCAAACCCAAAACTTTAAGACACCACAGTCCATGCTCCTTCCATACAGTGTCATGCTGCTTCAATTGGGGAAGGCTGGCTGTAGAATAAAGATGTCATTGATTCTAAGAAGTGGCAGAAATACAGTTTAGAAGGAATTTGATCATTTCCTCTGGTTCATTTCCCCCCTTCTCTGTCTTTATCTTCCCCACCTCTTCATTTTCCCCATTTTCATAATTAAATAAGAAGGTTTATTCTTGAGGTAGAGAACGGTGGCAAATGTGTGCAGTTTCCTACTTTGTAGAATATGGGCAGGGGGTGGGGAGCTCCTGAATGGATCCAGACTCCAAAAAAAAAAAAAAAAAAAGAAAGAAACAAAGAAAATACTTTCCATTCACCTGCCACAGCTGCTAAAATTCCCATCACTAGAGAGTCACTTCTTTGGATTAGGTGCACTTTGTCTCTAAGAATTGTCTTGGAACATGTAAGTTTAGCATGCTATTTATAATTTTTCCAAATATTTATGCACCCATAGTAATCCATCACAGAACACGCAAATTTTGGTTGGTAATAAAACAGCATGAAAGGTTCAAACAAGTCCTCTGTTGCAGAGAACAAGACAAGTTCTTGAGGAAAGCATTTTTGCTAAGTTACTAAGAATATACTTTATAACTCCACTACAGACTCAAAAAAATGTGCAGATAGGTTCAAAATGTTCAAAGTGTGGATCAATGAGTAGGAGATTTTGGAAAACCAAAGAAAGCAATAAAATGCAAGAACTGAAAGATATGGGTGGAAGAACTATAAACTACTGGATTTTAGTGTTTTGCTAAAATGCAAAAGAGTACCAAGTGAGAAGCAACTAGATAATGATTATTTTAAAATCAATAACCTTCCCAAAAGAAAAGAAGCAGACAACAAAAGACTCTCGTATAGACTATATTTTGGGAATCTGTCAGCTATAATTATAAAATCACCTCTTTGTCCTGATCAGAAAAATCCCGATATGACATAAACCCCTGCTGGCCAGATTCTATCACGTGACCCTAGAATGACGCCATGCCTTGTAATCATTGGGTAAATCAGCAGGGCCATCGACACATGTAAACAGATTAGTCTAGAGAAGGGTGAGCAGTGAGTAACAGCCTCAGCCAAAGCTCTATAACCTGTTGCAGCTCTGAACGATGGCATGGACTCGAGCCTCTCACGCAGTAATTCTTGGCAACTCACCACTTGCTATAAAACAGAATGTAGTAGCAAGTGGGTGTGAGGCTGCAGACTCCATGACTGGGGTGGGGATAGTTGCTGACTGGCAGAAAGGCTCTGCTGCAATGTGGATTCACCTCTAAAGAGACCCGTGGGTGCAGGCCTGACAGCACTGCTCAGCGTGTTTCACTAATGAACAGCCTTGTGCTAGGTGTGTTTCCCTCTGTTAGATAAATACTGCAGGAGTTACAAAGATGCTTGTAAGATCTCTGTAGTACTTTCTTAAATGAAGCTGCAATTTCAGTATGCTACAAACCATTGGAATTGCCATTTTCTAGGTAAAAAAAAATGGTTGACTATAGGTCATTTCATATGACCTGACCTAACTGTTAATTGGTCATGCAGATTTGGTACCACGGTGTAACTACGGGAAGAAAACAAGAATTGAAATGTGAACACTTAATGCCTTGTGTTTTTTGTTTTGTTTTGTTTTGTTTTTTTCCCAAGAAACCCTTTTGGGTTAAAAGAGAAGGCAAATTCCTTTTAGCGGCAATTAGTATTTGTGGAATATCTAATCACATGGTGCTGTGAAGTATACACAACACACAGAAGAGACCAACATTACCCCTGAGAAATTTATCATCTGTATGCGAGGATTTGGCTAAAGATAGAACAAAAACAGCATTTCCATTTTCTACATTGCAGACAGAAATGGCTATAGTGTAAAGTGCAACTAATCTTTCATAAACTATGCTGATGCCAGTACCACACATACCCAGAAATATTAATTACTGGCCTTATTCTTTATGCACACCTGCCCTACCCCCCCCACCTCCAATGAATACCCTCCCACCACCCGCCCATTCCCTCCCTACACACACTCTATTAGTTATCTTTCCAGGACTGGCTAATTTGCAGGAATAACACAAGATCCTTGTTTAAAAATTATTAAGAATTTCAAGATGGTGACAGGAGAGCATTAAACTGAGTCCTTCTAAGCATGGGACCCTGTGTCCCTACCCAGGTTGTGTGCCCACGAAGCAATCTTGCTGCTTTCTGCTTCTTACATACGCCTATGCCTGGCTCATTCTAACCCAAGGCTTTGGCACTACTCTCTCTGCTTGAAATGCTCTTCTCATGGCTAAGGTCTCAGCAAAAATGCTTCCTCCTCAAAGTTTTCCTTGACAACTCTGTCTAAAGAAGCTCCTTTTTATGTCATTTTCTGAATATTATTTTGCTTTCTTTCCCATTACTTCCCTGTTATTTTCTCACTAATTTACTTATTGATTTATTTATTGTCTTGTTTCCCTCCACCGGGATATAGACTCCAAAGAGAAGTGACTTTATATCTTGTTCACTTCCTTTTGTTCATATGACTCCTCAAACAGTACTTGGTACATAGTAGGTGTCCACTAAATATCTTTTTGATGCATAAATGAACAAACTAGATTATTTACAAAATATTTCTAATTTATAAAAAAGCTTCACTGGTCTTTCAAGTATTTATGTGTTCCAACAGACTTAGCTAATCCACATGCATGAATCCAAACACAAGAATGAATCAATGAATGAAGTTCAAAACTCCAGCTAATGCAATGCATCAAAAGTAGAACACTCACTCAGTTATGATTACTAAGTGATTTATCTTTACAAATCATACTACATTCTAAAGGTCAACTAGCTATTAGAGTTAAATCTTCTATAGGTCTCGTATCTCAAAATTATTTTAGGTAAAAGTGAAAAGTACACATATATTAAAATGCTGACAGAGGGGCATCTGGGAGGCTCAGTCAGTTAAACGTTCAACTCTTGGTTTCGGCTCGGGTCATGACCTCAGGGTCGTGGGATCGAGCCCCGCAGTGGGCTCTGTGCTCCCTGTGAAGTCTGCTTAAGATTTTCTCTCTCTTCCTCTTCTTCTGCCCCTTCCCCCTCTGCTCATATGCCCTCTCTCTCTCTAAAATAAATAAATCTTTCAAAAAATGTTGACAGAAAACATCTCATAGAATAATTTCTAAGAAAATATGGTAATTTTTTTACTGCAACTGTGCTTGTTGGTAATAGCATATAATTAAGTCATTATTAAACACTTTATTAGAAAGCTGAATGCAGCCATAAATTTTTCCCAAAGCTAATAGTCAATCCAGAGTAGCTAAATAACAACAACAAAAAAATTAAAATGATTATAAAAGGTCATAAAAACTAGGACTCTGGCCCCTTGCAGGAATTGTGATCCTGAAAATAACCTTAGTTGAATTAACTGGGAGCTCATATTAGATTATAAAGCCTCTTGTAACCTACTTATTGAATTATACCTTCTGAATTGAAGGGTCAAAGATAGTGGGCCCCTAAGTCTTGACTTTACTTCCCATGGTCCAGACGCTTCTGCCTAGAGTTGGTTACTGCGTGCAAATCATCCTTTTGGGGGGTTTCATCCTTTCCAGCCATAACCAGAAATTAACAAAACAATTTATAAGCACTGACTGTTGAAGACGTTCCTACATATCCAACGAGATACGCAATGCAAGCTAAATAGGAGAGCATTTGCAATTTAAAATACAATTTTCCATAATGAAAATGTAAAGCAGTCGTTCTGTTTTATTCAGTATGGCAGGTTAGGAATCCCCGTGAAGCTACATTGAAGCAAGGAGTAGATTAATAATTTAATTTGGTTCAGAACTAGTCAATGGGGCACCACAACCTTTTATTCCATAACCAGCTGCTGACCCTAATATGAATGAACCAATTAGACATCTCTATTTAATTGTTGGGTGACCCATCTAAAACTCACTAGGAATTTTCATTTTAAACAACACTCAACAGTCTGAAAGAATCCTCGTTATCCCCCTGGTGGAGGTGGTTGATTTGATAGAAGCACACAAAGGAGTTCAGCAAACGGGGGGAAGAAACTGCAAGATCATTTTAGACTGTGTTGTGTAAGAGAACATCTTAATATAATGAGCCTTTTTTCAGTCTCCCTTGGCGGAGCATCAGCCCTCTCAGATAACCCCACACAAAGCAAATACCATCCGTCTGAAGTTACATTTGCTCCTTGTTATCACAACTTATGCCACTTAATTCATTATTCAACGAATTCACTTTCTTGTTTATTAGATGCAAGGTAGCCGCTTATCCCTAAAGGCCATGTATGCAAAAGACTGCTTGTAATCCTGTCACTTCAAACCTCTCTAGGCTTTTACATTGCTTCAGGAATTAGGAGGAAAGAAGCAAACAATTTAGATTTATTCCCGATGATATTAAATCTGTACATGATGAAAGAAGAAAGAAATGCTAACCTGAAATTTGTTGATTTGGAGAGTGGCTTCAGATGCTATCTTTACCTGTAAAAGGTAGTATATTCACTCACTTCCCATAATAAAGACCTTGAGTTATTCTTCCTACATTAAAGAGGAATAAATAAAATGCATTTTTTTTTTTTGGTACAGGTTGCCTGCAATAAAAGGTAATATATCTCATCAACTTCATTTCAAAGATGCAGGCCAGCTCAATTCTCGGGCTGAAAACAGATATTAAACATACTTTAAAATCTGATACCTGACGTGTCAAGGCTTTGGGGCACCATTCTTTACATGTATTTAAGGTTGGATTAAAAAATGCATTGAAGATGGTTTTCAATTTTTTCAACATGGGTATTTCAAGATTCTTTTTGGTTGTCAATAAAAAGATGTGATAAGCATATTCTGAAAAATATAAGACAATATAACTGAACTCTTCACACAATATAGTATAATGGTCAGAGATATTTCAATTTGATTTGGTAATCTTATGCTATTAGAATCATTAAAATGTAAACGAGTTACTGAATTAAGCAACTTTCACTGCACAATTAATATTGCATAAAATTATCTGCATAATTATACACACTATGTTTACATAAAACATCCAGGAGAAAGCTACAAGTCAGAGGCTGAGTGTAAAATATTTTAAGCTGTATGCTGAAGTCTTCTAAATATGGAAATCTAAGTGGCTGTTTCAGTATTGGTGCTTTACGTAACTGAAGACAGTTCTAAATTTCATGCTTTACTTACTTAAATGCTAAATAACTCTATACTTATTTTTTTAAATTCTCATAAATAAATATATGAAATATATCTAAACTGAATGTATTTTGAACTTGAGTGCATTATTCGCCAAACTAAGAGGCATTTACTTTCTTCAATTAATTTGCATTTATGAGGTAACTACTAGAGATTCAACATTAGTTCATCGACAAAAGCCACACAGAACATTTTAATGCAGCATAGCATATACAGATATGCCTAGGACAAAAGACTTGACATCTCTAGAAAAGAGGAGCCATTTACAAGGAACCTCATTTTGTGAATACAGTTGTGACTAACAAAATAATGTGTAAAGAATTACTTGCTGCTATGCTAAGGAAGGAAATACACTTGAAAACTCACGTAAGCTAGCAACTGTGGATATTATTGTAATTCCTGCCATTCTTCCAAATATCACTTATATTAATATAGTGATGCACAAATTGATTTACCTGAATAATTAACCTTTACTACAGCATAACTACCTTAGGTACAGATTAATGTTTTCTATTCAGCTTAAGACATAAACCTACCAGAGAAATCACACTCATTAAATATACTGCAAAAATCAATTGTTTCCTGCCACTCTGAGGAATTAATATCAACAATTAAGTTGTGCAGTATTTTTAAAAGCTTATATCCATCTGTCTGTGCCAATTAAACAAAAACAGCTAAACAGAGCAAAATGAAATTAACAAAGAACACTAATAAAACACAACTTTTCTGTTGATGTCTTAGATATATAACTTTATTCATTATTGTACAACTCTTGGTTTTTTACATGTGGGAGATTTAAAAAGTCACCCAGTGATTTTTTATAGTGCAACCGTATGCTAGATAAAGATATTTAAGCTGTCAGTATAAACTGCTTCTGTTTTCATTTTGCATTTAATTTCAATGCCAGACTCAAGGCATAAATTTTTCATCACCTGCAATGCTATGAATAAAAGATTAAAAAAAGAACTGAGAAGAAATTCTAACACATGCGGTGCATGCGGCACATTGTGCAGACGCAGTATTCATAACTAGATGTTTAATTTCCATCTTTTTTTTTTACATCAGGAACATTATTATTTGAGTTAATACATCATGGAGCTAATTTCCCAGTTTTTTAGCTTTGCAGAATTCAAGTTTACCTAGTTTGGGCCAAATAGGCCATTCATTCCACTTGAAATCTGAAGTAGACGCCCTAAGATTTACATGCTACTTTGTTAGCACTGCAGGATTCTATTACTCTCATATTTCTGGAAAGGGAATATTTCAACATCATATATTTTTGTTTTATTCCATGAAATAGCACATACATTAACCTTGCCTGAAAGTTCAAAGAACTAAGAATTACTAAAATGGTCCCACCTAAATACCAGGTCCTCATTAAGGCTTGCTTCATGTTCTCAAACTGAAAGATATAATCAATCCCATGAGCTCAGTGTTGAGGCATTTTTTATTTAGTACTTAGGACTGTTTTCTGTAGCACAATGCATCTTCACTGTCACTTTATTAGCCTCTAAAGGACTCACAGACCAAGACAGTTTCTAATTCCCACCAATAGACTCTTAGTGAGCAAGAGATGCACAAGAGCCCTTCCTAATCTCATCAGGAGGGCCTTGGGTTTATTAGCCTTGTCATTCTGAAACTCCACTTTCTTAGGGCAGTCAAGAGCCTGCTGAGGACTCCAGGCCTGTCGGGGACATCAAGAGTCAGTCCTTTGGATGTTAGTGGCATCTAATAATGTCTAACTTACTGTCTTTGGCTCTAATTACTCAAACTAGTTTTTTATGGTTATTGAAATTAAGTCTAGGGAAAGCTTCAGAAAAAAAAAATAAACCAAACCATGTTCGGATACATTATTATCGATGTGGTATCCAATTAGCTCAGTTGGCTAGCTGATAGTGCTAATGAGACCTAGATCGTTGGTTCAATTCCAGGGGGGCCAGTTAGCTTTACTTTTTCTATGGTCACAGATGGATACCTCATCTTATCCAGCTGTCTTAAGTGCTACTGGTCACCAAAATAACCAAATGAGAGAGTATGAATGGATCAGTGCAAATCCATCCCTACAACCAGGCTCTAGAGGGCATCAGTATCATCGTTTGTGACCACAGTACAAAAATTAGTATTTTAACATAAAACCTCTTTTTTTTCTTATTGTTTATGACTGCAAAGCAAGCACTTTAGATCTTCAAAATCATTTCACGAGCCATAATTAGACTTCACAACATCTCTCTGACGTTGCCAAGTTTAATTAAGCTTACTTTACAGATGACAAAGCCCAAAGTGAGAGGTGAAGTCACTTGTCAGAGGTCACATAAAGTGTCAGGGGCATTTCTCAGATTGGAATCCCTGTCTTCTGCATCTCATTCCACCATCGTACCCAAGAGACGGCTCTGCCTCAGCCTGAAGCCACAGTAAAATGTCACTATATTACCACATTATTTTTCATTATGCTAGAAGACACAAGCTTAGTGAGAAGGCATGGGGAGTCAAGGATTACAGATGTATCTCCCTTTAAGCAACATAAATGTATGGAAATTTGGATTTGTTGAACAGATAAATTAGGGGGTGTCATGTATCACTTAGTCTATGCTACCTCCTATTGTTATTAATCACTTTTTTTTTGCATGCTCTAATGTCCCAACTAGACAGCATACACAGGGAGCAGACCATGTCTAACACAGCTCTTTGAATCCATAGCAGGTATTAAGAAATATTTATTCATGACAATGGCATTTGATTGGAGGAGAACAGAAGAGTATGACTTCATATCCTATGGGAATGGCAAAATAAGAGGTGAGAAAACCTTCATGATGGTGGGCAGGATTTTTCCTACTGAGCCTCTATAATTAGAACAATTCTAGTTTGATGTGTTACGTGCAAACCTAACACATATCCTGAATACCAAGCTTGGAGAGGACCTATAGAGACAATGCACTAAAGAGAAATTTTTACAAAGAGTAGAATGCTTCAAAATTCTACTGATAGTGTAGATAGGGTAGAAAAGGCAGCTTGATGCAGCTATGGGAGGGAGCAGCGCAATAGGACCCTGTCAATGGGAAAATGATGTTGTGAGAAAATTAGTTGCTCAGTATTACAGAAGAGAAAAAAAAAACAGATACACACACACATGAAGGTGGAGTGAGGGAGGACAGTAAACATATTATTCATTTCATAAAACGATTACTCCTAAGATGTTTTAAGGTGTATTTTTCTCATGCCTGAAGTGATTCTTTTTTGAGAGAGAGTGCTCGCACAGGCAAGAGCGGTAATGGGGCGAGGAGGGAGAGAGAGAATCTTAAGAGGCTCCATGCCCAGTGGGGAGCCTGGCATGGGGGTCTGTCTCACCACCCTGAGATACTGACCTGAGCCAAAATCAAGAGTCTGAGGTTTAACTGACTGAGCCACCCAGGTGCCCCATGAGGTGATCTTATTTAAAAGTTATTTTTTTGAAAGTTTCAGAAATACAGCAATTCAAGTAGGCCTATAAAGATATTTCCCCCTGGAACGCCTGGGTGGCTCAGTCGTTAAGCGTCTGCCTTCGGCTCAGGTCATGATCCCAGGGTCCTGGGATCGAGTCCCACATTGGGCTCCTTGCTCAGTGAGGAGCCTGCTTCTCCCTCTCCCTCTGCTGCTCCCCCTGCTTGTGCTCTCTCTGACAAATAAATTTAAAAAATCTTAAAAAAAAAAAAAGATATTTCCCCCTCCTGTAACTGGCCTAGATTTGATACTTTTAGTAAAGGATCAAGTCAAGAATTCTTGGGGTTGCTTTGTCAAAGGAGGAGCCATTTTAGAAATAGGTCTTAACACCCATGTAATCCAAGAAGGAAATGGCAGACAGCACCAAACTGAGGCATCATGTGCATGTTCCCTGGACATGGGCCAATCCAAGTTTTTCATTTCAATAGTCACCTCCTTCCTGTTCATTAAATCTCTGTCATTAAATCTCTGGGCATTGGAATTCTTCAAACAGCCTTCTCTAGCCTATGGTCTGATCACTAAGTCCTATAGTGGTTAGGAATAATCACTCTCTTTTAAAAAAATATGAATATCCTGTATAAAATTATTAGAAAATGTAAATTCATTGCTCAATTGTGTTAAAAACTAGAAAAAATTAAAATCATTCAGTGCTTATTCTCAGGTGAAATATGGCACTCACTTTCATGCTACACAGATTTACAGAATAATTACATGGTCTATATAGTTCAATTTTCATCTTCTGACTTTTAAAATAGTATTAATGAATTAGTGCTTTATACCATCAGAGCTTTGATGATAATTTACCCACTTTAATGTAGGAGGAAATATACTAAGCACCAGTATTTCAGGGATGGTTTCTTCCCACCAGATTAGTGTTTATTAACCAATGAGGCTTCCAGGGTCCACGAACCTCCTGAAAGCATATGCAAATTTTGGAGGTATATGCATATGTTGCCTGTTTCTAGGCAAAGAGTTCTTCTTAGAACTTCAAAGGAGTTCCTGTATCAAAAAAAGGGTATGAACCACTACTCTAGGTCTTCAGCTTGTGTTTGCTTTTAAGAAGTTAATATTCATCTCTCAGTAATAATTAAAGCTATCTATATTTACATACATATTGTTCAATTTAATCGCTTTATGAATTAGTGGAATACTCAAAGAAAAAAATGCTATATTTTGTTTCTAACAAGGGAAAAGAAAGAGACACAAATGGCAGCTACAAAAATTTACACTATTTATTTCCTGAGCAGTGGGAGAGATTAATAGGGACAGTTAGAGAAATGCCTTTCCTTGAGATATTTGAGATGGAAATAAATCCTCTCTCTAAGATACATTAGGTATAGTTCTTCCTAAGAAGTCTAGCGCTAGATGAAAAATCTTGGGGTCCTTTTCAGGTTCGTGATCTCTTTCTAGGTGCCTCTAGAAGACGTGAAATAACTTTTTATTCATTGTCAATCAAACACATCACCTCACACACATGCTATGCTTAGCTAACCTCTTTTAAAAAAGGAAACCTATTTTAAACCCAGATACCCCAATACACACAAACACCAGCACAGAGGATGAGATGATCGAGAACCCAGTTCTACGTATATTTGTGCCATCAACTCACTGTCTCGCCGAGTTCTCACAAGCAAGTTAATCTCGCCAAAAACCCCTGAAATGTTTTTGTTTTTCTACTCCTAATTGCCTGAAATCCAAAAGGTTGGATTTGATGGAAGTGAGATGGTCAGTGCATCTCAGATGACTGAAAAATGACAGATTCTCAGTCCCCATTCCAGGTTTGTGCAAACAGAATTGCTAGGATGGGCCCCGGAAATCTATAGTGTAACAGGTAATCCGTGTGACTCATGATCATACAAGTTTGGGGAATCTGGATGTGGTATTCTTAGCTCTTTAAGATTTTTGGGTTTGGGCTAGTTGGTATGTGGTTCCTTTCTTCTGAAGAACTTCCATGTATTTATTATATAACTCCCTCAAATCAATTTCACCTGGGAGGCTGAGAGAATACATTTCCAATCATGAAATGAATTGTTGGTGAATATGCAACACAGCATTCCAGGAGTTAATTCAAAATTCTATTGTCAAGGAATGTAAAGGAATGGGAACATGTGTATGATATTAAAAATAACAGCTTTCTTTATCCTCCTTTAAAAATCAGTACTGATTTCAAAAGGCATTGATAAGCACAGGGTCAGCATATTTTTTCAGTCATGCTCTTGGGGAAACATTAATATAATATGCTCTTCTGGACAATTGGTTCTTTTTGGATCTCACAAAAAAAGCTTTTAATTCAAAAAGGGAATGGCAGGGTATTGGTGGAAAATTGTAAAAGGTTTATGAGGTGTTTTTTTTTTCCTCCTTGATTAACAATATTGAGAGCCAAGACACCTTCTGTTTCTAATCACGTTTCTATTAACTTGGACTTTTTTTTTTTCCAAACTGAAAGTGTGGGGTGAAATCTTATACTTAGTTCTATGAGGGCACTTGCCAATATCATAATGCAATTACATTTGGCCACTTGGAGAATAGATCTATGACCAAAAACATTGTTAACAATGGACATTTTTGCCTGGGGTTATGTTTTTTTCTCCAGTAATAACATAGCATATTTAAAATAGTGTAAGCTTATATATAATACAAATACAGGAACAAATGCAATGTAATTACATGTCTACTGACAAATACCAGTGTTTCCCAACCAACAGCATGTGATTTCAGGTTTAGATCAGTGACCATTGATTGCAACTAAGCTACAGAACAGTATCAAAAGTGTGAGAGGTAATTTAAGAAAGCTTTCTTAAATTTCTAAAAGTAATGCCCAGAAGATACGGATATATTTCCAGATTTTTCTTCACACTAGAAATGCTAGAGAATGGTTGTTATTGCATAATAATGGACTACTTTATTATAAATACAAGGCCATGCAGCCATTTTGGGGTAATCGCTCTCTACTCAATTGGTAGCTCCATGCTGGCTGGTGCTAATATAGTTCATTCCATTATTATTTAAGGTAAAAATACTAAATTGTTCATGTAAATTCAGTTGCCCCTTTTAGTAAAGTATGCAGATTTACTTCTCCCATTTGGTCAACTCCAGGGAGTAACTCTAATTTCATTACGTAGCTAACTGATTTTCATTTGGGGTATATGTGGACATTTTTTAAAAGTTAATTCCTTTAACTTTTAAAAGATTAAGAATGGATACTTGGAGTTTCTTCTAAATTTTATGTGCCGACATGTTTAAATTATTACAATTGGACTAGCTTTTGATTTCAGACCATCATCTTATAATCATTTTTATCTGTAACAGAAGCTTGGCTCTACTGTTTCTTCACAATAATTTTGTTATGCCCCCAATTCAAGATTCATACTTTTAATATATCAAAAATGATCATCTTCTCAATTAATTATTTGTAAGTCTGTAGGCAACTGATTAGTAAGGTGAATTTAGAATGCCCTCAGGAGGATGTGAAATCACTCATGAAACACACAACGTGTTTTGTAACATTACTGTTAAACCATCACCTGCGTTTCAGGGTGACTGAAAATGTTTTCCAGTGCTTTCCATGTTGATCTCTACTAGTAGTCCCATTGATAATATATCAGCAAACTAATGACCCAATGTTTGAAACTGCTGAACATGACTTGCTTGAAGCTTCTATTACACAATAAATTATTTTAAACACACCTTTTGGGTGGTTCATTTATTTGAATGACCCCTAAACCTTGGGGATAATTAAGAATAAAGTTTTATGTAAGCTTCATTTTTAATGGTTTTCTGGTACTTTCTTCTACAGTAGTCTCATTTATGTTGTCTTTAAAATCTATCAAATATATACGTATATATTACCATGTGTAATTATTCTAAGCAGCAGCATTATTATTTTCATATTTATAATTATTCATTTCAAGTCACTTGGCATGCTATTAATGGGCCATATAGTTAGATATCCTAATTTGTTCTTGTGAGTTATAATTAATTTAAACAGAAGTTCAACACAAAGTATTTTGAGGGTTATAAAAATTATTTTTTGTGTTACACGCATGTCCATAGATATAAAACTCAAAGATTTTTTTTCTTTCATAATATACTATAATACGGTTACAAGTGCATTGAAATTCATCTTGTTAGAATGGTAGTAATATATCCCACCAGGACTACTGTTCCTAGTAGCAATTTAAAATAATTATTGTGAGACTTGATGCTAGACATCAGGTTTGCAATAGAATTACAATGAGGGAAGTGTATTAGAGACAAAACATTGCTGGAAGAAAACTTCATAATGGCGCAATTTGGAACTAAGCCTCAATTTTACAGTAATAGATTCTCTTTATGATGGCACAAAGGAGTGAATGCACTTAGCAAATTTAAATCTATTATTAGTCACACTTTGTGGATTGCAGTGCAAAAGGAGAAAAGAAATTAGCTTTTTAAGTATGTTCTTATATAAAACAGGTTCTAGTAAGAACAGTCTTATATAAAATGTCCTTGTTATACAGTTCAGAAGCACTGTCAGTCTTTATAACAGCAGGGAGTTGTCCAGGTTTAAAAGTCTTTCCAAAAGAGTTCTGGAGGTCTCTAATTTCAAATTATAAGTTTCTGAAGTCAGGACACATTCAACATCAGTACATTTCTTATTTACAGAAATTCAGTATAGGACAAGAGAGATGGAGTTAATTTGGTCTCTGCTGCTTACTGCGATCTCTCTCCCTGAATGAAGAGGTGTTTGGAGTTCACACTGGTACTAGACCTACTTTTAACATGATTTTGATTACAGTAAGAGAACGCAACAGCGTTAAGCTGCTATGATTTGGCACTCATCTGTGTAAAAGGAGTTTCAATTGTCAATTTTACAAAAGAAGCCAACAGTAAGAATTCAGTAGGTATTTTTAGTATAAAACCAAAACACTAAAGATCTAAGCTTCCATTTTCAAGTTGAGTAAAATGTAATATTTTTGTCTTAGTTATGATCCATTTTTCCTACCTCATCTTAAAATAAGGCCCAACAGAATATTTGATAAGAGCCTAATTTAGTGTTAAACCAACAAATAACATATCCATAATGTTACTGACTGGATACATAGGGATGCAGCTATAATCCTTAAGAAATATTAAACAAAATTCCTATCTGAGATGTTTCACTGAAGTATTTATCTGTAAAGAGGAGTGGAATCACCTGGCTGAATTGGGAAAGGTTAACCATACATACAAATTAATGTCATTAGGTGGATGGGATAAGAAAGCCAGCACAAAAAAAGAATGGCCACCTGTAAAATAAAGTTCTACACAGCCTAAATAGGGCAGATAGAAATGAAATACAATAATGTAAGGGAATTACTTTAAAAAGACTTTTCTCATAAACTATCCACATTCACTGTTCATATTAACACTTAATATTGCCTTTTTTATGGTTTCATTTTGCTTCTGTAGTTGGCTATAGCTGGCTTTGTTGAGGAATTAGTAGTCAGTTAGTAGTTTATACATAGGCTCAGCCAACATTCGATTAATCTCTAAAATATACACTCCTTTCCCTTTACTTCGAAGATATCACCTTCTCCTGGTTTTCCCCCCACTTCTCGGTCTCCAGTATGTTTTTTTGGAGCTCAGCACTGTGCCTTGTCTCTCCCTCTATACGCTGGGTAGTGTCACCCATTCCCACGGCTGCAGGCAGCATGAATATGCTGATGGCTCCAACCTATCTCTTCCTGACCTCCAGCCCCGTTTAACCATCCACCTAAGGAATATCCATCTATTTTCACACATTCCATGTAGGCATCTCAAACTCCATGTGTCCCAAACCGAGTTTGCATCTGCTCTCTCCCTGCAATCACACACATTTTGTCCCAGGTATATTCTCCATCACCCCAGAAACCTATCCCTTCCATCTCCCATGTCAACCAATCTGTTAGTTCACATGCTTTTACCTCCTATTTCACAAACTTGTCGATATCCATCTATTCCCACAGCATTCTCTTATGTTACAGAAGGAAGACTCTTCCAGAATAAAAATGATAGGGGATATGATTGATAAATATAAAGATAAAAAAAATTTTAACATCACCCCAGGAAAAAAAAATCCAAATAAAATAAAAGATGAAGCACAACTCAGAAAAATATTTGCAACACATATAGCAAAGACTTAATGTTGCTAATCAATAATGAACTCTTATAAATCAGTTATCTAGAAGAAATAGGGGCAGAGGAGAGAAACATCCAGTTTACATAAAAGCAAAATGAGTTTTAAGAATCTGAAAAGATGCTTAACCTCACTCATTGTAAAGGCAATGGACATCAAAATTAGGTATCATTTTCTACCTACCAGGACATGAAAATTAAAAAAATAGGAGCATGTAGGGAAAATGAGTCCTATCTTACATCTTACACTATCGATGGTATGTAAGTTAGATAAATAAACAAGGATGCTTGCTGAAGAAATTTTTACAATAAGAAAAATGGGGGATAATGTAAATATTAATTGGGTTTGGTTAAATGATTTATGGAAACTCATATTCTGGAATATTAGGTTCTAGGAAAAAAAGAGTAAGATGGATCTTGAGGAGGTCATAAGAAAAAAGTCTCCATGTTATGTTATCAAGTGGAAAAAGATAAAAACAGTTGTACAATGTGCTCTTAATTCTATAAAAAATGGACATACCACATATATACACATGTATATGCAAAGATAGACATTCTCTGAAAAACTGCCTAAGACATGTTCACAACGATTGCCTTTGTGGAGCTCTTTGATACTGAGACATGTGCTGCTTTTTCAATAATTAAAAACAGCCGGTCATAAAAATTACAAATACGATCATGCCATTCTCACCTTTAAAATTTTTTATGGCTTCTAACTACCTCTAGGATAATGTTCGAGTTCTTTAACAAAGCTTATGTAATATCCAAGACCCAGCTTCAGCCTTGTAGTGACCCTTCTCCATTCCCAGTTCCTCAAAGACACCTGGAACAATTCTTTTTCTGCACAATTCACCCTTTCCTGGCCAACTCCTCATCCTTCAAAACTCAGCTTCAAAATCTCTTCCACCAGGAAGGCTTCTCTGATCTTCATATCCTTTTCTTACAGCATTCACCACACTTAATGCTTAGCTCTACGTTTTTCCTACACCTAGACCCCAAACTCCATGAGGGCCGGTACCATGTTTCCCTTGTTCTCAACTATAACCCCAGTGATTAGCATAGTGTCTGGATAAATGGCTATATGTGAACAGAAAAAATGAAGACATTTGACTGATTGATTTTTGAGTCTGACCAATCTTTAGTAGTGATCTAGGGAGTAAAACAGGAGGTGAAGAATGTGCTAAAAGTGGCTTTTGAGGGGTGCAAAAACACTCTTAACATTCATAATAATGACAAGCATAGAAATAACAGCAGAGGAATATTTAACAACTGACCAAGTGGTAAAAAATAAAAAGGTGCAGAATATGGGAATGAACAGAATGAGTAAGTGTAGATTTCTTGGTGAATGTGAAGCTTTAACTTGACATAACAATGGTGGAAATAGGGATGAAGGGCTTGCTAAACGAGGCCAAGAATGTAAGCAACCAGAGGGGCTGTGGAGATGTAGTTTCCCAACAAACCTGCTTTGTTTCTGCCCGAAGGGAGACTTGACCTTCTCTGTTCCCTGCAGCTTTATGGTGACTCCATCTCAGACCCAGGCTAGAGTTTCTCTGCTCTCCGGAAATGGGCACAGTAAGACACAGTAGAGGAGCTTCCCAGCTACCCCCCGGGGATAGAAACACTGTTGCTGAGCCATACACTGTGCCCAAATCTGTGCAACCGCCAGGAGAATTTTGTTGAGTTCTAGGCCACTCTACGTGCTTCAGAAATCTTAAAAGAAACATAAAAAGTGAGATATCCAATCAGAGAAAAGAGAAGGGTGCTTCTCTTTCTCATTCAGCTGCAGCAACACTAATGACAATTGGCTCACTGTTTGCCTTCACTTGCGGTACTCGAGCCCTCAAAGACTTTTGCTACCAAATGGTCATGTCTGCCCTCTTTGCTCCACCTTCACCACTTTCGACTGAATCTCGACCTCCATCACTTCTTCTCTGGAGAACCTGACTTCTCACTTGCATTCCTCCCCACTTACCATCCATTTTCTCCTCACATCTGCCAGGTTTCCTGTGCTTGGCGCTCTCTCTCTCTTCCCACTCCATATGTTTTCTCCACCAGTGATTCTTTTTTTAAAGACTTTATTTATTTATTTGAGAGAGAGAGAGAGAGAACAGGAGCAGGGAAAGGGGCAGAGGGAGAGGGAGAAGCCGACTCCCGGCTGAACAGGGAGACTGATGAGGGACACCATCCCAGGACCCGGGGATCATGACCTGAGCCGAAGGCAGACGCTTAACCGACTGAGCCACCCAGGCGCCCCTCCATCAGTGATTCTTTGCTCCCATTCCTTCAACCATCAGTTGTACACAAATGCCTCCCCAGTTTGTTTTCGTCCTGATCTTTCTCCTGAGTGTCCAGTAGGAAACTCAGTATGTCCCCAGACTGACCTGTCTTCTTTTCCAAAGACCTTTTCCTCCAGGATGTCTCAGCTTGTGGATGCAATGATCTTGCTCTGAGTGAATCAAACTACAAAGCACTGAAGGATCTTTTGCTTCTCCCAAAATCACGTAACATATTTTAATAATTCTTCTTCCAAAGATTTCCCAAAGTGTTTGCTCTTTTTTTCATGCCTGCTGCACTGCAGGGATTCCAGTCCTCAGCATCTCTGGTTTAGTCTAATTGTTTTCTAGGCTACCACTGTTGCATCTCTAGACCATCCTCTGATCTGCCAGCAGAGCCTCATAAATGAGAAGCCTCCAAAGGTTGACCGGGGTATAGAATATAGGTGGTGTTGCTACCTGAAGCCATTTGACAGTTCCGGTCTTATTTTCAACCACACTTTCCCCATTTCCTACCTTCTCACAGTAATGAACAGCTCTCCATTTTTTTTTTAAAGATTTATTTATTCATTTGACAGAGAGAGACACAGCGAGAGAGGGAACACAAGCAGGAGGAGTGGGAGAGGGAGAAGCAGGCTTCCTGCTGAGCAGGGAGCCCGATGTGGGGCTCGATCCCAGGACCCTGGGATCATGACCTGAGCTGAAGGCAGACACTTAACGACTGAGCCACCCAGGTGCCCCGACAGCTCTCCATTTTTAAACAGTGCCAAGTTTTTCCACATCTCTACCCTTTGCCAATTCAATTTCCTCAGGCCAGCATGTGCTTTTCCCCATTTCTAGTTGGCCAATTCCTGTTTCCATTCAGTCTCACAAGTCATCTCTTACATGCAATTTTTTTCTCTTTGCCCCCATAGATAAATTAATTGACTGCTCGTCTGCATTCTGGTAATACATTGAACACACATAAAACCATGTGTTAGGACCAGCTGTTTACAGGCAAAGCACAAATCTGGTTCAATGCCTATACTAGGAGCTCTTGGACTCCTCCGGTGCCTAGCACAGTGTTTGGCACATGATGATCATGTAATACATGCAGACCGTATTGAATGAATGAACAGATAAAATTCTATGCCTTAGTTTTTCTACATCAAAGTTAACTTTGTCAGACTGACAAAGAACTTCAAAATTGTTCATTCCCACCCTGGTATCATTTCTTTATTTTTCAAGCTTCAGAAACAGGGCTCTGTGCCTCATGTAGCTCATATATATCCTTTATTTGCATTTATATTGATTTCTGAACCTTTGCTTATACTATTTCCCCTGCTTGGGAGGAGTTCTACCTGTATACAGTTTCTAAGTACATGTCTCTTTTCAACTAAGGAACTCTCTAGAACTCTCTACATTTCATGCTCACTGTGTACTAGTTTTGCATTGCCTTGGATGTACACCATACATGATTCTTTACACATACCTTGTATGTTTTATTTTAGAAATTGAACGATATGCAATTGCCAATATTCAAAATTTTTGACCTATAAAAGTAACAGTTACATGGTTCAACTCATTAAAAACTTTCTAAAGACGGTTAACATGTCAAAGCTTCATCTATTTTTTTCTTGGGCACAATTCTATGCAGATAGTAGGTAAGAGGTTCTCAACCTGAGGTCTGTGGACCCCTCTGAACTTCCAAGATCTTGTTCAAACTCTAGTGGCATTCATTGCATTCTTCACTGCCATGCAACTATATTTAAAAAAAAAAAAGTCAGTCTAACTTAGTGGATGCCCTTGATGAGGCAGTGAAAATAATTACTTTTATTGAAACTTGACTCTTGTGTGTTCATCTTTTTAATAATCTGAATGATGAAATGAGAAGTGCAGATAAAGCACTTCCACTACAAAATCATAGTACAATGGTTGTTTTGAGGAAAGCACTTGTACAACTGAGTTGCAGGTTGAGCTTGCCACTTTTGTCCGAGAATACCATTTTCACTTGAAAGAAAAAGTGACAGGTATCTGGCACATATTTTCTCAAGAATGAACAAAGTGGGACAGTCATTTCAAGGAGAGCAACTGACAGTTATTATTGCCAATGATAAAATCCAAACATTAAAGCAAAATCAGAATTTTGGAAAACTTGTATTTGGCACCATATACTTGACCGCTTCCTGATATTTAAAGATTTTTCTCAGGAGATCAGTGGTGATATTAACAATTACAATTTTTTTTAAAGATTTTATTTATTTATTTGAGAGAGAGAGAATGAGAGACAGAGAGCATGAGAGGGAAGAGGGTCAGAGGGAGAAGCAGACTCCCCGCTGAGCAGGGAGCCTGACGCAGGACTCGAACCAGGGACTCCAGGATCATGACCCGAGCCAAAGGTAGTCGCTCACCCAACTGAACCACCCAGGTGCCCAACAATTATAATTTTTTGATATTGTATATGGTATGTATCAACATCTGAAGATCTATATAACTGAGTGGGCCAATATTTTCCATATGAGCAGTACATGGAGTTACTAAATGTTACATAGCAAAAGATCTATTTGAAGCACAAGATATGGTTTCAGATTCCACGTTGCAACTAACCTTTAAGCTCACCACTTGTTGAGTTTTGGTGTAGTATCAAAATGAAGTAGTAATGAAAATATTCCTACATATCTGTGTGAGGCCAGATTCCTTTCCATACACTTCAAAACAAAGCCATATATCAAAACAGAGTCTATGTGGAAGCAGAAACAAGAATCCATCTATGTTAAGCCAAACATTAAAGAAATTTGCAAAAATGTAAAGCAATGCCACTCTTGCCGCTAATTTTTTTTTGTTTTGAACATATAGTTATTTTTCAGAAAAATGTTATTTATGTTAATATATAACTGGTTTATTGTTATTTTCAAGTAAACTAAGAAATACTTTTAAAACTTCTCAGTTTTAATTTCTAAGAAAGTAAATATCATCAGAAATAATCCACATAAGCTAAAGCTTCTTGGGTCCTCAGTCATTTTTAGAAATGTCAAAGGGTCCTGAGACAAAAAACATGAGAAACTTTGCAGTAGATGCTCAATAAATGTCTGGTGAGTTAGTGAATCAGTACAAAGGAAACAAGGAAGGTTGTGATTATCTAAGCCTAGTTTTTGATTAAGGGTTTACTCTTGTGGGCTGCCTCAAAGAGCTGGCTGTTAACCTACCCAATCACCACAATGAGAAATAAATGAGGATTAAATCCTACTCAGTTTCAGAAAACAATGAGGTTTTCTGGCAGAGACAAGTCAACTGAAGCTCAGTTTTACATGGAGCAAGATTAACTATTGTTTAAAAACTCCAAATAAAAAAGAGGATTCACAGAGTAAATGCCTCCCTCACCTTGCAATGGTTCCAAATGTCAGGCGAGGTCTTTAAAAACAACTCTTGGACTTGCCTTAAATTGCTTTAGAAATTGTGAGTTAGGAATACTACTACATGGTCTGTTTCCTAGGAGGCTGGATCACCAACTGCACAATATTGGCAAGTAGCCAGTCTACTAGCATTGAAGCTGTCCTGTCACAACACAACTCCTCTGGGCGGGATGGGTGTAGGGAGTGGATGGCGATGGAATACTCAAGCAGCTGCTGCTTGGTGAAGTGAAGTGGGGCAACCACAAGGGGAGGGGGCAGGAGCAACACTTCAAAGGAACACTGAATTACAATGTCAAAAACATGTGGCAAAGTTGTTGACTGCCAAGAACTCACAGCAGCGGGCAGACTGGTCTGCTATGCCACAAATAGAAACAGGGTGGCTCTTTTTGAGCAAAGGCATTGGGCCAAATGCGACTAAGAGGCAAATAGCAGCTGCAGCCCCATATCAAAGGAGAATCTTTATAATATATTCTATGAGAAAAGGATTGCTGGTCATGCTCTGCCTATCTATTCAGCCACACCTGCACAGATAGACGTCAGGAGCCCCATCTTGAAAAATGAAGCACTCTGAGGAATAAATGGCACACAATTTCCCAATAAGAGCCTTTTTTTCCTGAGACCTCCCTTCACATTTTATTTATTTATCCCTCTCATGGCCTAAACTCTTTCAGCCTGGCATTCTCGTTACACTTGTACAAATTTGATTCTTCCATATCTAGTGGAAACTTACTGAAGACCACTCATTTACCCTTTCAAGTCCACAGCACAGTGATATATACATAGTAGGTGCTCAATAAATCCAAGTTGAATAATGAAGTCTAAAATTAGCTAGGCAGCTTTATTAATATTGCAAAACTGTCAAAAACCTCCCAGCATATCTTGATTCCTTCTATGTTCCTCCAAAAAATATTTATTGAGCCCCTACCACATGCAAGGTAATATGCTAGATGATACTGGCCATGGCATTGTGAAATTGACATGGATATTTCTAATTCTCCATAGTTCAATAATCCGAATTAGTCTCTTTACTGAAAACTAAAGACATAATGCACACTTTGTTTGTTGTTCTTGACCATCAACATCACTATGTCTATGGAAAATGAAGAGAGGTAAAAAGCAGGATCAAATTCACAAAAGATATATGCGAGGAGAAAAAAAAGTTAGGCTTACTTTGCTATAATTCCAAGGATGAATAGGATGCTATCCGTATAAAATAGTTATAGTTGGTATAGAATGGAAAAGATGTGCCCAAGAAACATGGTGTGCTCATTTAATGAGCCTATTTGAGTCCATAGCTATAAGCAACATAGCTCAACTGAGAAAAAGCCTACGTCGCTATTTACAAGAACTTATAATCTTCATGTACTATACAGGGAATATAAAGAACAATTTTCAGGTGGTAAGATTAGTTCACACTGGCATACATAACAGAATAAGGTTGTGGAGTTTCCTTTTCAGGGTTTTGGTTTTTTTCTTCCAAATAGAAGGTTAATTATCATTATGAGATGACTGAACTCTCTCTCTCACCCTTACCAATTGTTGGGTGACCCTTCAGGACCCTTTCAGTCATAGGATTATCAGTGAAAAAGAAAGTAACAGGGTTTATGAGCAATATATCAATTTAATCAGTTTTACTAAAAAACCAAAAGAATAATTATTGATATTGCCATATCATCACCTGAATTTATATTTATTCTTTCATTTCAACAAAATAATTATTGAGTATATAATGTTCCAGGCACTGAACTAGTTAATACATCACTAGATGAAGAGTCAGGGTCCCTGTCTTTTAGGGGCTTACAGAATACAGAGCCTGGGTGGCTCAGTCAGTTAAGCGTCTGCCTTTGGCTCAGGTCATGATCTCAGGTCCTGGAATCGAGCCCCGCTTCAGGCTCCCTACTTCAGTGGGGAGTCTGCTTCTCCCTCTCCCTCTGCTCCTCCTCCTGCTCTCTCTCTCTCTCTCTCTCTCTCTTTCTCTTTCCCTTTGAAATAAAAAAAATCTTAAGAAAAAAGAATATAGTGTCATATAAGTGATTCCAGGAGTATATGACAGTTACAATGAGGCTGATCAGGTGCGGTTCTTTGCATGCTAGGTCCAGAAAGCCCAACTCAAACCATCTGAAGGATGGCTCAGATACGAGCAGCAATAGATACTCAAAGATCAATCAGAGGCCACTCTCTTGATTTTGTTTTAGCTTCCTCTGGGTTTCTTTCTTGCAGAAAGAAAGGAGCTCAGGTGTTGTACATGTTGTACAACTGAAGAGAAATCAGAGCCTCAGAATATAGTATTATTGGCCCTGATTAGGCTGGTGTGGATCATGTATGTGCCCATTTCTGAACCAATCCTGGAAGCTAGGGGATCAAATGCATTGACTGGCTCTGTCCCCAGCTTACGGACCTTTCCCTAAGGCATACAGGTGTGGAAGGAGTGATTCCCCCAAGCAGAGACAGGGTACTGTTGTCTCACAAAGGAGGGAGTGATGCTAGACTGCTGAAACTACAAACATCCACTGCCTGGGAATACACATGCTTGTCAACATGTTCAAGAAAGAGGCTTTGAGAACACTAGAGATAATGCACTGACCTAAGCATTTTCCAAGATTAGAAAGAGGTGGGCAAAAAGCTTATAATCTAGAAAGGGGGGCAGAAAGAGATACAGATAAAACACGAAGGAAGAACTCCTCTGTACTTTGGAGAATTGTTGGAATAGAGTTAATTTCCCATTGTAGAAAAGAGGAAAGCCCCCAAAGGAAGTAGCCTTTGAAATGGAAGCTAGAGAGTAGGCTCCATCTTGACCGAATACAAACTCGCCATAACCTCAAGTTATAGAGTTTCTCCTTACTCTGGAATTACCTTTGAACATCCGTTATTATCTTGTTCTGAAAACTCTTTCTTCAAGAGATGACAAACTTTTCCAACTGGGGTTTCCAGTGGAAAGAATATGATTACCATTACTAATGTACCTACTTTAACCTCAGGGCCCAGCACTGAACTGGTACTCCAACCATCTTGGTTGAATGAACAAACAAATGCATATTTGAATGAATAAGTACTATGGCATAGATGAGATTCCTGTGGTCATGTAATGTCAATTTAAAAGACATTACTAAACCTTGCCTACAACAAGTTGTTTCTCTACAGGTTCCTATGGAGCCACCTTGCTCCCTCAGCTAGCCCCCTGAGGCTCATCAGTAGCATCATTTACACAGCTTCCATTGTGTGTAATGAAATCCAACCTGGCATCCACCACACCTTCAGTCTTTCAGCATAAAACAAAGTGCAGCTTCCCCCACAGAGCATCGTGATTAAACAAATTAACTATGGCGCTGCCTGCAAATACACACACTAGAGTGCAGGAAATGAACAGATACAATGGCCAAGTCTGTATTTAATTTTAATTAAATTTCATTCTGTAGCTCAATTAATCCACATCTCCAAATGTCAGCAGGACTTAGGCAAATGGAATGACATCTGCTGCACCACACAGGACTATAAAACCTTCACTGCATGCTAGGTCTCTGGAAGCACACCAGGAAAAATGAAATATCTTTATTAAGTGTGTAGTAATGTATAGAAGTCTAACTCAGAGTCTAATGAAAGAACATAAACTAGGAAAGAAAATTAGACTAAGAATGTGAGTGGTTATGGGTATGGCAAATATTGCTCAATATCCTGCCTAGTGTTATTTATTGTTTTAAAGTTGCATTTGGCTTTATAGCTGTTTCCTTTCATATTTACTTAGTGGGCTTCCCAACTGCCCAGGTTGGGGTATGTGTTTGTGTGTGCGTGTGTATGTGTGTGTGTGTGTGTGTGTGTGTGTGTGTGTGTTTAACTGAAATTTCTTTCTTGAGAAAGGGGTATAGGGGTGGAGTAGGGGTGATCTTTCCTGAGAAAAGGGAATAGAAAAGTGGAATAGGGGTGATCTTTCTACATAGAATATGGAAAAGCCAATTTGCTAGGCAAGGCCATTTGTTACTGGAAGCCAGAGGTGAAGCCTGAAAGGTGTGAGGTCTGACAAGCCTTGATTAAAATTTTTGTCCTGCCACTTATCAGATTAGAAGGTTGGAATAAAAAGAAAAACCACCCAAACATTATTAATTAGTAAGACTGTTCTCAGCTTGACAATGACTGGTTTTGGGAAATGTCCATGTAGGGTTTTAAGAAAATGTCAATGTGGCCACTACTTATGGATGATACGAAATAGATGAATCTTAATGAAATAAATTTGTTTAGCATTTTGTGCCAGACACTGTGCTGGAGCTGGAAACGCAATGGTGAATAAGACATGGTCCCTTCCCTGGCGAAGAGAGAGGAGCAAGTAAAAAATAATCACAATAAAATGTGGCATTTCTATCAAAGAGAGATGCCCAAATAATTAGGCAAGCCCTGGAGCAGGGCTGGAAGCCCAGGGGTGGGCCCTTGCCTCCTGTGCAAAGGCTCTGGAGGATAAATGGGGTTTGAGAAGATAAACAGTGCGGCGGGGAGGGGGGAAGCAAAGAGAAAAGCATGAGCATTGAGAAGATGGGGAGAGTAGTTTGTTTTCTATGTTGGGAGAGGAGTTCAAAGTCTTACAGACAAAGTAAGTAGAGGATAAAGAGAGGAAGGTACTCTGAGGTCAGAATGACTGATACTGAACGTACCATGAAGAACTCAGGATTTGATCCTGGAGGCAATGCGGAAGATCTGAGGGCTTTGGGCGAGGGAACACAGGGTCAGGTCTGTGTTTGGAAGTGCCGTGCGGAATATGGAGGCGGGGGGGGGGGGGGTGGGGTGGCATAACCTGCCACCCCAAATATGCCACTTCAGCATAAGGATTATTTTGAGCTTAAAGACACTTGAAAGACTGCCAGGTATAGAAAGGTCACTTTGATCTCCCCCTTTTTTTCCTGAAAGCAGGAGATAAAACTCTCAGGTGAAAGATGTTCTTCTACCAGGAAAGTCGCTACTCTGTTGAACCAGGGTACACTTAGTTCTAATCACCTCTTTGGGTCTTCATTTTCTCACTGGGGCTCCCATGCACATGAAAAAAAATCTCTATGATTTTTTCCTGTTGATCTGTCTTACGTCAAATTTATTCTCAGGCCCAGGCAGGGACCTGAGAGAGTAGAGAGAACGTTTTGCCTGTCCCGCAAGGACAAACTATCAGACATGGAGACCAGCAGGAAGGGATTCCTGGATTCTACTAAATCTACACTAATGTGGATGCCTGTGCAAAGGAGGAGAGGAGAAATTCCATTCTTATTTACAGAGAAAGGGCTAAATAGGGTAAGATGAAGACTGGTGATGTCTGGCACAGACACAAGAAAGGCCTTGCAGATTATTAGCATACCAGGTGGGTGGATTGTTGCTGTCATGAAAAATGGAAGGAAAGAGGAATAGGGCACCCCAATGTCAGTGGGCCCTGCAGCTTGCTGTTGTTATTGTCTGCTCAGAAGTTACAAAAAATCAGCCTTTTCCCTGCTCCTACTTTCTATTAATGGGAATTACTTTCCTAAGCATCCTGCTGGTCTCTCTCTGTTTCCTTTACTTGTTCTGTTCAAGGGGGAGGTGAACCTGCTTAACCTATTGATAAACTTGAGAATAAGCAGATCATGCCAACTGGACCCTCTTCCTCTTGCAATGTACCTTACTAGCTCACTAAGTCTAACTGTGGGACTCAGAGACCCACATCCTTCGTCCTCGTCTCAGGGCAAAGGCAATATTTTTAGTCTCATTTCATACTGTTTTGTTTCTCAAATTGCTGACAACCCAAGTGGAAAAGAGGAGTGCTGTGTATTGGGGCCCCCTCAGAGACTCCAACGGTGAGGAAATAATTTTTGGCCTTTATTCTGGGGTTTGGGACCATCCTACACCCAACAGGAACACTTGTAAGGATCAGCCACATTATTTATTTAAAGCCAGAAAGACAGATAGAACCTGGGGAATGTAAACAAAGGAGGGAAACCCTGGGCCAGATGAGGGGCTGAGCACAGAAAGAGTTCAGGTTTTCTGTTCATTCAGGAAAGAAAACAGCAATGAAAGCAGGGCTTCCTCACCTCCACGATGGCTGTGGTTGGATCAGAGGTAGAATGTCTGCTGACTTTGAAATTCAGGATATCAGAAATGTGGATTTGTTACCTTAGAACAGTAGCATGGTAGTTTTACTAAAATATGGCCCAGGGAGGGTTTTGTGGGTTGGTTTGAGAACCTCTGATTCACTCTAACATTATTATAATAATATTTTGCTGCCTTAAAAAAAAATCTTAACTTTTAACAACTAATTTGCAAAAAATAATTCTCAACTTCATTGTAACCTGGAGATTCACTGGAATGATACCAAACATATATAAGCAGAAATAGAAAGATTTCAATTTAAGAGGAAAGATGATGCTAAAGACAGAGTAGACAGTCTAACATTCTTTTTTTGTTTGTTTTTTGTTTTTTTTTTAAACTTTTATTTATTTGTCAGAGAGAGAGAGCACCAGCAGGGGGAGCAGCAGAGGGAGAGGGAGAAGCAGGCTCCCTGTAGAGCAGGGAGCCCGATTCGAGGCTCCATCCCAAGACCCTGTGGATCATGACCTGAGCCGAAGGCTGATGCTTAACTGACTGAGCCACCCAGGCCTCCCAACAGTCTACCATTCTTATATAACAATCCAGTGTTAAAGACTGAGGGATCCTACATAAACGAATCATCATCTATGAAAGCTAGGTCTTTTTCACTATGTATAAATATTTTAGGGGGAGAATAAAGCCTCTTTTTATTTTGCTTACTTTGTATTTCTCTCATATTTCCTTTTCTGTTGCTTATAATTTGGTCTTTATTCTCCTCTTTTTTTTTTAAGATTTTATTTATTTATTTTACAGGGAGAGACACAGCGAGAGAGGGAACACAAGCAGGGGGAGTGGGAGAGAGAGAAGCAGGCTTCCCTCAGAGTAGGGAGCCCGATGTGGGGCTCGATCCCAGGACCCTGGGATCATGACCTGAGCCGAAGGCAGACGCTTAACGACTGAGCCACCCAGGCGCCCTTCTCCTCTCTTTTTCATATGCCTATCTAAAATTTTAACTCTCATCTAATTTTACATTTGGATTTAAATTAGGTGCTTACACAAAACAATATAATGCTTTAGGAAAGATCAAGGTTGTCTAACAAAATAAAAGGTGAACTGAACTGGAGGAGGAAAGTTCAATCTACTAATTATTCAAAACAGATAACAGAATTACAAAGCTTGATTCTGGCAAATTCATCAAGAAAATTTTCTAGTTCTGCTATGCTACACTACTGCATTTAAAATCAGCATATGAGGACGTGGCACTTAAATTGCACCTAATAAAAATGTACAGGACGTAACAATTAGCTTCCAACTATCTCATGAAACCATCTAGTGAGACACTGAATTGACATGTGGTTCCTAGCATATTAATGAATTTGAAACAGGAATTAATAATGTACCACTAATTTAATCAGGGTTAAAGTTGACTTTATTCTTGCCAGAAAGACAATGAGATATATTGATGTTATAATGGTCCAAATATGTAAAAGTGAAGAATTGAAGTTGTAAAAATAAAAAAAAGAAAGAAAAAGAAAAAGAAAAAAGAAAACTTTGAGTTTTTGAGTTAAATTGCCTCTAATAATTGATCTTAAAGTATAATGGGAATAAGTACACTAAAGCACTTCTGGTTGCATCATTTCATGATTTGTTTGTATTGAGATGTAAGGATTCCATACACAAAATTAGGTATGAAAAATTGAATTCAGAAACACCTAGTTAGACTATTGAATGTTCTCTACCTTTTTCAAGGAAGTGCCAAAGATAATATCTAACTATGAATTTGTATAATTCTATCAAGAATGTTTTATTTTTTTTTAAGATTTTATTTATTTATGTATTTGTCTGAGAGAAAGAGAAAGAGAGCACAAGCAGGGGGAGCGGCAGGCAGAGGGAGAAGCAGGCTCCCCACTGAGCAAGGGGCTTGATGTGGGACTCCATCCCAGGACCTTGGGATCATGAACTGAGCCGAAGACAGATGCTTAATCGACTGAGCCACTGAGGCGTCCCAAGGATTTTTTTAAAAAATAAAATTGATTGACACTAACTTAGGTTGTTTAGTTGAGGTTTTTCTTGAAGTCAGAGACCATGAGATTAGAGCTCCATCAATGTTTCTTGCATTACTGAAGGGTCCAAGAATTTAGGCAACTTGTATTTATGATAGTTTGTCATTGGTGGAAAGAACTTCTATCTTGAATGATCACTACCTTCAGTGGGATTTTTTTTATTATAAATGAACTTAAAATATATCCTTTTAGATACTAAAGTTAGAAATACATAGTTAAATGACAATTCCTTTCATTCCTTAAATTATCTGAATAATTTCCTCAATTTTTAATATTGTCCCTACATATATGACAATGGGAAGTCATTACACAATTAGAGATTTTTCTATCTCTTACACTAAATTTTTCTCTGAGATGGAAAATGAATGGTCACATAATATAAATTACCTATTTCAATAATATTCCTTTATTTTTTATCAAAATAAAATAGAAAATTCCACAATGTCAGAATTTTAGACATAAGCCTAAGCAGCTTAAAGGGTCAATAAAGCACTAATGTTGTAAGTAATGAATAACCATTAAGTATTAATTAGTAATAGGCTCTAAGAAAAATTGATCCAATTTTCTAGGTACTTATGTATTCCTAAATAAGTCATATTTACATGCTACATGGTATATTACCTAAGTAAGCTTTTTAGGAGATACTGAGGGACTAATATGAATTAAAAAAATCTCAAAGTAAGATCAGCAAAGTTTACTGAGTAAAAGCAACATTTAGAGAGGTTTGAAAGTCTACTTTTTGATCTTGATTTTGCCTTCCTACTAGAGATCTATAGCTAGATAATCCGTTCAAAACCAAAGGATTGTAGAAGAATGGATGTGGCATTGTTTATAAAACACCAAGGCAAGAGTAGGCTTTCCATGGAATACTGTCATAATATAGAGTCATTAACATTTAAAATGGGACGGATTTTAGAAATCACCATTTGCCAACTACATCATCCATTGTTCCTCTTTCCTTTCCACTTTTCCTACCTATTCTATTCACATCTCCTTACTCCACCACATCCCTTCTTTCCCTCTTCTCTCTTTCCCCTTTCTTCTTCTTCCCATTCTACTGAATGCCCACTCTCTGCCACACATCATGCTAGCTACCAAGATAAGACAATCAGAATCAGGTATCCATCTTCGAAAGGTATGTCACCATCATTACAGGAGGCTAGACACCTAAACAGGTAATTGTCATTCATTGTGGTAATTATGATGGAAGTGGAGAGAAGCTTAAGGAAGGGGACCTAAAATCAGCCAGCTCACTGGATGAGGTGATTCCTAAGATGCATTTAGAGCACGAGTATGATTAACTAGGAAAAAGGAATGGAGAAAGAGGTTTCAGGCAGAAAGGGTAACATGAATGAAGACCCAGGGAACAGAAAATATCAGTGTGTGCACAAGAAACTCAGTCTGCATAGCCACATTTGGTAGCCTCAGGTGGGACAGGAGTAGTTTTATGTTAGAAGGTTCATGCTGGCTGCAGAATGGAAGGTGGGTTTAAAAAGAATGAAACTGGAGTTCAAAAAACCATTTGGGAGCATTTTTCTACTGGGTTCCATAGGAGCAATGATTAATGCCTATTGGTCATAAAGTAAAGAGCACTCAACAACAGGCTTAGCAGGTCTAGAATCCAGCCCTGGCTTCTCCACTCCCAGTCCAGAACTTTCTCTGCCGCACCAGAAATACAATTTCTTATCCTACGGCAGAATAGAAATGTTTTGGTTGTAGGCTCTGTTAGCTCCACGTAAATCCATGAAGGATAAAGCTTTTGGGACAACCTGATTACTGAGCTCTGGGATCTTAGCTCCACATGTTTCACATGGAGCAACTCAATATTCATTTATCCTGGGTATTTGGCACAACACACTCATCTTGTACACACAGGTTGTGCCACATGAGGGGGAGGTAAAACTCAACCGGAGCCCTGGGTATTATATTCACTGTTATCGGATATTGGAATCCACGGAATATAAGCGTCTTGTTTCCACAGCAGAGGGTGCGGGCCTTCTCCTGGTAGAGTCTCTGTTTGTGAGACCTCTCAGTGCTGCCACTTTCCATGTCCTAATTGCTGCTCCATCACACCTCCAACTGCTGGTGCCACAGTAATATTTCAGGTAATGAGGTAAGGGGCACACTTGGGTTCTTTATGTGCCAAGAGGAGAAAAATTAATTTTCAATGCTAAAAAGATGAGACTGCTGGTGCAGACGGTCACTAACCACCACCAGCTGCTCCATAGATTTGGACTTTGGAAAAGGAAGTCCATTTCAAAATCAGTAACATAACTCCAGGACATGAGAAACCTAATTGTGTCAGTGTTTGGGGCATGAAGATATTGCCCAGATCATACTAAATAGCTGGATTATTTGACAGAAGTATTGATAATTCAGTTTGTGCTTACACTAAACTTCTAAATATCTCAATGTATACAGAAAATCATAAATGACAAAAACATTGTGTGTGCATTAGTAGATTCATAAACAGACTTAAAATATGCAACTATGGGATTTCTTTGCAAAACGGCAGTTTTATGATCCTGAGGTCTTTTGGTGGGAGCCAGGACAGAAGGAGATAACTACATACAGTCTTCCTGAATTCCAATAGAAACTCAAGTGATTTTGCACACACACATGCACACAGCATACCCAAAACCATTTTCTTGCACTTTGTGTCATTTAAATATAGACATGAATATGTCTGTTCAATATTAAAATATGAATTTTTAAAAAGTGGCATGAATGAAGAGCACACACACACAAAATTCCTTCAATCTAATCATCTCCGCCTTTCAACTCCATGATCCAGAGCAGAGATTCTCAACTTGGGCTGCTCATTAGAATCACCTGGGAGCTTATTAAAACCACCAGTGCTCAAGGCCCCATGCAGGACCAGTGAAGTCAGAATCCCTAGGGATGTGGAAAGAAGGTATTGGTAAGTTGTCAAGTTTTCCAGTTGACTCTTATGTGCAACTCGGGTTGAAATCTGCTTCTATGATAGGATTTGTCCTCAGCACAAGTGACATCTTTTGTTGTGGGTGCTGCCCTGTGCACTGAAGGACGCTTGCCAGCATTTCTGGTCTTTACGCATTACATGCTAATAACAACCCCTCCTCCTTCCCCAGCTATGACAACCCCAAACCCTCCAAACATCAATTGTCCCTGGCTGGGGAGAGGAATTAGCCCTATTGAGAACCACTTCTTAGTGGGTATAATCCCCATTCCCTTCCACTAACTGCCTCTCAGCAGCTGCTGTTTGGATGCCTACCTGTGGTCTCCATGTTGCACTCTTTTTCTCTCTTCAAAACGCCCCACCCCTTGCCTTGTTCTATGCTCTCCCTACCTGTCAAACCTGACATAATGAAATTCTCCACCAAGAAGTCTTCCCCAGTGATCCCACCCATCGTGACTTCCTCTTCCTTCTGTCAGCTCGGTATACCTGTCACCAGAATGTTGGCAGGCTGCTTCACAAGTATTCTTGTTTCTTCTGGTAGACGGTGTTCTCAGTCCGACTGTAATCCCACTGAAGGAATGAAGGAACTGTCTTCTGCTTATGTTAGAATTATAAATTTTTTTAAGCATAATGTTTTTAAATATCATCTATTGCACTTCTTCACCTCACCAGGCAATATATAAGACAGTGCCAGGGGCACCTGGGTGGCTCAGTCCATTAGGCATCCGACTCGTGATTTTTGCTCAGATCATGATCGCAAGGTTGTGAGATCATGACAGGTTTCCTCAGTGGGGAGTCTACTTGAGATTCTCCCCCTCTGCCCCCCCCAGAATACAAAAATCTTTAAAAAAAAAAACAGTGTCAGTAAAACTTAATAAAACACCAGTTCTCCCAATTAAAATTCCAGTTGGATTTTTTGAGGGACCCAAACTCACCTCAAAAATGATATGGAAAAATATGGCCTCATATTAGCTAAGTACACCTTTAAAAGGACTGACCTCACCAGATATTAAGACATACAATGAAGCCCTAATAATAATGATGATAATTAATAATAATAATAAAAAAAACAGGTTGAATTGGCACAAAGACAAACTGATGAATGGAACAGAATGGAAAGCTCAGAAGCAGACCCACAAATATACGTGAATTTAATAAATGAGGAAAGTAGCATCACAACTCAATTTTAACAGAGTAAGGGGAATAATCAAGTAGGCACTCTGGTACAGCTAGTCTTCCTGATATGAAATACTGAAATTCACAGTTACTGTTTGATTTTCTCAAATAGTTTCAACTCTTAATTTTTGTTTTGTCAGTTTCATCTTCAAAACCAAGTTGCTTTTTAGCTGGTTGCTTTAGTAAAATGCCACCAGCCTCTTTAGTTAAAAAATGTTTGTCAGGATGACCAGCGACAAGCGAATGACTCTGACTTTAATTTTCAAACATGTGGAGAGCCAATTTCAAGGCAAACAACTGTCTATTTAAAGGAAAGAAAAATCACAGGGAATACTTTCAAATGAAAATAGAAAAAGTACAAAGTAGAAAAGAGACACAAGGTGTAAAAATTCTGGGGGTGGAGAGAGGGCGTGTAAAATGAAGAAGAAAGTACCTAAAATAGAAGCTAAGGGAAGCCAGAAAATAAAATGATTCTCAACAAAGCAGAAGAATGCAATAATTACCTTCAGAGGATTGAAGCTTGAAGGGAATAATACAAACATTCAAGACTAAAAGACAGGAGTAGGAAGGAATTCTAAATTCAGAGACTTTAAATCTGAGCTGAATGGTTATTACATTAAAAAAATCTTTTATCACATTTTGGGTGAGTAATAATAATACTACTCCTGATTTATTGAACATCTTTATGCCAGTGATTCCAAAGTGCTCTGAAAATATCCTGCAACAGATATTATTTCCTTTTAACAGATGGAGAAACTGAGGTTATGTAGAGCTTAAGTGACCTGTTCATTGTCACAATTAATCAGTGATAATGCTGAAAATGTAATTTAAAGTTCTCTACTATCCAGTGGAGGAACTGTTTTCTGTCTCATGCTAAATGACCCCTAATTAATTTACTATAGGAACAAAACAGATTCTTAAAGAATAATTATGAAAGTCATGCCTTGGTTAAGATTCATGCTCATGCTATATCACTACTAAAAGAAAAAAAATACCCAAATCCTTAAATATTTTTAGAAAAACCTAACTTGTCATTTAAATAAGACCATTGCAGAGAGGGTGAAATTTCAGTAGCAATCAGCAAATTAGGAGGTTAAATTTTAACTTAAAAATTTTTAAATTTGTGAATCCCTAATCATTTAACTGTCTTCTTAAAGAGTTCTTAGCAAGTCCAACTAGTATTCTTAGAACAATTACTTCCACACTAAGAAATAGCCTCATGTATAGCTTCTGTCTTTTCAAGCTCAACACATCTTTCTGGTATACTAAGCATTCCTGGGAAGAGAGTGATTACCAGTTAAACACAAACATGATTACTGAACGCCTAAGTTGGCACAACAGGACTAATCTACTGATTTTCTAAGTGTTTTATTGATGGAATGTAGGGTTGATATATTTTTAAGTGAGAAATCCAACCAGTTATTTAATTACATACTGACTACAAATAAGTGATCATTTATTGATTGCATAGCCTACTGATGCATAGTTATTCATCTGGATCTGACATAAACAAAAAACAGTGACATTCAAAACTCCTCTCCCAAATAAAGTCACATCATAGAATTTATGTAAAAATTATATATTTGGGTTGAATTCCCCAAGTATGATAAATGAATTTGACATGAATCACCAGTCACTTTCCCATTTAAGATTTTTCTCTTCTCAGATCTTTCATGTTCTCAAATTTTCTATAGTTCCCCAATATCTAATTATAACTGCTTTTTCTGTAATAAAGGTGTCATCTTGGCAAAATTATGTTCTGAAAGTATAGGAAGAGGCTGGTATTCTTGAGAAAGTCCACAGACATCCTTGCCTATGTCATCGCACTGTGGATTGGTCCAAATAATACTTTATACCTTATACTGTGCAAGAAAGCTGCCATGAACAGAATCCTTCTCATCCAAACAACCACAGCACGCTGTCTTAGCCAGACCAATCATCCTGCAGACGACATATTAGATTAACTCTTTTAGACATGATATATTTAGCGCCATTTGTCTAGCAAAACTTCATGGGTGCCCTCCCTCTGTCACTTCTAAGTACAAACTTGGAGCTTGTCATTCAATTCTCTGTACAATCTGGATTTAACACAACTTTCCAGCACTAATATGCACCAATGAAGCTGTGCTATTCTTTAAGTACATCTTGCCCTTTTTTCTTTACCTTTTGCTCACAATGCAGTCTGCCAAAAATGGCTTCTGACCCGAAATGGTCCACCTTCATTGATACCATCTCTGTGAAGCATCCCTTAATCAACCCATTCATCACTCCCATCTACCCTGCCCCTGCTCTCCCTTAGTTTGGTAGAAATATTTCATGATTTTTACTAAATGTATCCTGTATTAATTTCTATATGGCTATTTGTGTGCAGGTCTCAGTTTCTCTTAACCAACTGAGCCACCCAGGCGCCCTAGGGTCTCAGTTTCTCTTAATGGGCTGTGAACTTCCTGAAGGCAGGTCGCTATTCTGCACATTTCCCACTCAGTAGGTGCTCAATACCTATTTGTTAAGTGAACAAATGCAGGAGAAGAAAATAATTAGAGGAATTACATTTTATGGTAAAATTAGGGAAATAAAAGCAAAAGCTGCACATGAAATTTACATGAATTTATAGCTCAGCCTGAGTATTGAAATAATTATTGACTTCTCCAAAGAGAAGATAATTCTAGAATACAAATGTATTTAAGGCAGGAAATTCTGTCTATTTTGTTCACTGATGTATTCCAAGTGCTTAAAATAAGGACAGGCATACAGCAGGCATTTAATAAATACTCACTGAATGAACAAATAAGTACCAAAAAATAGTTACTTTAAAACATGCACCAGGGGCACCTGGGTGCTCAGTCCGTTAAGCGTGCAACTCTTGATTTCAGCTCAGGTCATGATCTCAGGGTCGTGAGATTGGGCTCCGTGTCGGACACCATGCTGAGTGTGGAGCCTATTAAGATTCTCTCTCTCCCTCTCCCCCTCCCATCCTCCCCCTCTAAAACAAAACAAAACAAAACAAAGCAAAACAAAAACAAAATGCTCCAAATTTTCATATGATTTTTTAGATTTTTACTGACCCACAATTTCCTAACATTCTGGTTAAGGAAATCTCATTTTCGTAAATATACCTGGTAGTGTCTCTAAACAGAGATATTAAAAAAATATATATAGGGGCGCCTGGGTGGCTCAGTCATTAGGCGTCTGCCTTCGGCTCAGGTCATGGTCCCAGGGTCCTGGGATCAAGCCCCGCATCGGGCACCCTGCTCGGTGGGAAGCCTGCTTCTCCCTCTCCCGCTCCCCCTGCTTGTGTTCCCTCTCTCACTGTCTATCCCTGTCAAATAAATAAAATCTTAAAAAAAAAAGTATATATATATAGATAAAGCTACCCATACTGAATGTGAATCTTGCATACTCAAAATACTTCATTACAAAGAGAGAGCCAACTGAATTTGCTTGAACAGTTCACATGGTTTCAAGCTGACGATGATGGAGGGCCCTATGGTCTGTATGTTGAACTTAAGAAAGGATCTAGCTCAAGTCCATCAGCAGGATTAGACTTCCCTAGCTCTTGCCTAAGTTTAACTGGGCTGAGAAAGTTATGAAGACTGAAGAGTCCATTAGGTAATGACTAGTTATGCCTGAACTGATACAAGTACTTCTGATCCACTCCTCACAGCTCTCAAATAAAGCCGCCCTGCGATCATCAGCTTAGATTGAAACACAGTGCACACAGCCATACCCAGCAAGAGCAAAGAAAACCAGGAGCTGGGACTGAATGGGAGTGAGTCCATCCTGCTAGTTCTCAAGGAAACTTTTCCAAATCAGAACATGCAAAGGTCAACAGTCAATACCGGAGGAAACCCACAGCAATTCAGAAAGCAAAGATGAAAACTATAATCAAATTCTGCTACCTGAGCGGCACATTGCCTAATGCACTGACGACAAAACAGAAACCCCTAATCAAGAAGTCAGCACACTGTGCAGGACAAGGGTAGATGAAGTGTAGTGTCAACATGGCTACAGAGTCAAACCAAGCGAAATAGTGAGTGCTGACAACATTCTTCTGTTTCGGATCTTTCTTTCTGACTAACAGACTCAGACAAGGTGGTGTAACAAGCCTCACAAAGAGTAAATACACGTGTATGTGTGCATGTGTATGTGCTTGCGTGTGTGTATTTAAATATTATTTATTTTTTTAAATTCCTCTCTGATAAGCTCCTCAATAAGCCTTCGTTGATTGCCACCTCCACCCTCTGCAGATCCTTGTCCCTTGACGATCAGTACAAGCTAACAAAGACCAAATACCATAAATGATTAAGATCTGGTTATGTGTCAGTCTCCGCCTTTGGACTGCAGGCTCTTTGAAGGCAGGGACATGTCCTGCTGACCTCTGTTTCCCTTTGTACCAGTCACCTACTGGATGCTTCACAAATCACAGCTAACAGAGGCTTTGGATCTAGACAGTGCTTGCTGAAATCCTAGCTCGACCTGCAGAGGCTTGTGGCCTGGTGCTAGGGCCAATATTCAGGGAAAGTGCCCCACAATGGTCTGTTCTGCTTCTCCTCTGGGGTCATCCTTGGCCTTGAGGGCCCAAAAGCCAACACCACACATCCATGTGTTTACCTCATACCTCATATCCAGAATTCCAGGCTTTCCTTTGTCCAGAAGAGGAGGTGGCATAGGCCCCAATTTTACTAGCCTTGTATGCTCTATAAAATAATTTATTTTCTTTCAGCCTCAGTTTCCCCATACAGTAAGCGGGAATAATAATAATTGAGTCATAGCCTGGATGACTCTTAGGCTGGAATTATATAATACACACCAGCCTTTGCAGGCATATCCAAACAAAGGTCGGCAACATTATCTTGAAATTTAAAGACCATCAGGACTTTAGTAGATGCTTAAAAGCAAACAAGCATTTTTTTTTTCCTGAACCCTGATGTGCCAGATTTTATACCGTCGCTAATTATAATTTTATGAATAAAAATGGGCAATTAATTCAGCTGCTCTATCTTCCTTCTGTTTGGAAAACAAATATAATTATTCTGAGGCATGGAGATATATGCTCAACAGCTTATTTGTCAAATCAGGACTTCAAAAAAATTTACTATATCTTCAACAAGAATTCTCTATATTGTTCATATTAAAATTTCAAGTGCCTGATAAATGATGAACTAAAACAAGATTTTTTCCCTCTGAAAAATATATTTAGAAGTCAAAGAAACTTATTAAGGACAGTTTCACTCTGAATATCTTAATAAAAGAGTTGGTGAAATAGAAGTTTCCCACTCACTGAATATCTAGAAATGTATATGAAATTTAAACATCTAGAAGTCATCACGAGATCATGAATTGTAAAAAATTATCTTACTGCTGGTGCTAGGCTGTGTCATGAGGCCAAATGTAACTCAGCCTGTCATCATGCTCCTAGGGTCACCACTGCAGGGGTCTCTCAGACATCTTGAAGATGTTCCTGTCCTTGAGGGCACTTAGCATGGAGCCTCCCACCCAGGGCCTACTGACTGACAAGTTTACAGTCTCATCCTCTTTAACCAGGATCACAGAGAGGAAGGTTTGAAGGACCTGGCCAAACCTATTCTTCCTGCTCCCTTGTAAAGGTTGTCTTCTAGGGGAAAAGGCTAATTGCTCCTGGATTAGCCCAACTCTGCTTTCATCCAAAGTTTCTAGAAGGAGGTACCTAACATAATGGCAAGTGAGGGAGCCCCAGCCGTGAGCAGGACCTGAAGTGGTGAGTCCGCAGGTAGCGGCTTACCTCACAGTAGTGTCCAGCACTCGGCTAATCCCCTGGTCGTCAACCACCCCTCAGACACGAGACATCCAGATGGTTTTTTTCTCAGCTCTGATTTGCCTTAATTTCCTCATAAGAGGTAAAAATGTTAAAGAATAGGATTGGGGCTGTTTTTAAGGAAAGTTATAAAAGTTAGAACTCTTACCGAGCTCAATTTCAAATAGAGATTCAGACGTACTCACAAGATGTCTACAATAAAGGGATCGAGGTGGGAGAATATAGACAGTGGCAGAAACTTCTGAGTTAGAGAAATCAGGGGTCTATTTAGCTAATCTGAGCAGACATGTTTATCTACAGGTCTAGTTGCGAGTCTTCTTAATGCACACCTATTTGGGTAGAAATTTAGCACAAAACCTGGGATGCTTTCCCATTTTCCCTTTGGTTTTATCTGCCCATAAACAAACACACATACGTTTGAAATGTGAAAAAAGCTTAAATTCTGTAGCAGCTTTTGTAAAAATAATGGAAACTTTCGTAAAAACAGCTTTAAACACCCTGTTTGCCAAGTCAAACAATGTGCCAATTCTGTGAAAGCTGCTACAGGTTTTACGCTTGTCAAGAGTTGTGGAACCTGGGCTGTCTGACAGTCACTAGAGACTATTTAAATATAAGAATAATTACAACTTTATCAGCTACTTCTTAAGATTGTATTAAGGCTTCTGAATTAAAGGCCTACCCCAGACGTGAGGTGCCTCTGGCAGCAAACCACACTTACTGTGGTAGCCCTAGTGTGCATGTGTTACGCTCACCAACCCGCATCGCCCTTGTGTAACCTCCTGATATCCGGGAATTTCTGTTGTTGCAAAAGGAATTTAAGGTCTAAGTCCTCATCCTTCTGCCTTGTTCTGTACCCTTTTGGGTAATAGCATGTTTTAGAAGGTCATTGGCTGAGAACAGGATTCCTCATGACAGAGTTCTTCTCTATAAACTATCCTTTCAGATGTTTTCTGTTGTTTGCTAAAAATAACCCTACAGAAGACAACAGAATTTTCATTATTTCTTAGACCACTCTAATAACATAAACATGCTTGTAGGAAGAGATAAGAAGACCATTGCACTAAAGAAAGGAAGAATGACTCTCTTTTGAACTTTGGTGGTGACCCTGACACATATAAATGAATAAAATAACAAAGGAAGCAATATAAATATTTGTTGAAAAATATTCAAAATGACAGTTATTTTATATTCACTATTTATCTTTTTTCTTAAAGATTTTATTAATTTATTTGTCAGAGAGAGAGAGAGCAAGTACAAGCAGGGGGAGTGGCAGGCAGAGGGAGAAGCAGACTTCCCGCCGAACAGGGACCCCAATGCGGGACTCAATCCCAGGACCCTGGGATCATGACCTGAGATGAAGGCAGATGCTTAACCGACTAAGCCATCCAGGCGCCCCTATTCACTATTTATCTAAAGAGTCTTGGAACTTAACACTGGACAGTGAGACAACAGCCATGGACTTATTTGACGTCATCATTTTACTGATTAAAGTAATAATAACGACCTAAATCAATGGCATACCAAGGGACGGGAGGTAGGAGAAGTTGGCGTCAAGATCAGGCAGTAAGAGGATACATTTTTGGTAGAGTATTTAAAAACCCTTGAGGCAGAGCGCCTGGGTGGCTCAGGCAGTTGAGCGTCCAATTCTTGATTTCGGCTCAGGTCAAGATCTCGGGGTCCTGGGATCAAGCCCTGAGTCGGGCTCCAAGATCAACGCAGTCTGCTTGTCCCTCTCCCTCTGCTCCTCCCCCTGCTCTCATTCTCTCTAAAATAAATAAATAAAAATCTTTAAAAAACAATAATAAAAAATAAAAACCCTTGGGGCACCTGGCTGGTTCAGGCAGTGAAGCATGCCACACTTGATTTTGGGGTTGTGAGTTCGAGTCCCACATTGAGTGCAGAGATTACTTAAAAAATATATAAAAATTTAATTTTTTTAAATTAAAAAATAAAAATAAAAAAACTAACAAAAAGCTAGCCTGCTTTTTATTATCGCCATGTCCTAGCAATTCTAAATAACATCAATAATAGTCTGCCCTAAAAAAATCTGTTATAGGTCTAAGTTCTAAACAACTGCTGTAGTGGCTACAGCTGAATTTTAATACCAATTTTTTTAAAACTTGTTTGTTTTTTTAAGTAATCTCTACATCCAACATGGGGCTCAAACTCACAACCCCAAGTTCAAGAGTCGCTTGCTCTTCTGACTGAGCCAGCCCAGGCACCCTTAATTTTAATACTATGTATGCAAGCTTCACATTTGCACACTTTTATTATTTATCCTTTAATAAACATTTTATTCTACATGGAAAATAATTCAGAGAACTTAATATTATATGGTTAGGTCAGACACATGGAAACTCAGCTGCCTAACTTATAAGTTAATAAGTAAGATTACAACAGGGCAGCTGAGTGGCTCAGTTGGTTAAGCGTCCAACTCTTGGTTTCGCCTCAGGTCATGGTCTCATGGGTGATGGGATTGAGCCCCGAGGGGAGCTCCACACTCGGTGGGGAGTCTGCTTGAAGATTCTCTCCCTCTGCCCCTCCCCTCGCTCGCTCTCTGTCTCTCTCTCTCAAATAAATAAATAAATCTTTAAAAAACAAGGAAGATTACAACCACTCCAAAGTGTTCTATCTGGCTTCAAGTGCAGTTGGTGTCCCCAGCTCCTATGCTAGGACATATTTCTGGGCTTAAATAATGGGTTTGAAATAACTGAGGGTAACACAGTGGGATGAAGACAGAGGAACAGAACTCAAGTTACTATAATTTCTTCTTCTATATGACCACTTAGAGTTTTCCTATTGAAATTTTTAAAATTTCAAGACTAAATGTTTTTTCCAAAAAAAAAAATCAATGTAATTAAAAGATATAAATAAAAAAAGATATAAAGCCATGACTTTTTTTCCTTTTTTGGTGCCGAAATATTTATTATTTATCATTTTTACTGACATGTCTATATGCTCCACGTTCAATAAAAGAAAATTTTCTCTATGTATGTCCCTCCCCCCAGACATCATCATCATCATTTATTATTCGTTTTGCTTTATGATTGTTGCTGAAAATAATTTTGTGGTATAGAATGAGGGTTTTAAGAATGATCTGCTCCAGGTGTCAAATGTGCTCAGTATGTCATTGACTTAAATAGGAGCTTTATGCAATTTACTGATGTCATTAGTTTCTTCTTTCTTCCATAGTGTAGTTATGATAAAAATGCACAATTTAGGAGACTGGGAGAAATTGCTGATCTCTTCAAGTTATCATCAGCTCAGAGGAAGCCAAGATTAAAAATGCCTAGAATTGTGAAGGCAATGTTTATTTGTGTGGGATTGAAGCACTCTTCCCTTTTGGAACTGAAAGAACTCGTTTGAACTACCACAGGGAATTTCTGTATTTTGTTTTTGGGGTTCCAGGTTCTTTATTTGCTCACTTTGTTACTGCTTTTCTTTTTCCCCTTCCTCCCTCACATTGCATTCATGTAGATTTCTGTTGCGTGTGCATTGGGAGGAAGATGGGAAGGTTCTGAATCCGCAGAGATGCCAAGATCAGATCCCTTCGAGTATTTTAGTTGTTGAATTGATGCTGTGCCTTCTTCCAAATAGTATCAGCAGTGAGATTCCTTTGAATATGCTCATCTTGTATTTGAGCAGCTGGAGAATCAGCTGGCAAGTTAGTTATGAAGATATAAAAATGTCTCAACACAGAGAAATATTTGGTATGACCCAAGCTTTCCTCTTTTGTCCCCTGGGAGGGTAGGCAACAGGGTAAGGTAACCCCAAAGCACACGGTGTGGGTCTGAGTCATAAGCAGGTGACCCAGATGTATCAACTCACCACATTCTCTTCAGGATCTTGCACATCACTTACAAAGCAAAAGGCTTTATTTTTGTTTGCTCCCCTTCCGAAAAAGCATTTTCATTTTTTTTCTACTTAATTGATCAAATTCCATACAAGCTAAACTATCAAATTTCCTAAGGATTGGGCACAAGCTGGGTAACTCTGGACTCATTCTTCGATTTAGTGGACTCATTCTCAAGTATGCTGCTTACATGTAAATCCTTCTTGTTTTAGGTTTATATACAGTGTTACTCAAACTCACGCCTATTCAGTTGTTAAGGTGAATTCTATTCTCCCTCCTAATTTGGAATTTCTAATGTGAATTTTATTTCAACACTTAAAAGTTTAATACTGAAGGCAGAGATGCGGTGCTACTAATAATTATGAAAGTTTAAATGGCTTTTGGGAGCTTAAATAAAAGGAGATAATTTATTTTTGAAACGTATTAGAACAAGGAACAGTGTCAGCATTCATGAGTTCCTTAACTAGAGCCATTAACTATTTCAGCTTGTCTTGGCAAAAATTATGATATATTTGTATCTGTTTCTCATCTGGAAACTGAAGGCACATACCTAAAACAAAACCAACTAATTTTTTATGAACTGACCTGGACAAAATTATGAAATTATTAAAAAAACAGACAAATAAGGGCACATTTATATATAAAAGTCCTCTGAGTCTCCTTGTTATATTTTACAAATGGGGAACATATTTTCAGAAACTGGCATCACAATATGGCACAAATATTATTTTACCAAATAAAATATTTAACTGGTTTATATATATATATGTTAGGAGATGAAGAGATCATTTAATATGTATAACATATTTCAAAATAATTTAAGTGTTAGGATAAAAGATGCCCTACAGTAAGATAGTATAATCCCTGTCTTCCTCTCTAAAGATTAAAATTTCATTTATTTGTAAAGGTGTGTATACTTAACCTTGGTTTAAATCATACCATGGTTTAAAGTGATACCTTTAGTTATTCATTTCCTAAGAAATAAGAAATAGCTCCCAAATTATGTATATATTTTTTAAAGATTTTATTTATTTATTTGAGAGAGACAATGAGACAGAGAGAGAGAGCATGAGAGGGGGGAGGGTCAGAGGGAGAAGCAGACTTCCTGCTGAGCTGGGAGCCCGATGTGGGACTTGATCCCGGGACTCCAGGATCATGACCTGAGCCGAAGGCAGTTGCTTAACCAACTGAGCCACCCAGGTGCCCCCAAATTATGTAGATTTTTAAGTTGTAATTTGATCTTAGTCAATTGTCCCATTACTAATACACATTAAAATTTATTGACTTAAATTCATTGAATATCAATGTTTTAAGAAAATTAAGTATTTGGTGTTTGGAGAGTTGTCAAAATGAAATGGTAACTGATATATTTCAGTTATATTTCAGGGGCAATGAAAACATATAATCTTGCTAAGACATATACTGCTCTACGACAGGAAACCATAATAATTCATCAATAATAAAGTTTATGTAAAACTTTATAAAATCTGAAACAAATAGCGAGATCTGCTTTCATTTACCTTTATAAAGGATGAGGCTCAAAGTCCACTGTTAAACAAAATGATGACTATGTATTTCAGAGGAACTTATTCAATGTCCTTCCAAGACTTTTCTGTAATAGGTGGGCAAGAAGACACCTGACAAGTAGTCCATGGGAGCGGGAGGGAGAAAGAAAGAGGAGGGCAGGGGAACGCAAAGGGAGAGCCATCAATGCTCCCTACCCTGCTGTATTGTCCATACAACTCAGCTGCCATGGAGGGAGCGGAAATGGACCGGTCTTCTATAGAGACAGGTTTTACTCTTTCATTGAGGATGAGTAATCGGATGCTTAGAAAATGACTTGGCTAGACCTACCACTGAATGACAGAGTTTTTCTGACCCTCTTTATCACTAACAGTTTTGCACAGCCCATTCCACTCCCTGATTTGAGATTAAGTTACTGCTACCTTCTGCTGGCTTTCCATGAAGCAGGAAAGACTGCTGACTACCTGCTACACAGGGTTGATCCACCACGTGAACTTAGGGCTGTGCCCTTGAGACACTTCCAGTCCAGGTGAGCGGACAGACTTGCACAGGTGAAGCAGAAAGCATTATGAAATAGGGAACACAGTGGGGAGACTTAGTGCTTAAAGTATTCAGAGAAGGGAAGGAATTCTTCTGGCAGAAGTTATCAAGGTGCATTTCAAGCAAGAAGAGGGCATGTGAGTGGGTGTGAAAGAGTGTCTTGCTAAAGATATGCAAAGATGACAAGTATTTTAGTGCAATAGCCAAATAAAATCAAACATAATGAAAACACATTATGACCCAATTACGCTGCTTACATCTAATACGTTTTCACAAGGAAAACCTCATGTAAAGCAGGTTTTGATTCTACCTCCCCTAAAGGGAGCGTGAAAAGGAACTGGACTCCTTTTTAGATACAAATCACTGGAACACTTCCCAAACTTTGTAACGTGAATGACATTTGTAAACCGTAACTCTGAATGCTGTATTTCACGGAATGCATTTGTAACTGTAAAGCATAAAAGGTGATTGTTCATTTCATCTTATTAGAAGCTTCCCTGGCCTCATAGCAGTGCTCATCTGGCCCCCACTTCATGCTCGAGTCATGCAGATTGGAGTTGACTCTCAATTACACCAAGTCTTTCTCCAAAGATGACAGTCCAAATACAGTAGAGATAAAATACATCAAGGTTTAAAATAGGCCCGTTCAGCCCCAGTGCCGCTTCATCATGAAATGATATAATTCACTGATGCCTCTGCCTAGCCTAACATATGTTCTATTCACAGCCCGTGTCACTCTTCATTTGTAATTATTTCCCTTTTTTTTTCCCTTACCCCATCTTGTAATACTTTGCTTGGTTGAAGACAAATACTGAGAGGCAAAGAGTATTATCGTATGATGACCTGTTCCAGGGTGTTAAACCCCTGTCAACGTTTGATTTTAACGTGGAGTATTGATGACAGTACATCAATTCAAGCATCATGTCCTGAATTAGACTATATTAATTATCACTTCAGAGCAATATGCATGAAAATGTGGTTTCATTGACTAAAAGGATCTGACTGAATAAAAATCCATTTCTCATCTGGTTGCTTATAGATAAAGACATTTTTTCCTCTTTGCCTTGGATTGTTCTTTATTAAATATGATTTTTATGTGATTGTATGAATAAATTGTCTTACCCAACAACAGAACTGGAGAGTTTTAAACAAAGAAAATTTAATGGGTTGTCTACTCTTGGCACATCTCTAACAATGTATTCTCAGTTAATAATTTGGGCATATTATTTACAACAATAACTGCCAAAAAAAGTTCTTATTTTCAGCGTGCCCTACCTAACTTGAGAAACTCACTATAAGAAAGAGGTATTTTCAAATTTTTCCCTCCTTCATTTAAAGGAAATGAAAGTTGTAATTTACAGTTATTTTCGGATGCTGAAAGAGCAAGGAGCTCAGTCAGCTAACAACCACACTTACAAGTGAAACAATATTACTCTTACTTTCTGGGGGGAAAAAGACATTCACATGAAGAGCCTCAATGACAGACAAAGTTAAAATTATATGTAAGTTCCACAAACCCACAGGTGCATATATATATTTATTTGCTAGGGAGATACCTTGGTAACAGAAGAGCCAAACAATCAAGGCCTAACTTTTACTACACAGTGCTCTAAGTGCTTACAGTTTCCACTTAGCTTCATGTTGGGCTTAAAAAAGAATTTTCTCCATCTTCTTATGTTATCATGTATCTTAAGACTTTTTCCCACAGTATCTCAAAACTATAGTATAAGCCTAAATTTAAAATATGAAATTAGGAATCTTAAACCCAAATTGCACTAAAAAATGAAACAAACAGACACGTTTACTAAAACATACACTATGTTTGGTCCATGCAATCAGTCCCATATGTCAGAAATGATTTTCAGTTGCAAAGTAAAACATACCACCTCCCCCTTAAACAGTCTGAAATGTTTCTACTTTAAAAACGAGCCTTTCTTAGTAAATAGGATTCTAAAATTTCCCCCAAAATGGCCTTTTCAGTAAAAATTTCACAAAAGGTCAAGTTTAAATTTTGCAGCAGGGAATTTTAAAAATTGGCAATATGTATTTCATCATAAAGAGGAGTTGGGGTCCTACCGAATAGAACATTCAAATTCAACTGGGCAAGGTAAAGGAGTGGTCACAACTAAAACAACTCATTTCCAGGGTCCTTTCTACTAGGATGTCACTATTCTAATGTTGTTACTAAAAGCATTAAGCGAGTCCTGGCAGGAAGGGAGGAAAGCTGTGGTCATTTGTCCATGGCAAGGCTTCCTGCACTCCTACCTCACTTTCCCTGGTTAAATGGGACAGGAGTTCCCAGGGTGTGCGACACACTCAAGTCACCAGAGCGAGGCTTGGCCACAAAGAGATTAATTAGACAGCCTGTATCCTAACGTCACCGTGATCTTAGGAAACAGTTGGTTTCTCACCATATTCTTTGAATGGTAATCATTGAATACTGCCATCAACATTAGATCATGCCCAGAAAACAGGGCCCAGATGATGCGCATCTGTTTGGCCTAGAAAACGTCTAATAAATTTCACCTTTGCCTCAAGTTACAAATGATTAAGTTTACATAAAAATTCATCATGCGGGAAGAAATGAATATATTTACAGAGCAAATACTCGGTGTGGTGGAAAGAGCACGAGGATAGAGGTTATGGGAGTCACGATGCAACCCTGGCTCTGCTCTGTGTGAGTCACGTGAGGCCAAGACAAGGTCCTCCTGGGATCGTTGTAAGTGAAGGTGTCTGACGATGGTAAGACATTCCATAGCTGCAGGCAGTGTTGCTCCCGCTTCGAGCCTGGTACGGTGGCGGGGGAGGGGTGACCAGTCTGGCTGGATCTCATTGAACTGTTCCCCTGACACCACAGCTCCCACTTGCCCTTTGTGCACTGTCTTTGCTTTCTGGCTGGTCAGTGACCCAAGTGAGCCATTCAAGGATCTCTCTGACAATGGTTGACACACACACACACACACACAGGCCTTGAAGGAAAGACATTTTTCCCATTTTAAAATATTTGAATATTAACCAGTTTAAAAATAAAAACAGTTCAGAACCGAAAATACTCTGCCTGCCCTTCGCTATCATATTCTGAGTTCATAACTCTACAGTTATCACAAGACAAAGGATGGTCCATAAAATCTTAAAAATTCTAAAAATAAAAACACACTTGTTGTTTTGCAATTAGTAACATAATTCTCTCCATTCACAAAATCCAAACCCTCCTGCACTGATGAAGAACTGACTAAATTACCTGTTAACACCTTGTATACCATCAATATGTTTTAAAAACCTACCTTAAAACAAAGATTAAGTTTAAATAATATGCCCTGACTTTTTACTTCTCTCCAATACAAATTTCAATGTAAATTTACGGAACCAGAAAACAGAACAATTACTGTTGTTCTAAGGTCAAAATATTGTGTTTAACCATAGAAAAGTAAAATTTAAGTTTTTTTTTTTAAATTTTATTTATTTATTTGTCCGAGAGAGAGAGCACAAATGGGGAGCAGAAGGCAGAAGGAGAAGCAGGCTCCCCAATGAGCAAGGAGCCTGATGCGGGACTGGATCCCAGGACCCTGGGAACATGACCTAAGCCAAAGGCAGACGCTTAACCAACTGAGCCACCCAGGCATCCCTAAGCTTTCATGTCACTTTTTTTATTTTAAACTGTCGAAATACTGCTTCTACTCACTTATATTAATAAAATGACCAACTTTCCTGATTCATGTACGTGAGTCTAAAGGCTTAAAGTTAACTTGTAAAACAAAAATTTCTCTCTCTCTCTCACGCACACACACACATCCCTACCTTTCCTGAGGGCTATAATAAAAACAAATCTCGTTGCCTGCTAGTGAACATAGCGTATCATGTGGCTATGATACCATCAGAATGCCATGTTTCACAGCCACCACAGTGCAGGATTGACATATGACATTTATAAAATGTCAGACCCCTTCCCCCAATTTTTATAGCCTATTCCCCAGTAGGGTTTCACGATGTAAAACGAACTAAAGGCAACAGTGTGCTCATTAGCCGTGCCACTTCTGATACATTACGTCGATTGACAATGAACCACTGTGATATCAAAGTGCAGGTGTAAAAAATAATAAGGCAACTGCTTGTGTAACAAAATCTCACTAACTGAGAATGTGTAATAAATATGCAAGGAGGCAGTTTTTTATTCATTGAAAATGTGGCATGGTACATCAAACATAAAACCCAAGAAAGGGTTTTGACATGCCAAACTCAATTAAAATGTGTTTTCATGACTATCAACAGAGAAACTCAGTAACTTATTTGTGAATGTAAAAGGTGATTATGCAAGTACCAATGGAAGGATTCAAAGATAGTAACAGATTCAGATAGTGCCAGAAGCAGAACTAACGTCTAAGTCTTGCTATCACTTTTAATTTTACTAAGTGATAGAAAACTTGTCATAACGGAAATGATTTTACTACACTTAAAACGTGTCTTAGGGACCTCCTACCTACTGGAAGAATATATATGTTACTACCTCACCATGGGCCGTGCCTCACCTCTCCAATGGCTCAGGATCCTATGCGTTAAAAAAAAAAAATCCCTAAAGGGGGAAACTTAAAATAATTAACAAAGCAAAACAGTGATATCAATCTGAATAATGTATATAACATATATACATATATATATATATAAAACCATATAATTGGTTTTACTGAGCGATACAAAGGAAACCTATGAGATCTTAGAGTTTATTTCCTATAAAATTAATTACAACACTAATTCCCCCAATCAAGAATATATTTAGATTTTATTGCCTTTGAAAGTCATCCAGAAGAATAAGTACACCATTATAACTGTAAAATCCTGTATTCAGAAGATGATAAATACACTGGAAAAGAGTTTGTTTCGTTTTGATATGCCCTCATCATTTAAGAATCAACAAAATGATTTAGTGTAATGTACCATGTGGGCAATTCCAGAACCACGTTAAAAGGTTATGGAAGTAATAGCCACATTTTTTCTTTTTTTTCACAAGAAAGAAAAGTCCGTTAGAACTTTTGATGAGATATTTTACTTTCACAGGATGCTAGGAATCCTGACCAGGTAAGTAGGTTCTATCCATTGTACTCACTACATCCTCAATTTAATTTGATAATAAGATTTCTTTAATAAACTCTTCTCAACGATCTTTAATGGATTACAATTATCAATATTTAAGTATGGATGTCGTAGCAAACATTCCTTTCTATAATTGTTTCAGCTAGTTAATCATTTTAGCAATCGTAAATAAAAGCACAAAAGGAAACAACACATCACAGTCATGGTTTTCAAACTTCAGTATGCATCCAAACCATCTACAGAGCTGGTTACAAATACAGAGGTCCAGGTGTCACTCCTGGGCATTCTGATAAGGTACCTCATGAATGGCGCTTGGGTTTATATATTCATACCCATCTCTGCAGGTGATTCTGACAAATAACACTTGCTACAATTCTTTCACATTATTGATAAAATATTTCACAGGACATCTTGTTACTCACATCTTAGGTGGATTTCTAAAAACCTCTCGATAATCTACATTCACATATTTATCACTAATAACCTTTAAGCCAACTCCTCCTTTTCATAGAGAAAAAGATAAGCATATGGGGCTCTGGATTTAAAAAAAAAATGAAGTATGAAAAATACTTAGTTCCTCCCAGTATGCCTCTTCTCACATCAGTCTCAGCTCCTGTTCGTAGACCCTCCACGCTGCCGCCACCACCACCGCTAATGCACCCCGTCAGTCAGATCCATGATGTTCATTCAGTGACTATGGTTTTATAACTCAAATATCAAAAATTTTGTTTACCTTGCCACTGTGCCCCCAAACCCAAGGAATCCAAGGATAATTCCTTCCTGTGGAATGTAAGTCCCACTGTGATCTCACTCCAATCTATCTTTCCATCCTACTTCTACTCCAGCCAAATGGTTTGCTTATGGTCTCCTCAAAAGGCTATAAACTTATAATGTATTATTTGTTTCAGAGGTACAGGTCTGTGACTCACATAACATAATAAAATAAAAAAGGAAAACAAACAAACGAACAAAAAAAACAAAAGGCTATAAACTTTCCAGCCTTTGGATCTTTGCTCACATCATTTGCTTATGCTAACAACCATCCCTGTAAATTTTCATCCATCTGAACCCGGTTTCATCTTCCAGTTTCAGCTCAAGCTCCACTTCTTCCAACATCATATAATGACTCCAAACCAAAAAGAGAGACTGTCTTCCCTCTGGATCCTCATAGACTTTCCTTCCATTTGAACCACACAATATCCTGTATTTCATTACCTTTTTTTCTGCCAAATATGGCAATATGGAAAGGAGGACCATTCCTTCATCTTAATTTCCTTTAGTGCTGTTTGGAAATTTTACTTTCAGGAAATATTTGTTGATTGGTATAATAGAGTCACTTCTTTAGTAAGATACCAAGAGTCAAATTTCTGCTGGTAGACTCAAAGAGCCTAGGAGCAAAGAGCCTGGGTCATTTTTACTGCAGATCAGCTGGGCTTTAATTATATGGGATAGAGGGAATGGAGATTTTAAAGGGTTTTTCTATACTAAATCTTTCAGCACCACTGTCACTCAGACAAGTGCAGGTGTTATTCATGGCAAAATGAAATTAAATTCAACCAACATTTATGGAGTGTTTCTGCTAAGGGCAAGACACTCTGGCCTCAGGAACTGCAGGGGCAGTCACTCCATGATCTCTCAGAAACTGACACAGTGCTTTCTATCTATTACATTTGGAATTTCTTTTCTATTCTTGAACTAATTTAAGTTAGAACATAAGCACTTGTGGGAAAAAGAGTGGTAAGATGTAGTCTCTTCCTCAAGGAGCTTTGAATCTAGTATTGGTTTAAAAACTCAGGCAGCCTGATACTCAGTTACTGGGTTGAAAATAAAGGGAAGTCAGTAAAATTCCAGAAGGGAAAGAAATTATATATTATGATGATATTTAAAACATATGGTTTATATATTCATGCAGAGAAATGTAAACATAAATTTAAGGGTGTCTAGATTTTTTACGTATGAAGCACAAAGTTCCTTGGTAAAAACAAAGAATTCTTGTGTTTTAAGATGCGATTATTCATTTTTTGACTTGTTCAATCAATAAATATCTGAGTGAGTAACTGCATTCACTTTTTAAAAAATTTTTATTGTTATGTTAATCACCATACATTTCATCATTAGTTTTTGATGTAGTGTTCCATGATTCATTGTTTGTGCATAACACCCAGTGCTCCATGCAGAATATGCCCTCTTTAATACCCATCACCAGGCTAACCCATCCCCCCACCCCTCTCCCCTCTAGAACCCTCTGTCTGTTTTTCAGAGTCCATCGTCTCTCATGGTTCATCTCCCCCTCAGATTCCTCCCCCCTTCATTCTTCCCCTCCTGCTATCTTCTTTTTTTTTCTTA